>NC_072013.1:43500243-43800243 GCF_027791375.1 Indicator indicator
TTTTGTAGTAGTAGTAAGGAATGCTGAACAAGTTGTTCTGTGAGGTAGACTTAATTTCTGACCCATAGCTTCATAGTTCTGAGATGATAATTAATTGTAAATGTTAATCTATTAAATGACAGCTAAAGTGCATAGGACAGAGGGCAAATGTATGTGATAGTGTTGGGCAGCTTCTAAATGCATAAAATATAAACATAGTCTTTGTTCAGCATAAAAGCCTATGGAAATACTCTTACCATGCTAACATGAACCTTTGCAGTGAGAGACAAACATAATACAAGAAGATACAATATTTTTTCCCCCAAAGCATTGCTTTAGGAGGTAGTTGCATAGTTAAAAAGCTGGTATGCACTTTGAAATGTGCTCATAGTGTCTCAGGACCGTTTGCTTTTTCAGGTTAAGCACAATAGACCCTGTTCTGTGCTAATTTAGATGCCACGCAATGTCGAAGAAGTCAGTGGGATTTTGAGAGATTTACATTGATGTCTTATTTGGCTCAATGGTTTGGGATAGGATTCTTTTGTGTGTCTGTCTGTTATTGTTTCTGTTGCAGCAGAGGGGAAATGAAGGAAAGTAAAATAACTCTTTAAGCAGAATTTTTTGCGAGCGTGTGGTAAGGGCTGGGTCCAAAAAATATCACAGGATCTTGGCTTCTGAAGTGCAAAGGAAGACTTCTTTCCCTCAGACTAAGGTCCACAGCAGCTGCTGTATTTTCTATAGAGCCTCAAATATTTGCTTGGTTCAACAACAAAACACAACAGAAAACCACACTCTGTGCTCCTCACACTCAGAAAGCTGCATATTCCAGTATCTCCGTTCTTTGGTTGTGACACCTAATTCCCAGTCCAGAACTCTGATCTGAGCTTCAGTCACTGAATGATTGAGGTTGGAAGGGACCTCTTCTCCATCCCTGAGGTCTTAGACAAACAAGGTTACAGAGTAGGTTTTCTGGGACTATATCCAGACAAGTTTTGACTATCTCTGAGTGGAGACTCTGCAACCCCTATAGGCAACCTGTCTCAGTTATACATCATCCTTGTAGTAAAAAAAAAAAAAACAAAAACAAACCCAAGGTGTTTCCTTATGTTCAGATGCAATCTCCTGTGTTTCAGTTTGTTGGTTACCTATTTTAAAAAAGAGCAAGGACTTATGAAAACTAAAATAAAAGCTAGCTGACAGGTATTCTACACAAGTTTGGTGCTTATTTAGGACCTATTTCCTAAAAGGATGTTCACACCTACATCTTCAGCTTCCCAGAAGAATGCCACAACTGCATCAGAATAAAGATTTTTCTGGAGTGAGCCATATTCCACTCCACTTGTGTAACTATTCAAGTAATAGCAATAATCAGTATTACTAGTCAAGGTTCATTTGGCTAGAGAACTGGTGGAAAGAAGAGCATAATTCTGAAGCCGTGTGATGAGGGCACTCATCTGGGAAGGATTCTGATAGTTTTTACAAGGACTGCTTATGCATTTTTGACTCAATATGACATGCTCTCACTGGCCTCCCTTTCTTCCCTTCAACAAATCCTGATATCCTGATTTTATTTTACTTTGTTTGCCAGTAGTGACGTGGTTTTAGCAGGAGGGGGTAATATGTTTGTCACTTTAGGATAGTTATTAATGAGTCTGTGGTAATCTTTGGAACTGTGGGGATGTGTGTTTGAACATCCTCTGGCTGAAAGGTGTGGAAAGCATAATTTTCTTGTGTCTTTGCTGAAGCAGTGTAAATAGAGGCATCTCTAATAGTCTTGGTTTTAAAAATAGAATAAAGATGTGGGGAGTTAAAGTTGGGGCATGGGTCAGCCAGTGTGACAGTGTACTGGAAATTTCTGAGGCTCGAATTCGCTTTGTAGGCATTTCTGGGTGACCCAAAGTGAAGCTTTTGTCTCTCAGGCATAAACAGCATAGAAGAAACTTTCCTCTTCTGGGCTTCTTTTTTGTTAGTTTGCATGGTTCCTTGCAGACACCACATGTGTTGCAGATCCCATTTTAAGGTACTTGGTTTTCTTCATACACTGTGTATGGTGCTTAGGCATTTCACAGAAAGACCCTGGGTATGACAATAAACAAGGCTCTCTCTTGCTGCCTTAACTGGTGAATGCAGGAATAATTTAGGATTTGGAGGTGTTTGGTCCTGTCTTTGTTTCATAGCTGTCTCCTCCCTCATGCATATGGCTTCCCATGGGCCAAAACCAGTGCTGAGACATGCTCAGACCAGGTTTCCAAATTTAAATGAGCAAGGGACCAGAGCTGTTAAGAATTGAAATGGTGTGCATTTGCCCCTCTGTGTAGGTGCAGCCTCATTGAGGAAGGCTCTCAGTTTCCACAGTAGACAACTTTTTCATTTTCTTGTAAAGCTTATTGCTGGATAATGATACTAATTTTTTTTTTCCTCAAACCTTCAATTTCGCATTACTGTTGAACAAATATGTGATCTTAAAAAGCAACGACTAGCTTAGAGCTATATAGATGTAATATTGTAAAAATAATAAGAATTACATATTGAAAAAAGTAATTAAAAAAACTCACAGCCTAAAATTCTACCTTTAAAAAATGTGTAATAGTTCTCAAATAATTTATACTTACTCTAGTGAACCTCCATTATAATAAAAGGGAAAAAACATCTAAAATGTGTTTTTTATTCCATAAAAGAGGGAGGGAGGGGAAAGAAAAAAAAAAAAAAGAAAGAAAATTGGTGGGTACTGTTTTGTGTGCAATTCCCAAGTATATTTAAAAAACAACATTGAATTTTTATAGCCAAATTATATTTTCTGCTAACAGGGAGTTGGGGAGGGATGAATAATAGAATGATTGACAAATCTTTTAGGGCCTGATTTTACAAGATGCTGTGCACCTCCTGATTGCTGCCAATCACTTTCCTTTTCTTTCAGTCGATCCGAGAACATATGGCATTATTCAGATGGTGCTGAGCACCCTCAATCACAGTCCTCATAATGCCACAACATCCTCATTCTGTGCAAATGTGAGAATTGCTGTTGACATTTTGAATTGGAGGGTTATTTGGTCTTGGTCTTTGGACAAACTCCCAGCTGATATAAATGAATGCTCTGCCTGAGGAAGGATTGCAACAGTAAATAATAAATAACCAATATTATAAGCACTATTGTATAGACAGAAATTATATGAAGCATCAGTTTGGTTCGTAAAATTCTTGACTTCTTCCACTTCGGTGGGAGGAAAAAAAAATAAATACTGTGGAGAACTCAAGTTTAGTTTACTCTCAGTGCAAGTTTTGAAAAGTGGAAACTGTTATGTGCACAAGGCAGTTGATTGAAAGAGATCAGAAAAAAAGTGTTTGATTTTTAAAAATAACAATTAAATTGAAAAAAAAAATTAAAATTTCAACATACTGATTTGTCCTGCATTACAGTTACCTGTAGAGAACCTCTTAGTCATGTCTATCTGTTTTTGATGCCTCTACAGAATAACTGTCCAGCATCCTCTGCCCAACCAAACAGAATGTAGGAAAATCTACCGATATGACGGAATCTACTGTGAATCTACCTACCAGAAGTATGTTGAAATCTGTGTGAGTCTTGCCTCTAGCTCGTGCATTTAGTGCTCGTGCTCGCCCGCTGTTCACAAATGACACGTGTGTTGAAACTGTGCACTTCTATTTGTGTGCAAAACCTCTACAAGCAGGGGCAGAAATATGTTGTTTTAATTCTTTGGGATTGTGCTCTATAAGCTTTAAAAAAAAAAAAAAAAAGGGGGAAATAGAAAAGCCCTAAGGCTTTACTAAAGCTTAGGTATGCTTCTGTACAGTGCAATAAACAAGAACGTACCATACAGTAGAAAAATCTCGGCAAAAAAAAATGTATTGCACAGGTGCTTCACATCTTCAGGATTTGAAAGGTGTGTTATGTATAAATTAGCTGTCACTTTTTTTCAGTTGTGTAATGGAATGATGAGTTGTAATTTGCATAATCCTTTAAGAAGTCAAATTATACTGTCATGTAGCAGACTTAACATGCTAGCTAGGATTTCATAGCTTTGCAGCTAATTAGTATGTACCTTACAGGACAGTTAAATTGAAGTTGAGTCCTCTTGCTTTGCAGTCGTTTGCCTTTGTCCATTGCCCTAACAGAGCCTGCTTTTGTGCATAACTCAAGATCTTTACCAGTGCTTCTGACAGAAGTGCTGTTGCTGTGGGCAGGCAAATGCGATGTGGTAGACTTCTGTTACTTTTTTTTTTTTTTTTTGCAATCATTGAAGTTCCTGCTTTATCCTGCTTTATTTGCAGTAAGGATTTAATAATTTATTTCTACCCAGAACTGACAAATGTGTATTTGACAGGTATATTGTTAGCGATGTGATATTAATGTATTGCGAATGCATTATGAATTTTCTGTTATCTCGCTGGATTTTGAAAATGCTTTCTGTCACTTAGTGTTTACTTTTCACACTTCAACTATAGGCTTGTTTTGTATCCCAATGTTATCATTATCTTGTGTAGAACAGATTTAATTTTCTAAAGAACCCCTTAACTTCTAAAAATCAATTATACTTTGCATTGCAAGAAAAATCTTTCTTTGGCAAGGCAGTGTGTCGGTGTGAGCTGAAATTCCCCCCCCCACCAACAATAACCAGGCTAGCCCAGTCTGGAAGCAAATGAAAAACTGTATTTACAAGCAGATGAAATGCAATGAATATGTACAAATACACAAAATTCACAACACTTACAAATATGTACAATCAACAGAAAAACACAACCAAGCTCCCTTTGCTTCCCCCCAAGGGGACCCTCCCAAAGGGGGCCTCCCTCTCCCAGGAGCTTCCCCCCCCCAGACCCCCCCCTGGACAGAGAAGCAGAGTTTAGTTAGAGCAGAAAATTGTTAACTTAGCTGCCAAGGTCAGGGTGTGTTATCTTCAGCCAGAAGAGAAGAAGAAACAGCAACCAGACAGCCCAGCAACTGCCCCCACTGCCGAACGCAGAATGTGCAGAGTGCCTACTTTGTTTTGGGTAATAGTTCTTAAACATTTCTATCTATCCAATGGAAGTGTTTAGAACAATCGTTATTTTGCTTTCTTACACCCAATAGTGACTTATTTACATTCTTTCACTTTCTCTGTTCTGAACTTTGCAAGGAAAAATTAAAAAGACAGTTTCAAACCATCACAGGCAGTCATGCTTGTTATAATTTTGTAGGTCATATTCTCTTATCCCCTCTTTTTTTTTTTTTTATTCCATTACCTGCTGCTTATTTACTGAGTCTTTTCTTTTAGTAATAAGTACAACCCTGTCAGTAAAGGCTGTTACTCCAGTGTAAATAGAGTATCATTTTAGTTTACAGTGAAAGAGAAAAAGAAAAATCTAAATTTATCAATATAATTACAGCATCCATGTAACTTGGTGAGCCAAAATGAAAATCTGGCCTCTTGCTTGGCATTTTTTTCTGTGAATGGCTGCTTGTGGTGCAAGATATGATTCCTCCCCCCCCCCCCCCCCCCATGATTTTGCATTGACTTTTAAATATTTCTTGCACTTTTTGATGGTTTTCCTTTCCATGTCTCCCAATAACGGCAGTGTGCAGAGTAACTGAAGCGGTGTAGATCTTGCATGGTTTTAAATGTCACCATAGAACTTCAGTGGCTTTACTTCTCTTGTAATTTCTGTTCAGTAAGCATAAAAATGTATTCATTTGCTTAAACGTATGAAGCAGATTTGTTGTGCACTGTTTATATCAGTTTCTAGAACAACTTCAAGCTTTTGAAACTTTGTGGAATTCAGAAAACTTGGCACGGTTTGTCATGAGTGTTTAAAAGCAGCGATAGCTTCTCTCTGATTGCTGCAATATATTCATGATCTTAATTTCTTTTTTTATTAGACTTTTTTTAGGCAGTATAGTTAAAACCAGCTTGCTATGCTGACCACAAAATGGAACAGTAGGTGTTCACTTAGCAGTAGGTATCCATTTGCAGATAGGTATTGGCTGAATTACTTTCCAAAAAAGCGAGAACTAAAGAATAAGGAAGACTGGTGATAAATCAGTGTTAATTTTGACATCTGATTTGTCAGTCCTGCAATATAAATTTTGAAGTACTATTATCCAGTTCACCTCATGGATTATTTTGTAAAACTAATGGCTAGGTTTTTCTACAGAAGATACAGAGTGCTTTTTCATTAGGGAAATTTTCTCTGTGCGTTTCCCATGCTATTTTAAATTCTGAGGTATACTTTCTATCTTCTTCCCAATGGATGTTTTTGGTGCTTTTCCCCACAGTAATTTATTTCCAGTGGTATAACAACAAATTACTGAAACCTTTTCACTAATCAAGACCAAAAAAACCCAAGATATGTTAATGAAGCTTCTAAAAGTATATACTTTAGTGTTACAATACATATAAATGTTTGGTGGTAGGTGTTCCTGTGCATCTCTTAGGAAGGTTCAGTCTCTCCCCTGATTAGATAGGGGAAGGGAGAATAGATGTAAAAAGGCCACTGGTAGTCAACAGAAAGGGCTGTGTGATCCTCCCTTCTCCTGCAGGGTAATTTATGGGCTGGAAAAAACCCATTGAACTATGTATTCTGAGGGATAAAAGGATTTTAAGGACTGGCCACACCGAATAGCACAGGACAGGGTTTGAGAGCTTGGCTGTTTTTATTCCAGATCATTTTAAAATTAAAAGAAATATTATGCAGAGAGTCTAGTCTGGATTTATGCTTAATCGTGTACCTACTAAAGGTATTTTGTGTAAAGCTACTTAGCAGTTAAAATAGAGATGTTCTGATCCTTTCCGTAAAAAATTTGAAAGGATCATTCCATGACCACCTAGTCCAAAAATACTTTTCAGAAAACATTTTGGGAAGTAACCTTTTTAGTCAAATCTTAGTGCTAATACATACTAGAAATAATAGTTTGTAAGAGGTTTTTAAAGGAGCAGATTAGTAAATACATTATAGTACTATAAAAAAAGGGCAGAAACCTTTTTGCAACACAAATTCCTGAGGAGCTGGACTAAAGATGATGTTAGCTAATATATAAATTAGGCAAAACAGTTAAATATTTTACTGCAGATCCCTCTAGGCTATTTATGATCTTCCTGTAACTGAGTCTCATAGCTGCTTAGAGATAGCCTGCTCAGAACAGTGGAACACAGTTTCAAAAGCTGTTGTCAAAAGAACAGATTGTGAAAAATCTATTTATTTAGTTATTACAACTGCCCCACCCTTGTCCACCACATTGGTTGCCATGGGTCTATGTTTTAGGTAACTGAGAATGTAAATACGCCTTTAAAAAAGCTCAAAAGTAAGCCTGAAAACATTTACAAATTGTTTCTGTGTTTGCTAGCAGTACAAACTAGCACACCAAGCATTTTTTAAAGATGTTACCATTGAGGTTTTTTGAAATAGATGACATGTCTCAGGCTATGGAGGTAAAAGCAGGGGCCTGTCAGTTAGTGGCCTGGAAAACAGCTGTCCATCAACTCCTGATTACTTCTGCTTTTCTAGTTCCCACAGCTGTAGCCAGGAACATCCACCCCTTTTTTTTTTTTCCCCCCCTTTCTTCTTTTTTCTTGGATGCCAAACAAAATTGGTGACAGTAAAAAGAAATATTTCTTGTTCAGTTTAAGCTACTTCACTGTTACCAAACTGCCAAGTTTTTTTTTTTTTCCCCCTTGCCCAGGTTGAAAACCCTTTCTTCTTCTGACTCAAAAACCTATGGGTTGCACTCTTGGTCACCTTTATGGAGTGTCAAATTGGGGACAAAGCCTGAGTAGATCTCCAAAGATAACTGAAGAGGAGCACAGCTTCCTGGGCATGCTCCAGTTTTATTTGTTGCTACATTACAAGGAGTAGTGGCATGTCAAAAATAGTTTGTGGTGTTTTTTTTTTTTTTTTTTTAGGCTTGTCTATAGGGAGTCTGTTGTGTACAAGCAGAGAAGGTCTCTGGGGTGGTTTGTTGTTTTTCAGCCCAGAAGAAAGTCCATTCATAAAGTAGCCATTCAGAGTGTCACCTGGGTTTTGAGGGAAAACTCTCTTTTTGCTGGCTGTTGTGTGCTGTCTCCAAGGCAAGGCTGGAAGAATTGTATCATCTTCATTTCTTCCTGCCTGTATTAAGCAGACTTAAAAGGCCTTTTCCCTCTTCAGGAGGATAGAAGATAAGAGCATGGTGTTTAATTTGAAGTCAAGGGCATGGGGTAATAAATATGTGAGGAAAATACCTAGCTCATTTAAATCCCAGAAATACAGCTGTATGTTTTCCTGGTTTTGTTTGGTTTTAACTCTTCAAGTTAGTGCAGGGATTTCTGTCGAAAAGGTGGAGCATTTTGTCCCAGAAGGAGTAGTTTGGTCTTATCCACATTATCATCCTGAGCCTGTAAGCGTCCAAAATATTCAAACTTAACAGACCAAAACTCTGCTCAGAGACTGTATGTTAACTCAAACCCATAAATATTTTCACTAGTGAGAAAAGGAGGTACGAGGCAAAACCACTCCTGACAGCCTCTTAATGTTTAAATTAAAATTTATTTATCAAATGGATAAAACAGAACAATTGCTTTATACACCCCTGAAATCTCAAGGCCTTCCTAGACCACACAAATGAGAATACAAAACTTTTAAGGAGCCAGATAGCTTTCCCAGGGTTTCTAGTGAGGGAATTCAAGCAGATGTAGAACGTAAGAAGGCAGAGGATTTCTCAGGGTCGTTGGTCTGCAGTGCTCATCATCACCTTAATGTGGACACAGCAGTAATAGACCTGCAGAGGAACTAATGGCTCCAAATGGAGACACACGACTTTGAAAGTGGGTTAAGGTCCCCTGCTGGCTCCCTGCAGCTGGGCATGGTGGTTCAGGTCAGTATTGTCGTTTAAGCAGCATAGAGAAGTTGATAATGGCTGAGAGGTCATTATCCTTTTGGTTCTTAGTCATGGTGTGCACATAAATAGACTTAGAAAGACATAGGACTTTTCAGGCTTTTTGTTTATATATCCTGACTCCTCTGATACCATATAGCTGAGGAAAAGATGCTGTAGTCTGAAACAATTTATTTTAGCTGTAGGAAAGGAACATGTAACCAGTAGGATAACAAGATGTCATTGAAGCCAATGCTGCAGGGTCCACAATTTTTTTTTTCCAGTAATGACTTCAGTATCCCATGTTTAGGTGTTATGAGAAGATACTGAGGAAGCTGCTAGCTGAAATTTTGTCTACTTTTGCACAGGGAATCTTTCATTGTAGAGGTCTTCCCTCACTTCGTGTATTTTTTTTCTCAAAGTTCATATGCTTGTGAATTTAATAGGTGTATTTGAAGAAGATTCTGTGCATCTTCTCTCCATAAATTTGTCCTTCCCAGAATATACTGAAGGCCTATAACCTAATTCATTGTCTTTCAGCATATGGCAGAGAAGCCACTGCTACCTCATGTAACAGACCTTTTACTATAAATTGCCTGATTCTTACAGCCTCAGTGTGAGGCTGTGTGGCAGAACTTTATCCCTGTTACAGCTGCCTCTCACATTTATGTAGCTTTGAGCATATCTGCAGGTTCTCTTGCTCAGTGGTTCTAGATGTCTTTTGTGGGAAGTGGAAAAAGTCTTTAGCCCAGTTCAAAAGACATCCAAAAGTGAGCCAGTGACTTACTGTCTCCTCACACATAAGAGATGAGAGTGGGCTTTCTCTGGGTAAGAAATGAGATTAGCTGTGCCACCTTAAAATGATTAACTGTCACTGGCTAGCATTAAATTGAACATATAATCCCTGGCTGATTGAGGTATTTGAGAGAGTAGCACTCAAAAAATACAATTTCAATAACAGAAATTTGGTCATACTTATTTCTATTATGACACAGCTAGCTGTTGCATTAGCTTTAAAATTTTACTTTGAGATTAATGAAACGTAGCCTGACTAGAGAATAGGTACATACATGGTACCTGACAATTTTCGTTCACTGAATAGTAAAGGACCATGTTTAGGTTTACAAAATACTGTTCAGTTTACAGTTCAATACAGATTTTAAAGATTCACTTAAGCTAGGCCATGTATAATTTTAATATCTATTCTGAGTTAAATCCTGAAGCAAATTTAGTATTGGTCAATTGACCAATTAGGCAATTACCTTTTGCTGTGTTGCACGCAATCCCTGTTAAACTGGTTGAATCTTCAGGTCCCTTAACCACCCCCTTTCCATAGAATACTGGTCACAGTCTGCTCGTTCCATAAGACAGGTGTTTGGGGTTTTTTTTTTTAGTATTCTGCAAAAATTGTGTTTGCATTTCACTTTAATTTCACATATGAAGGGTTCTTTTTGTGCAGTTTCTTTTGTGTGGGGCCATTTGTAGTTTTTTTTCCTCTTTTTTTTCTTTTTGTTGTTATTGTTTTGTTTATTTGTTTTTTTCCAAGGTATGTTACGAATTTCAGAAACTGAGAGATCAATTCATGTTATCTGTGACTGAGGTACTCGGTGTATTCATCAGGGTTTCATTTTTCCAGTGCTCTTTTCCAGTGCTTCACTTGGAAACACTTCACCAGGGTTTCACTTTTCCAGTGCTTTTTGGTAACTCGCTGATTTGCACAGATAAGCATTAATGCCAAATATATTCAAAATATTACTTGAGGAAGCAGTGAGCAAAGCAAGGAGCTCATTTGGCTTGCTAACAGTTTATATGATCCATTCCACAACTTGGGGGAAGGAGGAAAGGGGAAATAATTATCCCCTAAAATGAAGGAACTAGCCAAATACCTGCCCTAAAGTTCACCTAAGTGTCGTGAGCTGCAGTAACAAAGCTTTCCTGGAGGATTTTAGGTGTGGTTTTGAAAGGTAGAGCTGCAAATTTTTGCTGTGCCTTGATTTCGAAGAACCATGTAAGATACTAACACAGTCTTGCAACTTCTGATTGTTGTCAGAATGAAATGCTGATTGTAAGAGCTTCAGGTGAAAGAAAATCCTGCCTTTCTTTAGATGAACTGTGCTTACTGTTAAAGTAGTCTTACCTTACTTTTAGTCTGAAATTTTCTTTTATGCTGCAGAAACATACCAAATCCAGCATTAATTAGGAGAAAAGCCTTCCTTTAGTGATATTCCTCAGTTAGATATTTGTAGCCAGTAACCCAGTGATTGTTTATCCTCCTCTTTGACATAGGTTTCTCATTCCTAGCAGTTTGAACAATTCTTGATGAAGTCTTCCTAGTTTAAATAGTAGCATAGTCCATTAGTTGTTCCTGTGGAAGTGCTCAGGGATCACAGATGTAAACTAGATATAAACCATGTTGTCACGTGCTGTGTGAAGTGGAAAGATTCTCTGTCTCAACATCAGTAGTGATTTATGTAATCCTTTCCTATGGCTGTTCTGTGTTTACTTTCTTGTACAGCAAAGGATCTTCTTTGCTGCTCCAGCCAGGATATTGTACTGTAGGCTGATATTAATTTGATTATCCACCATCATCCATATGTCTGTTCTGAGGTTATTATATTGTCTTTGTTTGGAATCTGTGCTCTTACTTACGAGAGAGATAGCTTTATGCTCAGCTGTGTTAAAACACATCTTACTCAGGTAAGCCTAGGCTGCCATGCAATCTGTGCAGCTGACAACTCCTCGGTATTTACCATTTTATTATCTTTTCTGTCATCTGCAAATTTTACTGAGAAGGATTTTGTTTTCTTTCACATCACTGATTTATTCTCCTGCACAGGTACTCCGTGGGGAATAAAGGGCTCAAGGAGTTCTTTCCCTGCACGGAGTACTTAGGGTAGACCTAATCCATATTTCAAAGCTGCTGGTCATAATGGCTGGGAGCAGATTAGGGCTGCCGGCACTGATGAGTTGCAACGAATAGAGGGGCAGTGAGTCATGAGCTCACTCTCTTGCAGCAGTAGGAGACGGCTGCAGCCTTTCTTTAATGTAATGTGAGGCTTGTTTTGCATAGGGGTGCTGTTGAAATGCAGGAGGCAATTCTCCCTTGAAAATTTGTTTCTGTAGTGGTGGCTGCTAGTGAATTTCCAGCTTTTTCTGGAAACAGCTACATTACTTGCAAATGGTTAGCAAATGCAGTGAATGTGTTTATCCAAAAACAAAGGCAAAGTGGTTTTTGGAAACCCTAAAATGTTTCATATTGGTTTTCTTCCCAAATGAATTATTTTACATTTTATTTTCCAAAGGATGCTTTTATTTAGCAAATTAAAATATAAAGTTCTAGTTGAGAAATAAGTTTATAGTTCACCAGAAATTATTCGGGTAACATTTTGTCCCTCATTTTTCATCCATGCTTCCAAAACGATTTCTTAGAGCAAACTTCAAAATCATGCATGAAGATTTGTTTTCTTTTTCAGTAAGCAGACCTGTGCAACACTGTGCCTTGCTTAAGTTTAAGATTTAGGTGAAATTGTTTATCATCTATTAATTCTCCCACCTAGCTATAGGGCTTCATGATGAAACAGTGACACAACTCATGTTTCACATCCAGATGCAGTCATATCACTAAACTTCTGATTTCTCTTTTGCAAAAGTTTGCTTTCCCTTTAAGAACCATGCTCAAGACACTTAAAAATACTCAAAGATCTAGCAAAATGTGCGTCACTTCCAAGTGGCATACAGAAAACAAGACTTGCATTGCCTTTTGTCAAATCAAATTACTCTTTTAGTCCTTTGTAATCAGGTGTCTACAGTCTAAGTTCCATGTGCGCATACACACATGTACATATATGCATGTACACTTTTGAAAAGAAAGAAAATGTAATAATTTTAGAGGGAAAAAAATAACAGTGGAAGGGTATAAGATACTTCTACCTGAGCTCTTTCATTTTGAGGTATAAAGCACTCTTGTGGTTTTAAAAAAAACCACAACGAACCTGCAATACCATACGGTCAAAAAACGTATATAAGTAAGCTTTGCCCTTAATTTCTGGTAAATGGTACATTTCTCATAGATAGCAAAAAAATCTCATCAATGAGAAATGCGATTTGTCACTCTTCAAAGTTTTGAGCCAATAGGAGACTCATTGAAAGTAGATACTTTTGCCTGTTATAGTTGCATTGAACTTTGTCTTACAGTTTCATAAATGATGTTGGGTCTGTGCCATCTTTGAGACTGCAGACTGTGATGCAGAGTAGTTTATGATGCTGTAACATGTACCATTTAATCAGGCTGCACTGTTTAGAGTATGTGTTGTGTACTGGGAATAATTTGTGTGTAAAGTCTTTCCAGCTGCATCTATATAAAAGGTGAAATTCCCCTACCTCCATGCAAAAGTCAGCTAAATGGACTGTGGGGAACGGAGCAGCAGCTGAACGAATTAATTTCATGTAGCTGTCCGTAGCTGGCTGTGACACTGCAGTGTACTTCCTCCACAGCTGACTTGCAGCCAGGGTCCATACACATCTTTGTGGAGTTCTTGGGCTGCTGAAGTTCTATGTATTGACAATAACCTCCTGGTTTAGAAGCATCCTGTATATTTTTCCACCCCCTTGCTAAATTCCAGTGACTTGTATGGCTAGGGCAGTGTCTGCATAAGCTTGATGACAGTGTCAGACTTTGCTACCTAGTATTACCTCTAAGATTGGAGGGGACCACAGAGTTAGGAGAGGGAACATTAGCACTGTCTCTTCCTTCTGTATCTTTCATGTACATGCTGCCCCATGTGGCTGGGGCAGAAGGGCTGTTGTGTGTTACTCCTTTCCCCAGTGGAAAATCTGCCAGCAGTGATAATGCTCTCCTCTGGCAGTTCTCATGTAATCCATGTGTAAAGAAGACGGTCCAGGCAAAGGAAGGCAGCACAAAAAATTTTGAGGTGCAAACCTGATCTGTAACCAGTGACACTGCAGCATGTGATGTGTTTGGCAGCCTGTTAGTCCTGCAAGCTCCTCAGGGTCACAGACAGTGTGTGACTTGTGTAATCAGTGACCAATAATGATAAACATGTTGATCATAACTGTGCTTTGGCATAGCATGTGGTGTTGCTTTGTCTAGTAGTATTTTCTTTGCCTCAAGAATACTGCCATGCACTACATTTTCAGTTAGGTGCTCTACTAAAAAGGGCATTCATAGTTTGCTAAATTGGCATATTGAATTGAGAGATTTGTGTTATTCAATATTGATGGTTTGCTAACTTGACATATGGAATTGAGAGGTTTTGTTACTCAATTCATGATACTTTGAGTGAAGTACTAAGGTAAGATTAAGAGCGGAATACGGTTAGAGGTGTTTTAGTGATGTGTTATCCTACTTGGACAAAGCTGCATCAGCAGAAACCTCTATAGGGCATACTATTTTACCTGCAAAGCTGTTGTTTTGCTAATAGGGGATGATTTTCCTCTATGCTTTCCAAGCAGACCTTTGCAAATACAACTGATAATGTGCTTGGTGCTTTGCCACAGTAGTGTACCAAGATTATTGTGCTGGCAAATGCTCCTAATGCAGACCTCATCTGCTTTTAGTCATTCACCTTTCTTGATTTCAGAACTCAAAACTACAGTTGTAGAATTTGAAGGGAGTTGCTCCACAATTCTATAGTGAATAATCATCAGGATAGAGACTCAGGAGCTGTACTGCACTTAAAAATCAATCATATTTTTTCATAATGTAATTAGATATTTAGTTTTTCGTTTGAGGTATTCTACTTGTAGACTTGAATCAAGGATGAGAAGCTTATCTCCTCAGCTGCTTCCCATGTTTCCCATATTCCACTTTTTGGTCTTCGTAGAATCCTGCTGATGGTGTGTGATTTGCCTGATTAATTGTGACAGCACTAAATCCCATGTTGGTTGAGCTCCTTTGCATTAAAATCAAATGATGTCACTGAAAACTTTCCAAAAGTATTCTGAGGTTTTTTTTTTTTAATTTTTACTCCTTCAAAAAATTCTCTCCATGAAAATTGATGTGAAAGGCTTGGTGATCATAACCGAATCAGTCACAATGCCTTGCTGCACACTTTGGGCAACACCTACATCTTATGCCTAAGAAAGCATTTTATGTTTTCTATAGGAAGAAGCCTTCTTGCTTCCAGGGGTAGCTGCATGCTTTTAGAATTGCTGCATTGTTGCTTGATTACTGGTGATGTTTATGTTGCATGCTGGACATAGCATGACAGAGAGGCAGTTCTGATTCATATCATCAAGAGCATCAAGCACGTATCCAGACCATGCATCAGCATCAATGGTGACTGTGACACTGAAATTGCTAGAGAAGGCATAGAATCAGAAAGGCATCCATAAAAGGGTACTACTGAATGGCTGTGAATTTCACAGCTGGTGGATTCATGTCTTACAGGAGAGTAGGACTATGCAACAGACAAAATCTATTAGGTTTGCTAAACAGGTTAAAGCAACTTCATTAGGGACAGTATTTTCATCTACTGATGTTGGCTTATTCTTGTATCACCTCCTCCCTAAGTGTACTTGCATGTTATTAAACAGATCTTTTGTGAGATGTAGAAAGTATAGCAAATCAAACAACCACTTCAGGTGTTTGTCTTATGGAGGTTAAACTGAGATCTAATTATTGACGTTGTCACTAAATGGGATGAAATGCATTCTGGAATGTAAAAGAAAAGTTGCATTAAGTTTTCTGACTTTTGTACTCTCCACATTTCACTTTTCTTGCTTAGATACTTTGATGCATTACTGCAGCAATGCCAGCTTCAGGAGTGCAAATAGTCCAAGCAATGGTGCTTACATCTAGTTTATACCAGATACCATCTTTTTTAGGCTGAGAACTGGGATTAGATAGTCTGCCTTAATTTGAGGGAG
Source organism: Indicator indicator (assembly GCF_027791375.1). Lineage (NCBI taxonomy): Eukaryota > Metazoa > Chordata > Aves > Piciformes > Indicatoridae > Indicator > Indicator indicator. Next base: position 43,515,956 of record NC_072013.1, read on the forward strand.
ATTTTGACCTTTGGCTCCTTTAAGAATTCATAAGGTGAATAAAAGTCACGTTTTTTGATGTTCAGATCATTTTTATGTGGGAATTAGCTGACTCTTCAATGCACTGGCTTTTATTAGTGTAAGGGCCCTTTCTCTCAGAAACATTTGAAGAGGTGGAGTTCTTCTATGAGTTTCCAGGGTTGTAGAGTCTCCTCACCTGAGTGCTGTTTGAAGGATAATTAGGACTGGCCATACAGCTCTTGCAAGCATCTAAGTAGGACTTCATAGCATGGCTCTAATATGCTTGTAGATCCAAATGGCAGTTTTCTTGGGTTTGTTTACTTGCTACTGGAGAACACCACAGTCTTGATGCATGTACTGGTGCTCTTGGCTGCCCGTGCATGCTCTTTGCCCATGTGTTGTTAGGATATTTGCAATAAATTGGAGTGTAGTAGACAGTGCTATTTGATGCTGGGCTCTGCAGAGGGGAAATAGGGCTTTACAAGGGCTCCTCTGCTCTAGGAGTTGCTGCTCTGCATGTTCCCCATGTGTTTATTCTAAAGGCATGAGGTAAAGCTTATCTGTTTGCAGATACATAGCTGATAAGAGGTGATTGACTGAAATGCAATTCAAATTTGTTCTAGTATGTAGCTTCTAGATTAACATTTGTATATTGTTCTTAAGTTTCTCACATCTTTATCTAGCAGTAGTTAGTAAATAGCCCTCAATGCCATGTTCGTGGCTTTGTTGGCTTGCTTGCTTTGACTCTTGTCTATATATCTTTTCATTTAACCAAATTAGTCTTGGATGACCAAGTCCAATGTATGCAAACATCAGCCCTTTATTGTTGTGTGTAAGCAAAATTTTACATCTGCGTAAGAATGAACTAGAAGTAGAGTTGATATGGGTGTTGCATATTGCATACAGTTAGTAAGATGACATCAAGAATAGAAAATTATACTTGAGGCCAAATGCAGTGGTAACTATAAAGAGAAAATTACTGGGGTTTTTTCCTGATTTGACACTAAAATTCTCCCCATCAGTAACTCATATTCCTATTTATTCATTGCTATCCCCATTGCTTCCTCTTTCACTGGTTGTGCACAATGTTCCTTAACCTAGAAAGACCTATAAAGACAGGTATGTTGTTCCTCATGGCAGGCACACCAGCACTCTGTAGAGCTGTGAGAAGAGCTTGGATAGGTAGAGCCAGTGCCTTGTACTGGTTTAATGTACCCATCACTTCCAACAATGTTTCCCCTGGCTTGAGGCTTGTGCTTGGGAGACCACAGTATGCATTCCAGATGGCACTGCAAACAGTGTCTGCCAGGGAAAGACAGGTAAATATAATGAAGCAGGGAGGTAATTGGGGAACTGTACTGCATAATTTGATTATGGTCTCAGATGCAAGGGACTCAAAAAATACTGGTTAAAACATAAATACTGGTGTTAGGATGTTAATTTTACAGTAGCAAACCATCCACTCAATAAACGTGAAAATTTAGGTCAGGTTTGTCATTTACCACACTGAGGAAAAAATGTTGTGGTAGATTGAACTATTATGCTCTTGCTCACAGGTTTTGTTTTTTGGCATGTGTTTTTTCTATGGTGTTTTTGAAAGCAGATCAGGACTATGAAAATCATGTTGATTTTTATTCTCAATTGAGTCAAAGGGGAAAAAAAACCCACCTTGATTTGTATATTTACAGGAGACAATCTATTCTATGTGATACCAAGTTTTATATGTAGCGTGTGAGTGCTTTTTCTCTGATGCTTTTTCCTTTTTCCAAACCCCTTGCCCACTCCTCACCTATTGGGAACTATTATGAAAATGAAGTCTGGATATCTTGAATAATTTTTGGTTGGGTTTTGTTTGTTTTGGTTGGTTTGTTTGTGGGGTTTTTTTGTTTGTTATTTAACGACTATGTCCTTAAATCCCAACAAACTGCTTTCTGACTAACTGGTATTTCTTGAAAACAAGCAGTAGTTTGATGAAAGGGATATTTTCTTCCAAAGCACTGGTCACACTTCTGGTGTTCAGTTTCTACCAGAGTAATCAGATGGCTTTTTCCAGAAATTGTTTTTCCTGATTGTCAGAGGAAGATTTGAATTAATATAAATTCAATGAGATCTACCTTCCTTGAGATGAATAGGCTGTTATTAGATAGTAGCTGCTGTTAACTTTTCAGTTGTCTTAAGACTGGTCTCTCTTTTTTGCCTGGTCCCTTGCATAACTCCTGGGTGCATTCAATCCTGTCTAATCCGAACCAGAGCATTTTATATATCTACTTCAGACTCTCTCTTTTCTTAGTTATATGTCATAATACAATAGAAAATAAGTCTCTATAAAATCTGTAGCATATGAATCAAAGAATATTTGTGATGGCGGGGGAAAAGGTTCACTGTTTGTAGCTTAGAAATTCCATGTTAATACCTTAGTTATTTAGGATGGTTGCCCTCTGGACATGTGGCTTGTGCAGGGGGATGGTTCACCATATGAGCCTGTAGCTTGTCCTGGTTAATTACATCTGCAGGCAGGTGTGAGTTTGGTTGTCATGTTGGTGTGCATGTAGATAGATATATGTATATAGATGTATTTTTTTTTTTTCAGGGTCACACAAACATGTACAACAGGAAAGTTAAATCATCCCCATTTGATTCAGAGCATGCCTGTAGGAAGAGTGCTCAGAGCAGCAGGAAAAAGAGCACGTTAGCTCTGAGTCTTGAAAACTGTAGAGCCAGAGACACTTAATCACTGGACATGGACTTGGATAACATGCTTACTGAGACAAATCAAACTTGTGCAACTTCCAGGAGCAGGGTCCCTGGGTAGCTGAAAGGTAGCTGTGGCAGAAGAAATGTGGCTGAAGAGAATAGCACAGGCAGAGTTTGCTGCAGTGGTGAGGGAAAATAGGCAGATGTGAAGGGGAGAGCCCTGCAGTCCTCAGAGGGCACTGCTCAAAACCCAGACAATTTTCATGGGTGATGGGAAGACTGAAGAATTATTAGTATCTAAAGCTTTGTGTGCTAGTAAAAGTAAAGGATGCTTGTTTTTGAACCCCATGTTACAATCTGTTTATCTTGTGCTTCAGCTTTTGCATATACTGGAAGGGGTGAGCTCAAAACCACAGGGGTTAGAGCTCTGTGCTTCTTTCTGCTCCTGACAGCTGGAGAACAAGGCCAGCATTGTCTTACAGGAACAAAGTAGGCTATCGTGGAGGGGGAACCAGGAAAGTTATTGTGCCAGGGAAGTCATGAAAGACAGTGCTGCAGTTCCTTGAGTCATGAACATAGTGAAACCCACATGCAACAGCTACATGCATGGAAAGGAGTCTTCCATGGCTGCTACAGCATTATGCATCAGAAGGAACAGAACTCCATTTAGATTTTACAGATCAGTCAGGTACACTGACCATGTGCTGACTGCAGTTGAAACTATGAGGGGGAAAGAAAACAAGGCCTTTGAGCTTGATATCTATCTGAAAAACTACACGTGGAGAGGTTTCAATGCTTCTGCAAAGTAGCAGAGTGTCGAACTGCGCTCTCAGTTGCGGAGTCAAGTGGGACGCAACAGAGGAGTGCTTAGGTGAAACACTTTGGTGCACCTTCATAATCAGGAGTGACTCAGTGGTTTCTCTGGGATTTTCGCTGTTGTGTGTGTGTGTTTGTATTTCCTGGGGTTCTTTTAGAAGAATAAAAGTTTCCTCGTTGTGTAGTGCAGCTTTCATCCTTTATTGAACAGCAAAAGGGCCTAGATGGTCAAATCAGACCCAAGCCTGCTGCTTGTTAAACACTAAGCTTATCTGTGTTTACTGCTGCGTGCTCATTGCTGTTTTTTTTGGTTAAATATATCAGGGTTTTGGTAAAACACCATTGTCTGGTTAAAGGTTAGAATTGAATAATTATCTCTAAGAATAATTTTGATTTTAAAAATTGGAATCTCAGAGACTTGGAAAACAGCTTATTGTGACTGCAAAATTAGGATCCCATACAGTGCACTATGCAGAGAGTTTTCAGATCTAGAAAGTGGATTTTCTTCTTCTCTTAAAACATTTTAGAAAAACAGGATGTAATCTTTAGCTTTTATTTTGTTTTTCTCTTGTGTATTTGTGTTTCTAGACTTTAATTTTCATGTGACTCCTATTATTGCATCATTAATATTCTTCTATTCTGTTGTCTCAGAAATGTGCCCTGAATGTACTTTTATCTCTGCTTGTTATTGCTTGTAAACCTCATACTGCTTCACCACTGTGGCACAGCTAATGCTCTTTTCCCTTGCTTAAGCCTACTGCAGTCTCTCTGGCCCTGCCGTCAATCACCAGCTGGATGCCGAGACAAATTTTTTTATAGCAGCTTCTGTCAGTAGAGAGAAAATATTTTGAAAAATACAGTCTAAAAGCTGAATGTCAGCCTGCTGAGTGGCCTGGTTAAACAGGAGAATTGATTCTGCCAAGTTTGTGGTGGTTAGCTTATTTTCTTAATTGGAAAAAAAAAAGGGGGTGGGGGGGGTGGGGGTGCAGGGGAAAGAGTGCTGGGGTCTAGCCCAAATAATACAAATAATAAACCAAATAAGATTTTCCTGGTAAGGAGTCATAATTGACTAGTTTACTCAAATTATTAAGCATCTCCATTTCCATCTCTGTCTTTCTGGTCCCTGCAATGTTGAAGTTTTCAGACAGAGGAGCAGCAAAGAGCTTAAACTTTGATATCTCTGTCAAGCCTTCCTGTAGTTCACTTTTTTTTTTTTTGTTTTAAATTTTTCCTTTCAGTTTCTACTGAAAAACTGTGGTGTTTCTAAGGTTCAAGATCCTACAACAAGCAACCCTCTGCCTTTGCAGGAAGCATTCCAAAAGAGATTCTTCGTATCCTGAACTGGTGCACTTAATCTTTATGACCAGGGCAAAACACACTCAAGATTCAGATAGGCAAGAAGCTGCAGACGATTTTAAAACCACTTTGAAAAAGGGCGATGGAAGCACAAGGCATAGTGCACAGTAAATCTTCTATTGGAAAGCTGCAAACCCCTTGTTGAGAAGTTGCATTGGTCTCTTGAGCCAGAGAGTATTGCTGTCCTACAGATATATTGTTGGATGCTGCATTGAGAAGTGCAGCCTACTTGTTAGTTGATAAATAGAGATTAGAATCATCTACTAGACTATTTTATGGTGCTTGTTAACAATATTTACCTTCTAAATTGATTCAGTATAACTCTCGCTGTGGCTTTACCTCATTTCAGGAAGACATGTAGATAATGTGGTACTCATATGAAGTCTTGCATGTCATTGAAAAACTACTGTATTTCCTTAGTTGAATTGTGGGGCAGAATTTATATTAACATAGATTTTTTGAATATTTGAGCTCCCATAGGGTATGGTGTGTGGTTGATATGACATGACTTGCCTTCAACAGTTGTTTTAACAAGATATCCTTCATAGAAAATATACCAGGCTGAAAGGCATAACTGAGTCAGTTTAGTAAGAAACACTGTTGGCAAAATTCTCCACTTTCATCTTTATCTGATTAATTCAAGGCTGAATGTTACAGAGAAAGTATCTTTACCCTAGCACAGTATTTGGTACGTTTATTAAAAAAAAAACACAAAAACAAAAACACTAAAACCAAACAAAAAAATCCCTATCCCCTCCCCTGAACAAAAAGCCAAACACCCTACCCCTCAAAACACCCCCTTTTTATGCTGTTTAGAACAAAATAATTTTTAATACATTGTTAAACTCTATGCAAATGTATGTGCATTTGCTCTAGCTGAAAACATACTGCTTAAAATGTTTTCTCACTCCTCCTAAAAGCTGCTTTAATAATACATTAATTAACACCTCTCTAGTACTTGGCTTGTTTAACACACAAGATAATTTACAGTTCCTAATATTTTAAACTGTGCATTAAAAATACTGGCATTGTCTAACAAAAAGTACATTCTGTGTGAATACAGCCTTAAATGTTAACCATAATTTACATGTAGCTTGGTCTTTAATTTATTACAAACAGAGGTATTAGCAAGACATTAAAGTATAGCTAACATTATTTGAATTAATACTAACATTTTTCAAGTTCTTGCTGATGGTTTATTATTGGTAGTACTGTGTAGAGACTTAATATCTAATAATACCAATAAGTAATTATTGGTTTATATAAACAATTTCAGATTTTATGGCAAAATACTGTATTTGAATTGCTATCTGTATTCTCCTTGCACAGAGATTTTTGTACTGAACAAAAAATGCTCAGCCAAATTAATGCCTGAAAATTTATATCTACTTGTTTGCATCAAAAGGCTTTGTGTGATCATTTACTTGAGAACTGATTTCAGATGCAGACAGATTTTCACTGTCTCCTGACTTCATGCTACAGGGAAAAGCTTACTACACAAGGATACTAAAAGGCTGGAGGGTTTGGTAATGGGATATGGAGACCTTCACCTTAGGTCACTAGTTTGAATGTAGCCCAGGTGGGTGGAAACTAAAACCCATTATCATCTGATGGCTCCTGGATGGCCTGTGTGAAATGAGTTGGTGGTCCCAGTCAACTTCCTAGTATAAAGACATCAATATTGCAGAATCAGCATCACAGTTCTCAGGGACTGGGACCCTTGCTGGAACTCTTAGCAGAAAAAAATCTCAGGGGCTGGAGTGGATTTGGGCACTGGATTGCCCTCTGCACCGCAAGTGGTTTGTGTAGAACAGGCAGGGAGAATAGTTGCGAATCAGAATGGAAAAACGGTTGACACTTATTACGTGAGATCCGGCTTGAAACTACGCTTCCAGGCGAGTTCAGCTGCTTGATTTCCACTACCATTGCTTACAAGGTGTTTCAGAGAATGCTGTGTGTTCCTTGTAAATAAGTGGAAGGTCTGAGAAAAGAAACAAGCCAGTCTTGCTCCTTGAGAAGTTTGTACGTTAGTTAACACAAAGTCTTTAGAGGCCATCATCCCGGCTGAATTTTCCTTGTTGACTTTCATAGTAGCTGGTGGAATCCCTTGAGTTTTCTGCCTCTAATTTTGCTGTCAGTCTCCAGTTGGTTTCATGAACCTGGTACTAGAGGAGGAAAGTAATATATGTTGTATTATTGTCAGGGGCAGTGAAAGACTCTTAATTGTAATTGCTCTATAAAATCAATGCTCAAAATCTAATTGTTGTGGGGAATGGCAAAGCATATCCATTTTTCCAATCCACAGAGAATTACTCCCTTACAGCTTTTATGTGCAGTGGCTTGTGTGTCTGTGTTGACCATGGCTCTGATTAGCTGGTGAAGCTTGCATGGATGGCCAAGTGAAGCTTCATCAGCCAGTCTCTGCTTTTTTTTTTTTTTTTTTTTTTCCTTAGGAAGTTAAAGGAAATCCCTTTGTCCTTAGAGTCTTCTGGAGAGTCAGTCTGTGGATTGCTGGTTCCCATTTGGTTGCACCCCTCCAACCAAAAACTCAGCTTTTTTTTTTTTTTATTCATGGACCAAGGGGTCACACCACTAATGAGAAGGCCCATGTTTCCATTCAGGTTGTTGTGTATGCCTTTAGAACAGAGACAGAAGCATGTGTCATCTTTCTCACAAACTTCAAGCAAATATTTTTTTTCTCCTTAAAATACAGGAGCCCCTTATCAATAGCTAATATTAGATGCTGGGCAGCTCTCCTCTGGGTGTGGTAAATTTTATGTTTCTAAATATACAAATATAAAGGGTTTTCAGTTGGTATCCCAAGAGCTTATGTAACTTAGCATATTCTATATACATCCTTCCTAACAAACAAATCATATGCATAACATTAGGCTGCCTGAATACCCTGACTTCCTCAAATATTCAGTGGGAATTTATGGATATTCAGTTATGTGACTTTTCTCGATTTGTGAAGAGAGTCATGCATGCTTCTTTGCAGTCAATGCTGTTTACAAAATTGCTGGAGGAATTTTTCTTTTCCTTGAGAATAGTTAACAAAATTTCTAAATAGAGTAGTGCACCAAGCTGTGTGGTGCAAAGTGCTGGAGGAAAGGATGGCCATCCACAGGGACCTTAGCGGGCTTGAGGGATGGGCCAATGCCAGTCTAATGTGGCTCAACAAAGCTGAGTGCGAAGTCCTGCACCTAGATCTGAGACCCAAGGACAAATGCAGGCTGGGTGGAGACTGGATACAGAGGTGTCCTGGGAAGGACTTGGAAGTGTTGGTTGATGAGAAGCTCAGTGTGAGCTAGTAATGTGTGCTTGCAGGAGGAAAGCCAGCCATATCCTGGGCTGTTTCAAAAGAAATGTGCCCAACAGGTTGAGGGAGATGGTTCTGCCCCTCAACTCTGCTCTGGTAAGACCCCACCTGTAGTGCTGAGTCCAGCTCTGGACTTCTTGGCACATGAAGGACAAGGAATTGTTAAAGCAGGCTCAGAGCAGGCTCACAAAGACAATCAGAAGGTTGTAGCATCTGTCCTTTGAACACTGGCTGAGAGCTGAAGTTGTTCCACCTCTGGAGGCGGGAAGGCCTTGGGGAGACGTAATAGCAGCCTTCCGGTATTTGGTGAGGGTACAGCTGGAGGGGGACTTTTTACAAAGGCACATAGTGATGGGATGGAGGGTTATGGCATCAAACTGGAAGAAGCCAGATTTAGATGAGATATTAGGAGGAAATTCTTCCTCCTGTGGGTGGTGAGGTACAGGAACAGGTTGCCTAGAGAAGTGGTGGAGGCTCCCAACTCTGGAAGTGTTCAAAAGCAGGTTTCAAGCAACCTGGTCTAGTAGATGTCCTTGCTCTCATAGCAGGAAGGTCAGAAGTAGATGGTTTAGGTCCCTTCCAATCCAAACCATTATATGAAATCTGTGATGATGCATTACTCTTGAAAGAACGTTTGCCTGTGATAAGCAAATAATACTTATTGCATCTATTTTGAGATCAACAAGTACCAAGTTTTAATAAAAGCATCCACAAAGCTTGTCTGTTGTGCAATGTAAGATGCTAACCTATTTGAATGTTCTGTGAAAACCACATTAGTGGTGTAAATAAAATTGTAGGAGGCTTCAGTTGAATCTTTTCAAGACAAATGGGGGGAAATTAATTTGTTACATAGCAGTTTTCATTAGCTGAATGTCTAAATAATGACATATTTAACCAGATCTAGATTGATAGTCATGGGGTTGGTTTTGTTGTTTTCGGGGGGTGGGGGGTGGTTTTGGTTTGTTTTTTGTTTTAATTTTATTTAATTTTTAGGACATAAAACCAGTTATATCTTACAAAACTATCTAACAGAATTAACAGATAATATTAAAATATTAAGATAATATTAAAAACTGAGTTAAACATTCATACATGTTCACTGTTGTGATGTGGGGTTTTTTTTGGCATGAGTAGTTGCAATTTGTAGTTAGTAGAAATCTTTCTATCTGTTTGTTGGGGGGGGTGTTTGTTTATTTTTTTGGTTTTTGTTTGTTTTTTTTTTTTCCCAACCATGTGTTTTCAAAACACTCAAACCTAGTGCTGTAACTATGGATGATGATCTGGGGATTGCAGGAGTTAGATAAATCACAGCAGAGGTTTGTAACTTCTTTTAATTTGCTAATCCATGCATGGAACAACATTTCCTGCATTACCCAGGGATTAAGCCCCAGGGCCAAGGGCAAGGCCTCAATTTTAGTTTGCTAGTGATAGGCACACTGTGGTTAGAACTAGGTCTCTGCTGTGGACAATACCAGGCCTTTTCAATTTAAATTTCAATAACGGTAGCAAAATATTAAAAATGGAGAACACGAATTAAAAACAAAACAGAAAAAAAACCTATCTCCTGTCTTTGCATTCACTTGTTCCCTGGATAGAGTATGTGCTGTAATATTGGAGATTAAATAATTGTATGTGTTTGGGGTTTTTCTCTCTATTTTTTTTCTTTTTTCAAAAATTGCAAAAGTATAAATGAACAGTATGTTAATCTTATGCAAAATATTTGTTTCTGAGGGTGTGATTATTAACGAGCAAAGAACAAAAAGGATAATGATTTTTTGTGTAGATGATTGCATTGATGTTTAGCAATGTAATAAGTGCTGCACTTCAATACAATTTTTTAGTAGATTTTTGTTTGCTCTGATTTAACTTGTAATTCCCTTGCATTAAGTTGGCAGGTTTTAATGTAGGCCAGAGGAATGGCAATCACTTTGTTTAGAGTAACTTTGAGAGTGGAAAGATATTTTCTAGAGCTCCAGGTTCAAAAGGTAATAATATTGTATGTAAATAACACTAGTTTAATATAATATGTCATACAGCCTTTGGAAACTGGGGAAAACATACCTGGTATGTTCAGATGTTATTTGTTTTAAATTACATTCCATTTAAAACATGTATTACTTTGAAAAAAAAAATATTTACAAATTCAGAACTTTCAGAAGGAACTCTTCACTTGCATTAATTTCTGTGAGCTGGAAGCAGTTCCTAACTAAGACTAAATAAAAATAGAAGAGCCATCTGTAATCACTGCCTGTACTATTTTTTTTTTTTTTTGGTATAACACATTATGTGGTCATCTCTTACTGCTGTATGTATTGTGAATGTAATTGTGCAGTTAACTTCCCTCCAAGGCCAATTTTTAAGATAGCAAAAAACATTACAATGCGTTTAACTGAAGGTAAGCATAGTAGTATACACATCAAACAATGGCAGGGGTGTTAAGTCTTGTATGAGCTCCAGAAGCTTAACTAATAGGAAAGGTAAATCAAAGACCAGATTAATGAGTCCAAGAGATCTTGAGCACTCACTGTTCTGTAGCAGTGCTGCATCCTAGGACAGAAGGGTCAAAGGAGGAACACATCGTCTGCCTACTAAAGCAATGCCTCTTAAAAATGAAGGTCCTAGTTCTGCAGGATGTGTATACCTGTGATTCCTGTTACCTTTTGTTATGACCACTGTACACAGAAAGCTTGCAGGATTTGCCGGGATGTATAATTTGTATTAGACCTGTGTTAGGCGTAATTCCTGTAGCTAGGTAAAGTTTTGGGATGTGTTGGTTACAGTTCTGTGCTTTTGTGGAAATGCTTCCTTCACAAAGGCTTTTCTGTTATGCTCATTTGCATCCTAAGAAATTTATTGGGTTAAGCTTGCATGTGTGGGTTTGGTTTAGTTCCTGTCCTTCGAATTTGGGAGCAGTAATTGCAGATCTCTTTGTGGGCATCTTTAACTTCTTTGGGATTGTTTTCTTTATTAAGTCCTAAAGTAGTAGAGGCTCAATAGTGCCATGGCTCCAAACTACATAGTAGCCTCTGTATGTGAGGAGTGGCAATTGGGAAAGGGTGTCCTGAAAGCTGTAAAACCTCAATTTGTCCACTCAGACTCCTCCTTAAAGAATATACTTCCCTACTATGTTGTGAGATAAATTATATAAAATCACTGTGCATTTATGATTTTCATTAAGTGCAGTGTGTAAAACGATGTTTTTTCATCATATTTTTCAGTAATTGGTCATATTTTCCATTGCAAATAGAACCCCATCATTAACAGTCCTCTGATTTGGTGTCAAGTGTTATCTCAGGTTGTAGAATATAAAAGGTAATGAGATACTGCTTTGTTTCTTAGTCCTTGGCATCAATATACCTGCTATTGCATGCTGCAGTTATAGCTGTATCTGTTTTTAAGGAGGCTAGAGTAAATACTTCAAGTTCAAAATCTCAGTGTTTACAGATATTAGCTTTTCCCTATGACTGCCTCAGTATTTTGGGAATAGAATAGTATCAAACAGTGAAGCAAATCTAGAGTGTTCAAATGAGATATATTTAAATAGCTTTTCCTCAATGCTAACTGAAGAGTGTGCCACACTGGTTTGTTGCATTAGCTGGATGTCAAAACCCTTCTGACCACCTCATAATGATTATGAAGTAATACCTATAATAAATAAGTTTTAGGTCAGACTCAGTTGTGACCATAATAAAACTTGTTTCCTTGCCTTTTAATATTTGAAAGGTAGTACTGCAGTATGTGTGTGGTCTGAGTTTTTTTGCAGACGTGATCTGCATTTAATCTGGGAAAATTAATTCCCTAAGCTGCTGGCAGGCAGCATGTACTTGTTAATTATTCAGGTGGATGACAAATGCAGAGCAGAGGTTCTCGCAAAGACAAAGTTTGTATGATGCATGTTTAGTAACTGATAGGCTTGACATTCTGTGGTGTCTTATTCAGTGCTAATCCTAATAAGCTGCCTGATGAGATGAACGCCTATCCTCCTGTCCTTTAGAGAGAGAAAATAGAGATTTGAAAGAACTTCATTATAGCAATAAATCCCATACTTTCTGTTATTCCTGCTGAAAAGAGATCTTGTCCAGATGAATAACACACACACACACACAGAGAAAAAAGTCAGAATAGTAGTGTAATGCAGAGTATTGAAACAAGTAGAAAACTATGTTGTGTCTGCAGTGAAGTGAAAGTAGATGCAGTTTGATTTTACTGGGAAGCCAAGTTCATGCAGTTTAATGCCTGTCATATTATTTTGGCTTTGATCTACAAGTGATGTAATCCTATCGATGTATGGTTTCACCAAGACTTGTGAGTCGCCAGGGAAGGAACTTGAAAACATTGTATTTGTGGTAGTCATCATTTTTCCTTCCCAAAAATTAAAAAGTGAAATGACATCCTGTGAGTGTTCTGTTAACCAGTTGTGCCAGACAGTGGCAGGGGCCAGTTACCCACAGACACTAGAAGCATTTCTAACCAAGAGGCTGCCAGTGCAGGTGGTTCTGAATTTGGCTTTTATTCTTTGTTGATTTCTCATGTTAGTTTGTTTTTTGTTGTTGTTGGTTGGTTGGGGTTTTGTTTGTTGGTTTTTGTTTGTTTATCCTTCACTTTTTTTGTATTTATTATGGTAGGAAGAATAAGAAGAGATTAAACACCCCTGCTGCAGTGCAGAGCACCCAGTGCCAATCTTGAGTGACATTTCTTAGGTTATTCTAGGATATAATGACCAAAGGTGCATCTTTTGTCTGTTCACTGCTCTCTTCCGTATGACAGGCTTTGCTTGTTGCTAACTGAAAGAAAAAAAGATGGGCTTTTTGAACATGATTTTTCTATAAACTGTAGGTACAAGAAAGGCAGTTTGGAACTCTAACACAAAAAGCAAGTTTTCTACTATATCGCTTGTGTTTTATTCTACATTTGGGGAAGACATGTATTTTACACTTCTGTGAAACTTATTTCTGTCAATCTTTCCAGCTGTGTGTCTTTTGCTCAAATGTGAGGCTGGGAGAGAGTGGTCCCTAGATTTATGTCAAGGTGTCAGTGCTTTAGCTTTTCTCACCATCCTCCCACTTCTGTGTGTGTATGTGGTGGAGGGAGAGGACGATCAGCATTATAGAGTATTGTAGGTCCAGGTTCCTGGTACATTGACAGAGGCCCCTGATAAAAATAGTTTTTCTTGCTTTCTAGACTTTCCCGAAGTATGGTGGGTACCTAAGAGCAAACAGAGAACAGCATTTAAGTATTTTGAGAGGAATACTTTGTGGCTCGTGAAGGTTAAGGAATTACAGTAACATAATGCACTTGTTTATCTTTACAAAACACGTGGTGCATTGAATCCTAGCTCTGAGCAATCCTTATGTCTTGAGGTGAAGGAAAATGTTAACTTAATTTACAAGATAGCAGAGTCTTGGGCCTCTCCAGATTAGGGGCTTTTAATCAAATGAAGTTGTAGCTAATAATTGAAACTAGTTTTCTGATGCTAACTGTGAAATTCAGTTGAAATCTCCAAACTAATTTGCTCAAGGTTTATAAGAGCTGGTTGAAATGACAGTCTAGCAGGGAAAGGGCCTTTGTTTGTTCCACCAATTTATGTATGCTCTTCTTTTTTTGTTTCTTTTTTCTTTTTCTTGCACAAATTATTGGGCATGGTGATTCCAGTTCTGAGACCACCAAATTCACCACTTCTAAGATTTAAGGCTTGGCTGAAATCAGAACATACAAGGATGAGGCTTCCTTTTATTCCACTAATTTATGTATCCTCTTTCCCTTTTTCTTGTGCAAATTGTTGGGCATGGTGATTTTGTTGCTGAGACTTAATTTTACCTAGCAGAAAAATGCATTATGTACTGTGTAAGTAATTGGTGTCCACAGAGTAATTTCATAAGGTACTTGATGCATAATAGCATGTTCTGAGCTATTCATAACACAAAAAAGTTATTTTAGACAATTTAGCCCCTATGGTTAAGCTCGTATTCCAATGGACAGCTCTTCCTCTTTGTGCCATTATATCTTTCCTTTATAGCTGCAAATGAAAACAACATTGCTTGTATTTAAATTAGAAATAAATAGAAGAAATTGTAAGGAAAATAATGAATTGTAGTATGCATTGTAGTGAGTCTGTGCAGAAACTGTGACTCGTTCTTTGAACAAAAAAACTCCTGCAAACCCCTGGTCACAATTCATTAATGCAAAGCATCCCTTCTTGTACTCAAGCAAACCTTGAAGATATTACATGTTAGCAAAACCTCATTAGAGTGTCATATACACACTTGGATAAACTTTACAAAATATAATATTTTAAGAATGCCCCATTAAACTGTCATGTACATTTCCTGCATTTCCTTTGCTATTCTTACTCAGTTACCAAGAGATTTGTTTGATAATTGAAGCCTTTGTGCTTTTCTTTTTTTTTCTTTTTTCTCCTTTAAAATGGACTTTTTCCCTCAGTCATTTAGGGCAGAATCTGAGATGTGCGACAAACAAAGATCTATCTTGGTTTCTCTGAGGAAATTGTTCTTATCTGTGAGCTTCCAGAAGAGAATTTTTACTGCTTCCAAACATATTCATCAGACCTAGTATTTCCAGACCTAGTATTTCCAGACCTACTATTTCCAAAGACATATGAGTGTTACCCATAAAAAGTACTTTTTCCCCCTCCCCCAGTAGATGCACAAATCTTTAGCTTCATCCTATTTGCACCTTGGTACCAGGATGAGATGGAGTGGCATTAAGAGATTCCTCATTGTTCCCTCCATTTTTGTTTGCACTCACAGCTTCTTATCAAATGCAAATTTTGCCATCATTTTTGAGGGGCATTCTAATGTCTTAAGTTATTCTTTAGACCAGCACCTTGGGACAGTGTTTTATCCAGTTCCTGATCACATCCTAAAATTATCTTTCACTTTAGGAGGTTAATTATTTGCTACATCTTCCCTTTGCAACAGTATGATTAAGTTCCTGGTGCTCTGAAGTTTTTGGTGGGGAAAAAAAGGTGTGGGAAGAGATAAGAGGTAAAAGAAAATACTGTTTCTTCCTGCTCTTTTGATATTTCAGCTGCAAGCTCAGCTGCTTCTGTATACAGAGTTTAGGGTTTTTTGCAGGCCTTTCTGGGTAGGAGAATACCACATCACTTTTCCCTGACAGAAGAGGAATGAAACAGAACTGAATTGGAGCTGGAGTTGCTGCTTTGATTCTTTGTTCCTTGACCTGGAACAAAAATAGTTTGAAAGAAAGCAGCATCACTCTATCAACAAATGAAAAGAAAGCAGACCCCCATGTTAAAGGAACACCCTATCTATTGCTCCACCAGCCCTATTTTTGATTGCAGAACTGAACCACTTCTCTGCCTCTCTTTTTCAAGATGTTGCTCTTGCCAAAGCTGGAGAATGAAACTGGTGTCTACAGACATCTTTTCCAAAGGGGCATGCATTGATAGGTTCATGATATGAACACACGTTTTCCTCTCACCTTCCTGAAAGGCAGCTGTATTCATAATATTCAGTGCCTTGTTTCCCTACTCCTCTCGCCAGAGTGCAATGTGAAAGATGAGAACCAACAAGAACGGACCATAAACGTGGCTGGGACTTGTGGGGTATGCAGCTGGGATCTTGGCCTCTTTGGCTTGGAGAAGAGGAGGCTTGAGAGGTGACCTCATTCATGTTTATAAATATGTAAATGCTGAGTGCCAAGAGGATGGGGTCAGGCTCTTCTCAGTGATGCCCAATGACAGGACAAGGGGCAGTGGGTGGAAGTTGAGGCATAGGAAGTTCCATGACATAGGAGGGAAAATTATTTCATTGTGAGGGTGACAGAACACTGGAACAGGCTGCCTGGGGGGTTGTGGAGTCTCCCTTTCTGAAGATATTAAAAAACTTGCCTGGATGTATTCCTGTGTCATCTGGTCTAGGTGATCCTGCACTGGCAGTGGCATTGGACTAGATTATCTCTTGAGGTTCCTTCCAGCTCCTGGCATTCTGTGATTCTGTGTGTGCACCCATCATTCCCAAGAAATTCCTACTTCCTTTGCACAGAAATAGTAGTAGACTAAATCTGAGCTAGAGAACAGCCAAGTCTGTTAAAAAAAGAAAACCAACAAACAAAAACCAGCCACAGAACAAGACAAAACAAACAACTCCTCCAAAACAAACAAAAAAACCCAAACCGCCATGACAAAAACACCCAAACAAAAACACCCAACAAATCCCCCCCTAAACCTCCAACCCAAACTAAAGAAAATTAAAAAAAAAAACAAACTCCAAACAAAAACCCAACCCAAACCAAAAGTGACAAAAAATCCCCTGACATCAATCTGACCACTCTTTTGCCTAAGCATACATGTAACTGCAACATCCTGCTTATGATAGCAACACTTTCATAAACATGAACATCTTCATGCCAGTAAGTCTTCCCCAGCCTGGTTGAAAAAGAACAATAAGAGAGTCTTTTGGTTGCACCCAAGTAATGGAAGAAACACACAGTTGAGGTCACAAACTGCTGCTGTTTGCCATTGTGACTTAAGGACTGAGTTTTCTTTTTCAGTTACCACTGTAGCATCCCAGTGCCAAGGTCATCATTCCCAGCTGCTGTGGCAGCTGAGGGAGTTGGAAAGAAATCCTAAAGGAATCAGCTGTTGATAAAGAGCTTCTTAGGTAGCCATTTTCTCCTTTCATTTGTACCAAACCTTCACTCAAAACGCCAGAAATTCTTCTGTTCTTCATCACATAACTCTGGCCTCTCTCACT
The DNA here is from genome assembly GCF_027791375.1 of Indicator indicator. NCBI lineage: Eukaryota > Metazoa > Chordata > Aves > Piciformes > Indicatoridae > Indicator > Indicator indicator. The sequence continues at coordinate 43,532,876 of NC_072013.1, forward strand.
GCTGAAGTTAAACATCTCTGCACTACCAGGCAATCAGCTTTTTTTTTTTTTTTTTTTTTTTACCTTTCCCCCCCACCTTTTTCCTTTTTTACTGAGATAGACTTTTACTCACCAGGATTATCTTTTAATTCTGTTGGTTGTTACCACCTTCCCAGCTTGGGTAAACAGGAATGCAAGCCACCTTGCTCCTCTTATGAGGGCTCCGAAAACAAAAAGGTAATAATTATTAAGAACCCGAAGACTAATTACCGTTCTAACAGCTTCCACTTGTTTTTCAAAAACATCTCACCAGCAATGGCTCCTGTCAGGCTATACATTTCATGTGCTTTCTCATGAGAAAAGTGGAATGAATCAAGATTCAAATCTATTTCAAGCAAGGAAAGCAAGCTCTGAAAGAAGGTACTCAATTGGATTGGAACTCTTGTGGTTGGATTTTGAAATACTTGAATGGTAAATTCACATCCCATAGAAAGGAATAAAAATCATGTGGTGAAGTAAGGGAAAGTAAATTTTTGCATGTGTTGGATAGAGTAAGTGAGGTAAATGTTCCAGTTGTATCGAAGAACTTCAGGTGTGTCAGTTATAATTCCTGGGGTGACAGGGGGGAAGGATTTCAATACAGAATTGTGTAGAGTATCAGTAATTTGGAGTATTTGAGACTGCCAGACTTTTTCCTAGAAATGCTCCTGTATTAACATGCCAAGGAATTTCAGGGATGGCCATTTATGATATTGAGATCAATATGGCTGTATTGAGACAATTCATACTGTGAAGGGACTGGAGGTGAGCAGAGCAGTATTCTGCTTGTGGCTTCCAAATAAGCTTGTAAAAGGGTTTATCTTCAGCAGAATACAATTTACTGTTTTCAGATGATTTTCATATTTTGTAGGGGGGTGGAACCCTTCTGCTGCCTTTGACCATGAACACTCTAATACTTCTGTGGTCTGTCTTGGGTTTATGATAGCAATAGTGGCTTTGGGAGATGAGGAAATGCACTTACTACTTCTCTAGGTAATCTTTTTGATCAGGATTCTATGCAGATGGAAAGTCTAAACAAACACAATTTCTTGGATTCTCCTAGAGAGGGATATATGGTGCTAAAATAACCTAATAGTAGTATAGAAGTTAGGTGTAGTACAACATGGATATCACCGTGAAGAAGGTCTTATCTAAGATGGCCATTCTCATTGTTTGGGAGGACTATAAGGATTAACAGATAATGTCAGAGAACCAAGCAAAAAAATCCCACAATTCATTCTTGGAGGCCTGTTTTGAGGAAGTCTTATTCCATATATGCATTTGTGATTAAATGTCATGTGATGGCCTCCCAATCATTTTAGCTTGCCTTTCCATAGGGTGCCCAGTCTCATTTATGATCTAGGTATAACTGCATATTACATGATTCTTCTCCACATACAGTAAATGAAGTAAATCAGAGTTGTTTCATTTTGTGTCGTCTCTCTTTCATTCATTTCATTTTTCTATGTGTTTTGTCATATTCATATGCCCAAATACTCTGAATTTGTCCAGTTCTGATTGCTTCTTCCACCAAAACGAAGCCTCTGTGTTTCTAGATTTAAAACTCTTGTCTCTTTCTTTACTTGTTTATTGCCAGTTTATGTGCAGTAAGTCCATTTCTAATGTGGCTGTATGAATTCTTTAATGCAGCCCAGAATATCATTCACCCTCCTTGCTGCAAGGGCACATTGCTGGCTCATGTGCAACTCTGAGTCCACCAGGACCTCTAGGTCCTTTTCTGCCAAACTTGTTTCCAGCTGAGTGACTCCCACTATAATACTGGTGCAGAACTTCACACTTCTTGTTGAACTTAATGAGATTCCTGTCAGCCCATTTCTCCAGCTTGTTGAGGTCCCTCTGGATGGCATCATGACCCTCTGGTGTATCAGCCACTGCTCCCAGTTGTAGGGAGTGTCATCAGCATATGTGCTGAAGGCACACTCCGCCCCATTATCCAGATCATTAATGAAGATGTTCAACATCTGATGTTCATGACTCTTGTATTGGCCACATATCCTTTCCCTTTTGAGCCCCTTTCTCTCCAATGCAATTTTACAATCGAATCAAATTCAGATTTAAGTCTCTAAGGATCATTTGAGTTTTTTGTCCCTGTACCTATTGGTCCTCATGGCAGTGCTGCCTTCTCTCCTGCTGCTAGAGTGACCTAGGAATGCTCCTTGCCTCCTCAAACAAACACCTCTAGCATGAGGAATTCAGTTCAGTGAGTAAATGCCAAAAAGAGCTGGCACACAGCTGGGATACAGTGATTTACTGACTTCTCAGGAAATTGTTGCTGTCGAGGGTAATAGACTGGTGGTGTTTATAACAGTGAAACATGCCTGATAGGGTTTCCATAATAACTGGAAAGAGTGTGATTAACCTTACCAGAGAAGTTATGCTGTAAGTGAACAAAGTTTCTGAGCCAGCTCATGCTAGAGACGACCACTACAGACAGCATGCTTCTTGAAGCAATCTGAAAAACTCACCTCCTGAATCCTATCCTTGGGGTTCTTTTGGCATTGACAGAAGTTAAATATGTTTATCCATAAGACATTATGGTTATTTAGGCCTGCCAAGAATTGCATGAGTTAACATGTATAACTATCTGGTATCAGTCCTTTTGCTGTTTTTTTCTCTTTGTCCTTTGGGACCCATGGACATTTGGGATGTAAGCATTCATTCTTCAGTACTGTTATCCCAGTGTTGTGTACATGTGATGACAGAAACATCGACTGCAGCTTTTACTTTTGCAAGATGTAATAAGGTGTCCTACTTTAGAGCAGGAGAGAGTGTTGGAAGTGAGACTGCTTTGTTGAGGTAGCATTAATGCTGTTTAGTCGAACAAGACTTTGAATGTGGTTGGAATTGTGTTGTTGCTGGTTTTTGTTTTTCTTTTTTTTTGGTTTTTTTTTTTTTGTTGTTGTTGTTGGTTTGTGGGGGTTTTTTGTTTGTTTGGGCTTTTTTTTTGTTTGGGTTTTTTTTCTTTGGGACTGGGAAGAAGGAGTTTAAGCCACTTGGAACATTCATTCTTTTGGGTAGAATTTCCAGAGTGAAGGCAGGTATGAAAATAAACCTGTCAGTGCTTGTTAGTTTCTGATGGCTCCCATTGTAATGATTTTAGCAGAGAACAGAGCCTTCCCTTGACTCATATTTTTTTGGGATTCTGCTTTCTACATGATGCTATTTCCCCCACCCTGTTTATTTCTGCATGTCAAAGAAATTATGATTAAAATTCTGAATGCTCACAAATACAAGAATTTTCACCACATAAGCATTTAACTGTACTGGGGAGGAGTGAGTGTACAGAATGTTATTTGTTTGGTGAGTGTTTTATACAGAAGCTTTTTGCCTTCTGAAAAAAACTTCAAAGGCAGCCAGGAACAAATGTGACTGGGTAAAGGGATTTAATTTTTTTTTTTCCACAGCACTATGATAAAAGCAGGAAGAAAGAGGGGATAAGATAGGCTTGGGATTTCTTTTTTTAAATGAAGGCTTTTTATGTAATAGTCTCATGGCAGCATGAGTTGGACAGCCCTAGGTGGTAGGGCAAAGCAGCAACTAGTACAGAAGGATGCAGGACTTGCCAGAACACCGACAGTGGCATGTCTCTGTTGCAGCAGTATGAGTTTACCACAAAACCCAGCAATGTTTGTGTTTTTTTTTTTTTTGTTTGTTTGGTTGGTTTTTTTTGTGATAAACTAAGGATGTCTTCAAGTTTCACAAAACAGTGATAATGAGAGGCATGTAGATGAGGGCACACATCAGCCACTGAGGGCAGCAAGGAGTGGAAATAGTAAAGAAGAAACTGGTAAGGAAGTAATAACATATTGAAAACCTGAGAGGTGAATGGTGTTGAGAAGTTGTGCTGAATAGGAGATCCAGTCTGAAGTACTTCAAGAATAAGCAACATTTCCTGGGAATACCCTTTCCATAGTAAACAGTGTTTCTTTGTAACAAGATAAGTTTCTGTCAGCTGCTACAACATCAATCAGTGACTTTTAAACCAAAACTAGATACTTCCGACAAAGAAAGGAAACCTCGGTGTAGAGAAATATCTTTGCCCACTGACTTATATTTAGACTATACTATATTTTGTAAAGTGCTCAAAATAAGTTTCAAGACTGAAATTCGGTCAGAAGGAGGAGTTCTTGGGAGCCTGTAGTGACACACTCTCTTTCCAAGCTGGTCAGAGCGGTCATGATTCAAACCTACAGGGGTCATGATTCACAGAGTCATAGAATCAGTCAGGGTTGGAAGGGACCACAAGGATTATCTAGTTCCAACTCCCCTGCCATGGGCAGGGACACCTCACACTACATCAGGCTGGCCAGAGCCTCATCCAGCCTGGCTGCAAACACCTCCAGGGATGGGGCCTCAACCACCTCCCTGGACAACCCATTCCAGGCTCTCACCACTCTCATGGGGAAGAACTTCTTCCTCACATCCAGTCTGAATCTCCCCACTTCCAGCTTTATTCCATTCCCCTTAGTCCTATCACTACCTGATATCCTAAAAAGTCCCTCCCTAAACATGTGGAACACGTAGGTCTCACCCTGTTGAGTACACACCTTCATGTTCTGAGCCAGCCAAGTGCCTAGAAGGCTATCAGATGTTAAATGTCACTATAGTTCTTTCCTAAACAGCTTATCTTTTGCTTCTCTTACAGTAAGTCCTGTGCCATCCTGAAGGCATTTCCTCTGAAGGATGTATTTAATTTTGTGTCTGTTTAAAAAGTGACTTCATTTCAGTTCTAGAATGCAGTCAAAGCAAAGTGCTTCCAGATGGCATCCAAACGTGGCTAAACTCCGAGTGCAGTGAATTGTCTGAGTGCTCTCAGAGGCTTCCAAGTTTCTCATTTGTCCATCCATGTTTTAGTCTGCAGACTTCCAATTTTACCACAATGGAATATTTCCCAGCTGGTATTCAAAAACATTTGCTTTACCTTTTTATGGTCTGCATTTGCTCTGTCAAACACATTTGTTTGATTTTTCTCTTGTCTCTTATGTTGGGATCTGTGTTCAGTAAATAGGTGGAGAAAAGTATGTATGCTATTGCAAGAATATATATATTTCTTTTTTTCATCTGCTTTTTCAGATCTGTATCTTTTTAACAGATCTCTAGCAGCACAAATTTTTTTTTGTGTGTAATGTTGAAGTAATGTTTTGTGGGGTTTGTTTTTATTGGTTGTTGGGCTTTTTGTGTGTGGTGTGTTTTATAAGACAAGTTATTTCACTAGCTATCTCTTTCCTATTTCTGGGCCGGATGTGTTGGTTTGGATACTAGCTGGACTTCTTGACTGCTTTTGGTCTAAATAACGCTCACAATTTTTTCAGTGAAGTGGTGTCTTGGTTTTAGAGTGGACAGAAGCTGTTTTATCCCTCCCCAAAGGAGTAAAATAAAAATGTTCCACACACAGAATTGGAAAGTTAAATGGAAATACTATTCACAAATATTACACAAATACAAAATACCCAAATTCATGTTCAGCCTTGGCCCAGTCCTTCAACCTGGGATTGCAACAACCTCATTAAGGCTAAAAAAACCTTCCAAAGCCTCCCCCCCAACCAGACCTCTATGCCAAACCTCAATGCCTCCCCCCGTCATACTTCCCTGCTTCCCCCCAAGCCAGTCTCAAATTATCCAGGCTGCTCAAGGCTGAAAAGCCTTTACTCCCCCAAGAAAATATCAGAAAGATAACATCTGGGAGAAGAGAATGAGAGGAAAAAGGACAGAATAACCTGTGCCGTTTGTTTGTATAGGGGAGATGTAGGAATGACGAGATGTGATAACAAAAGATTACTTTTTTTTTTTCTGGTGTCCCCTTCCTGGGCTATCTGGTCCCTGAAGGACTTTTCTTCTCTGTGGTTAAGACGCTCAGTCTTAAACCCACAACAGCTGGAAGGATAGAAACATCAACTGGAAATCTGTAGAAGTTCAGCTTGCAAAATTTGCAAATCAGTGCATGAAGAAGATCGAATGTTAATAATAGAATCAATTTTTTCATCCTGTCCCTTTTAATTGCAAGTGGATTTCTTTTTATATAAATGTATATATTCAAGTTCTAATTGCAATGTCTCTCTTTAGCTATGCAAGACAGTGGTGATATTTGTACATTTTGTAGTCCAAGTTCTTTTCTCTCAAGATGAAACAAACAAGGAAATAACAGAAACCACCTCTGTAAAAATTTCAAGTAGATCTAGCAGGATAAAGTGCTCCTGCTACTGTTCTTTTCTTAGTACTAGAAATTGAATGGGTATAACAATTTGAGATCACTTCTGCAACTCGTAGTTAAGTCACTTTGCTAGGATGCTGTGGCCAGGTTTCATTTACCACAGTTCTCTGACTCTGTTTAAGTGCTGGCCAATATCTGTGGTGAGGCAATTTTCGTCACTGAAGTAGGAACACTAAACAATGTTAGGTTTCAGGTGAGCTCACAAAATAATTTCTTGATGTAATACCTAAAGTCTGAATGAGTTGCCAAATCATAGATCTGACCATAACCTTTTTCTGCTGTGAGAAAAAAATTCTCTTTTCTTGCATAACTGAAAAGAGTTGTGAAGTTAAAAGCCATAAAAATAAGAAGTCACTGTGTTGTCTTCCAGCTATGTTATATTTGTTCTAATTTCAAGTCCAAGAAATCAAGGAGTTCAAAAGAGGACACATTAAATTTAATTTTGGCTTGAACTCCAATTACAAAGGCAATCTTCTGGTTATTTTCTAAAACTGTTCTCTAATACAGCAAAATGAGGCTGTTGCTTTTACATTTTGGGGAATGTTGGATAATGGGTTGGTACATTACCAGGCTTAGAGCTAATTTTTCATTAGCTTTCACTTATTAGGCAAGTTTTAAGTTACTACCATTGACAAAATGCCAATAATGTAGTCATATATCAGGCATGCTTTGTTTAGAGGAATGTCGATCAGAACCCACTCCGGAAATTACAAAGTGGATGAGAGAGGTTTCTTTTGGATATAATTTGATAAAAATATAACATAGTTATAACTATTGATTACTTAATCTAATTTTTTTTCATTAAAAACTTTTATAAGTATTTTATTAAAGGGTCAGATTGTTCCTTTGTGTAGAAATCCTTGATTATGAGCAAGAACCTTCCTAATGCATCCTTCAAAGACTTTTTGCAGTTTGTTTGCATCGCAACCATTCATATCCTTCTGCATCCTCTTTTCACCTTATCTAGCCAAGCCTCACTTGTTGGCAGGGATTTGTAGTACTCTTTCTGTTTCTGAGATGACTGATACATTCTCAAATTGCCTGGCAGCAAACCATGCAGAAGGCCAGGCTGGTGGTGTGGTGCTGGCTATACAGTATTACTGGCTCAATCAGCCTTTCTTTTTTTCACCACTGTTTAGTTAAAGGTGAAAATCTGTGTGTGCTGAGGGGATCCCCAGGAAATGGCCAAGGATGTGACCATTAACAGATGTAGGCTTGGCTGGTTTCTAGAGAACACAGTATTGGCCTTTTGTCTTCAGAGAAGTTTTGTCAGCTTCAGGCAAATACAAATATTAGAACAGAAATGTATCTAGCATTTCCCCTGTTTCACAATGATACATCTTTTTTTGTTTGTGGGGGGTTTGTGTTTGGGGATGGTTTTTGGACTGGATTCCTTGGTTCATAGCTTAGGAAACTGTCTCTTTTAGTGGACTTTGGCTACAAAACACATTATGCCTCTAATTTAGTGAATCCAAACCCATTTTCTAATGGACTTAATGCATTGACTAGAGAAAAAAAGCTGTGTGCTTATGATTGAACAGGCAAAAATATATTTTTAAATCAGGGATTTAATGGCATTGTGTTTGATATTTGATACTATGACCTTTAGAGGTCTAGTCATTTTAAAGGGCCACCATTTTGCTTCTTGCTCAGCAAACCCTGTAGAACAGAGTGGTTTGGACTGCCACTTCTGGATGGGATTCCTGCCACACCAAGCTCCAGTATGGTTGCACAACTGCAAAACTGGCCCTAATCATCATCTTCAAATGCTATGTCTGCATTCAAGAACTTTCTACCACATTATTCACTTTTTTTTTTTTTTTTGAAAGTTTAAGCCAGCATGTCAGTTACTTTGTTCTTAAGAAATGTTTCTGAGCTCAGCTTGCAGAGCAGAGTTGATGTTGATGCCATGTGCATGACTTCAGAGCAGTTCACTAAGCTTGCAGTGAAGCTAGGTCCTTCAACTGATGTCTCAGAGGTATCTGTTTAACTGTGACATCAGGGAAACTCAGTGCTGGTGGGAGGAAGGAGAGAAATCAGTTAATGAGGATCAAGACAGGCTTGTTGTATTTTCTGCTGTGAGCAAAATAAATATTTCTCTCAATTAATTCTTGTAGCTTATCAGACCAACCTGTTAGAAGTGGCTGAGTGGAAAGAAAATTGTCAAGTAGGCTTGATTCCTGTCTGCTTGAGTCTAGTTTGGCTTTGATACTGATCATGCACACTGATATGGGAGCTAAGTAGCTAGTCACAGTGAAGACCGAAACAGAGATCCAAGTGTTAATCCTTTGCAGTTATAACTAAAGCTTATCTTCCAGGTGAATAACATGCATGTTTTTATTCAGGTAGAGAGGGTTGAAGGGGATTCTTTCAAGGGAGTCATAGGGGTCAGGCAGAGCATGGCCACTGAATGCCATACTGTTCTTAAAAGCTTTAAGCGAGATGCATGTTTGATTGAAAGTAAGCTACATAGTTTCTCTAAAAGTTCTGATTTTTTTCAAGCCCTTGATTTGTTATCTTTCTCACTGTTTTCCAGTTGCAGGTCATGGGGCATAATTGGCTATTGCTTCCCCCGTGAGCTTCACAGGCAGTTGTGCTGACAGCTCTTGAGTTGCCTCTGGGTCTGTCACAGAGTAAAGCTGCTGATGGGCTTTCTGTGTTGCTTACCAAGCTATTGTGGATTTAACTGTGCCTCCTTTTGAACTGTGGTGTATGACTGAATTCCCTTATTTAAGTGAAGCACACTATCACATCAGTGGATACAAGAGCAAAGATACTGCTGTACTTAGTGCCATCACTTTACTTCCAGCATTTTCTAACAGTAGGAATTTAACGTTAAGAAGTGGTTGGAATTGTTGGTGAGCAGGTAAATGGGAAGCTTAACTCTTAATTGTTTTTTTGTGTTGTTAGTAAGAATTGTAAAACACTAGAGCCAAAGATGGCTTTAGAAGCCAGGTAGTAAAAAGGTTGCTTGGGAAGAAGAGGGGGATGGAAAAAGGCAAAAAGAAATGTTGTTAAATTTCATTATGCAGAAAATCATTGAGTTAAATGGAAGGAAAAAGGAGTTTAGCTTGCAGCTGGTTGGCACTAAAAAAATTCTGAAGAGAATTTTGTGATATGCAAGAATATAGAAATCTTGAAAAATCAGAGTTTTGACATGGCTATTAACAAGTTTACTGTTCAGTGATGGTAAAATATTTATTTGAAATTGTTTTCCAACTGTATCAAATCTGCAGCAAAACCATTGAATCACCAAATATAGCCTCTGACTATTTTTTTTTATTGTTAAGGAGAAGGTACTTTTTTTTTTTAATGCTGTAACAAATCAATATAAAATGTGTCTAAAATTACGAGTACAAAAATAATGTTGTTCTTGACTGGTTTGCTTATATTGAAATGATATTATTTTATGTGAAATATGTGTAATAGAGCATTAGATTTGAAAACTCTGTATTGAATATTATTTTTGACAGCCTTTTTTAGGGTCACTAAAATTCCAATAATTCAGTACAGAATTGAAGTCGATTCCAGAGAAAAATTTAATATAGTCTGCTTGCCTGCCAGCTTCAACATAGTTCCTGAGTATTGAAATGGTTTGACACATTGAAATATAAAGTGCATTTGTCATATCTCTTGGTGGAGTATTTTATGTGATCACATCTAACAAAACTCAAGTCAGTGTAAAACTTAATGCAAGTCATCTATTTTTACCTTCTCCTTCTAAAAAGAAAAGAAAAATCATTAAGGAATAGAAACTATTGTTAGGAATAAAAGTACAAAGTCTTATCTGGCAAAGTCATACTGACCCTCAACTAATTTCTGTTGTATACTGTTTGCTTTAGTGTTTTTTATATAATGTAGATGCTGTGCAAGTGTTCTGTGAATGTTAATTTATAAAACTTCTTTTCTGTCCTTGCACAAACCGTTCTGCATGTTACATGCAAATACTTTATGAATATTCTGAAGAGAGACTAACTTGTGACCACTGCAACACAGTTTCATGAAAATTAATACTATTTTTTTTTTTGGTCCTTTTCTTCTACTCTTAGATTTACTGAATACCTGCTCAAACAAGAGCAAAAGGTAAAAAGCAGTGGGAACGTATGCTAAACACTAAAACATCTTTGTGTTAGCACAAAGCTTGCTTTAACTTCTGTGGGCTTTGGTCAAGGCCTTGGATCTCTTGGAGCTGAAGGAAGATGCTTGGGCTAAGGTAGGGGATGTAAGTGAACAGCTCTGAAGCACATGACCCCTAATAGTAAGACATCAGGAAGCCCATGTTCATGGCTTGTCTGTTTATTTCTTGCATGGAGTCTTCAGAAAAAAACAAGTAGTGTTTTGTAAGTGTAGGTGCCCAGTCTTGTGATACTATAGCTGCCAGATGCTAAACATGGACGTGGTGCTTAAGTTAGATTTGCAGCCTACCTGAAAAACATGTATGATGTGTGTTCACACACTTAACTGACATCATTATGAGACAAGCTCTGCTGCCTCTTGAAAATCTCACAGGGCTTTCCCAGGGAGAAGAGCAGAGCAAAGAAGTTTCTTTCTTGAGGAAGGATATTAAAACACAGTTTCTTAAGTTTTATTTACTTAATCTTCAGAGGCAAAAATGAAAAGGAAAATACCATAAACATTCTGCAATTTCATACATTCTCTGGTGTGTGATAACTTGAAGGTATTAGTTGGAGGGGGTCCTGAGCAGCCAAATCTAGTTGAAGATGCCCCTGCTTACTACAGGGAGGTTGGACTAAATGACCTTTAAAAGTCCCTTCTGACCCTGAAGGGTTCTGTGATAATTTGCACTAAGCTTGCCTATTGCTTGCTGGGTGATTCTGTTTCTTCTGCTAGCTCTTTTATTTGTCTTCAGTCATCTAAGTATAGTATTCCAACTTAAAGCATTCCCAAGCAGTAATGCTTCTTTATTAATATTTCAATTTAGTGAAAATGCAAATTGGTTTCTTTTTCTAGATACAAAGGCAAGGCTTATTGACCAGTTATCTATTTGTTGTGTAGAAAGATACTACATGACTTATCTGACTCAAATAGTTTTTCCATGTATTATTTAAAAGGAATACTTTAGTAGAGTTTAAAATGTATACACAAAGTAATAGTGCACCTCAATACAACAGGGCATACACCAAACTTTACATGAATTTCAGGATTCAGGTTGCTTTCCCATTTTTGGGGGGGTGAGATGAGATTAACAAGTTACATGCAGAAATACACCCATCATTATGCAACAGAGATGTGTAAATATAGGAAGCATATTGAAGAGTGAACTATGTCTTTTGGAGGGGCTGGGAACGTGACAGGACATCTTTCAAATAAAACTTGGTGGACCTTTTTGCTGTAGATTTGAAAATAAGTCCAGAAGGCTGAGCTTAATATAACATGTGGCAGGTGGCCTGCATTTGCCTGGAGAATTCCTCTAGGGCAAGACAGCTCAGCAAACACATAAATCCTTTTTTTCTCTGTTATCTAGTAGCACATTTAGTTGCCATGGGAATTTTATTTATGCAGCAGATCCTTCGCAGTTCAGCTTGTGCCTAAAGTTTAACTGTACAGCTGTTACCGTAAATACTACATGGCAATATTTTCAAAACACACCACCTTTGAACAAAAAGAACATGTCTTCTCTATTATTGATTTTGTTATGTTATCAAAATACCATTTTGATTACTCTGGGATAGCGTTTCCCCCCCTCAAGCTTTATAGGTTGATGTAAAGTGTGTGCCTCCTGTACAGCTCTTTCTAATAATATTTTTTTTTTTAATTGAGAAAAATACCTCCAGCATTTCCTGTGAAGAGTGTATTACAGCAAGGGAAATTTGGTAACTCAGCAGGAGAGAACTTCATGTGACTGCAAAGTGCATATACGACGACCTGCTTACTCTCAGGCCATTGGTTTTCATTATTTACTAGATAGTAAATATTACAGGAAAAATATTAACATACATCGTATTCTAGATCCTGTGGTTTGGTGGTTGTGCTGGATTGGATTGGTTGTTGGTTTGTGGTAAGGAGTTTTAAATTTATTTTGCTTTTTTGTTGTTGTCATTGCTTTTTTGTTGTTGTTGTGTGTTTGTGTTTGGGTTTTTTTTTTTGGGTTGTTTGGGATTTTGTTTGTGTTTGAGGTTTCTGTTTTGTTTTGGGTTTTTTTTTGTTTGGGGTTTTTTTTTGGTGTGTGTGGGCTTTGCTCCAACCAGGTGCAGGACCTTGAACTTGACCATGCTGAATCTCATGAGGTTCACGTGGGCCCACTTCTTGAGCTTGTCCAGCTCCCACTGGATGGCATCCTGGCCCTCAGGCTTATCAACTGCACCACTTGGCTTGGTGTTGTCAACAAAGCTACTCAGAGTGCACCTGATCCCACTGTGTGTGTCACTGTGAAGATGCTAAACACTCTTGGTCCCAGTATGAAGTCCTGAGGGATGTGATTCTTCACTGAAGTGCATCTGTATGTTGAGCATTAATATAAGAATTTATGTTTTACCACTGATACTCTGGCAAAACCTGTAAATTAAGGTGGCAGCTTAGATTCTCTGCTATCACAGGCTAGAAACAGAAGAAAAATGTTCACTACCACAAGTTTTTGAGAAAGAAGAACAAAGATGAAGGCTCTTCATAAAATTTGGGAAGCCCCTAGTTTTGTATTGTATAACATGTTTTTTATATAGTGAAACACCAGTAAAAGCAGGATATTTATTTTTTGAAAAGGCACATAGTGTGGAATAGTTCAGTGTTGTAGAACATATATATAAGTAGAGGTTTTTCATTAGTATATGTCCAATTATCTCAACAGAGAGAAAAAATAATAGAGGTAATTCATGTGCAATAAACAATTATAAAAGACAAATGCTATGCATGCTTCATGTAGTGGCTTTGCAAAGTTAAGCAATGTATGCATTTTAAAAGATTTTAGTCGTTTCCAGTATACTCCTGAAAAAGTTAAAGGTGACTTTAGATTTTTTTTTTCCCATTTTTTGTGTTCCACCTGTGCAGGAAAGTGCAGTAGAATTCAAGCATCTTTGCCTCACGCTGAGCATTTGCAGGGACTACACACAGTTTCCAAGTGGTATTTCTGACTTTATTTGCCTCAAAGTGCAACAGGATAGGCTTAGACACTAGAAAAACTTTTCAGAGAAATAGCGGTCAGATACTGGAATAGGCTGCCCAGGGAGGTGGTTGAGTTACCATCCCTGGATGTGTTTAAAGATTGTTTAGATGCGGTGCATGGGGATATGGTTTAGGGTTAAGATTGTCAAGTAGGGTCAATGGTTGGACTTGATGGTCCCAGGGGTGTTTTCCAACCTGAATGATTCTATGATTTTCCTGGGTACTAATTTCTCTTCAAACTTAAAACGTCATAAAATCATGTCTCAAATTTTACTCTTTTTTTAGTGGCATGTTTGGCTTTTAGAAGAGCTGGTGGAACAAAACATTACAAATAATGAAAACACCTATATGAAGACATTTGTGCTTTGCTTCACTCATGCTTTAACACTTGCTTTCCGAGTGTGGCTTCATATCTAAAATTGAGGGGGTTTGAAGGGTGTTTACTTCTCATGGTATGCCATGGGTTTTTTCCCTCTTCAGGTATTTATAGTTGCCTAAACTTGCAGATATGCTGTGTTAGATTAGTCAAAGAACACAAAATTAGCAAAATTAAGATCAGTTCCCCCAAGGCAAGGGAAGCTGTTTGCACCATTCTACTCCAGCAGACCTAAGGTACTCAGGGATAGCACCTAGGGGTAATGTTGGCTGGAAATAGTAATTGCTTTTAACACGTAAACACTGAAAGGGAGATACTGAGGGGGAGAAAAAAAAAAGTGATTTTGGATCCTGGACCCTGTTAGTCCATCCTGTAAAAGAACTGAAGTTGTTACAGAAACCTTGTACCACTCCAGCATTTCCAAGAATCTGGTGACTTCTGCATGAATGCACTTACTGCCATCTCCATTACAGGCTCTTGTACTGGTTTAGATGCTAGGGTTATTGTTTGGTGGTTTTTGGGTTTTGGGTTTTTTTTAGTGCAGGTAGCTGGCAGAAGACACCAAATTTGAATAGTTTTCCCCTCTTACATGAAAAGGATGGCTGTGATAGTCATGGTGCTCAAAATAAGGAAAAATACAGGAAGAAACCAGCAAGTCAGCAGCATGTGCAGGAAGAAGGAAACAAAATACACAAGGATGGGAGGAAAAAACATGGAAACACTGGTGCTAGTCCTCTCTCTCAGAAACTATTTTTTTTCTCTCCATTGTTTCTCTCCCTGTTAAATCAGCATGTCAAGCTTAATTTCATGATTTAGAAAAACATTAGAGCTTGTGTCTGTGATGGGCAGTGAGTATGAGGGAGGAACAATCAAAGCTTTTTTCCTTGGGGCTCTTGATCATTTTGAGCACTACAGATAACCTGTTTTCCAGTCAGAAGTGGAATGACCCTTCAGTGCCTTGGCTTGTGTGAAAAATTTGGGGCAGGTCCTATCTCAGCTAGAGGCTACTGGTTGTTGCTGCAGCTCTGTCAGTGATGTTTTGGGTTGCTATTGCAGTGCAGCTTCTCTCCATTGGCAGCAATATTTTCTTCCCCTATGTCTGATGTTTTTACTTCAGTGAATAATTGTCTTCTTCCTTTCTTATTCTCCAGAACCTGAAGTCCAGTTTTCTATTCATTTTTTTTCCTCTTCACCAAATCCTTTGAGAAAGCTAGGTACCATTCTGCTCATTTCCAAGGGGCATTTATTCCACCGATTTGTGGCCTAGAGAGGCTGAGAGCAGTTACTTTTCAGCTTTACTTATTACTACTTCGGTGATAGAAAAGAAGACTAATACTTTGAGAGCTGTTCTTACCACTTTAAACTGTCTTTGAAAGGCTCAAGCATACTTTATATATTAAAAAAAAAACCACCAAGAAAACAATCCCAACAACCCAAGTATAATAAAATGGCACCCAGTGGTTTTTCACATTCAGAGCCTGCAATCTTGGGAACACCCAACTTGTGTTTAATCAAATTTGACTATATAGTAAAGTAGAAGAGAAATAGTGAATACATGTACTAGAAACATTATATAAATGTGTGTTTTGCAGTTCAAGTTTTTGATTTACTAGTATATTTTTATATCTTCCTTGGCTTTGCATGTCTCATGATCTTCTATCAAACGCTGTTTTTCTGAAAGAATTCTACTAATCACTATCCATTGCACTCCTTTTGAGTTATGAGTATTTGGGGTTTTTTGTTTGTGTGGTGGCTTTTGTTTGTTTTTTAAATGTTGGCTTTTAAAAATCTGTTTTGAATTTAAAAAAAGAATGTTGAGTTCTTGAATGTCCTCTCGAAGAGTTCAAGGAGTCTGACTTAGAACCCAGTTGGTGTTTGAGGATGTGGCATCAAAGACATGAAACTTGTGTATTATTTGAAGACAGCACTTTAAGGAATGTGTATGACACTGCAGGCAGCATGGTGGGACACCAAACAGGCTACAGTGCACAGTTCCTCCTGGTGAAATCCCTGGGAGAAGTTTGTGTTTTATATATGCAACTGACACAGCTATTTTTCTTAGTTTCACATGATATTCATGAACAACAGTTCAACATGCGCATTTAATAAGCGTGTAGTGTGTAATCATATAAATAATATACTTATCTCTCTAATGTTTAGACACAGCAAACACTATTACTGGTAACATCCTTGTCTTCCTGCTGCCAGATACCATGCTAAATAACAATGATCCTTCAGAAACAGAACAAGAAAAAAAAAAAAGGTTTCTTCTGTGTGATTTTATCTGCCTGGTTTCTTCACTTTCTTAGTTGTACATAAAAACGTCCTTGAGGCTGTGGACTTGTGTTATTGATGTCTAGAGAAACCTCCTGAATCATGTGGTTGAGGAATTATTTATCATTTATTCTGAAAATACAGAAGTGTTATCAGCCATTTTTAGAAGAGAACTTGAGTGTGTTTTTCTTTCTGTGCTCAATGTAAGCTTGCTTTTGTCCTGCTTAGGTTATCCATGGGATTTTACATTTTTATATGAAGAGAATGTTTCTAATTAGCTGTGAAGGAATTTGGGTGACTTGAAATTTATTGTTTAAAATATCATTCTATATTTCTTACTAAGCATTTAATCCTGCGTATTTACATGTTATTGTTGGTTGCCTGATTGATAGTGTATGACAGGACAGAGTATGGAATAAGAAGTCACATTGCTACTTCTTTGGTCTCAGTGGAGTTTGAAGTTGCTCAGGATTGGGCCCTGTATCTGTACAGTTTTCTCACTTGTACAGCTGTCTCTAGCTGCTTCCTTCTCATTTTAAAAAATCAGAGATTGAGAAA
This sequence comes from Indicator indicator, assembly GCF_027791375.1. NCBI lineage: Eukaryota > Metazoa > Chordata > Aves > Piciformes > Indicatoridae > Indicator > Indicator indicator. The sequence goes on from NC_072013.1 coordinate 43,549,453, forward strand.
TTTCCATAATCTGATCTACAATCTGTACAAACAGAATTTCAGATGCTAATTTTCACTTGTTTGTTAATCAAAGGTTTTGAAAAGGCAATGTTGGTGTATTATTAATAACTTTAAAGTACGTCCTGTTTATGAAGTAATAACCTTCTGTCGTGGACTGAATTGACTTTGAGTTTAATTAGCTCAGAATTTGTTTAATATGGAGTTAATCAACCTCACAGTGGTTGTGGAGGAGGTTTTGTTTTGTTTAGATTTTTTTTTTACTGCAACAAGCTTCGTGAGATAAAAAGTAACAAATGACAGGTGTGCCCTAAGAAAATAAGTATGTAATATGTGTTTTAAAATACCCTCAAACCTATCAAAATTCACTATAAAAATCAGAAACTCTTTTAAAAGGTTCTTTGCTTTTTTTTGCTTATTACTATTCAGTTTCACAGAAATTTTTATTGTTCAGAATGAGAATTGAGAAAGGAAAATAAAGCAATGGCGTTCTGTGAACTTATGTGTATGTCTGTAGACACTACAGGGGTTTTTATTTTCAAGTGTTGCATAGAGTAAGTTAATACATTTTATAATGTATTAAGAAGCCCTTCTGTCCACTTTGAAACCAGAGTGTTTGTTATAAAACGCCAAGAGTGTATATCCCTTTCTGTTTGGAGTAAAAACGCTTGGCTATAGTGTTGTAATAACAAACCAGTGCAAATGGTAATGTTTTAATGTTCATTTTAACTAATAGAATGATTCACTTTTTTTAATGTCAAATCTTTGAAACAACTTCAGTTACTGGGAGAGTTTTCTGCAGCAGTTGCAAAAAATTAACCGGTTTGGATATTTTTCTGAAGTGTGTGCAGTAGTTCAAAGAAGGGTCAGTTTGAGAATCCCATTATCTGTGTTATTCTGGAATCTTCTGGGTTTGGAATCTGGATATCTCTTTTCTTTCTAAATTAACTTGTTACTATAATTAAATGTAATGGGAAATTTCAGTGCAGTGGTGTGTTTGTGTTTTTTCTTCTTGTTTTGTTTTTGTCATAGGTACTGGATCACAGTATCATAGGACAGCTCAGGCTGGAAAGGGCTCTAGGTGGTCTCTAGTCCAATCTCCTGCTCAATCAGGGTGAGCTGCCAGGCTGTTCAGGGATTTTTCCAATCAGTTCCCAAAAAAACTTTAAGGATGGAAGTGCTACACCCACCCTATGCAACCTTTGGCACTACTTGTCTGTCTTGGCAGTGAATTTTTTTTTCTTTTATATCCATTCTGAAACTCTTCCATTTGTACTTACACCTGTTGCCTCTCACCAACCACCACATACCACTGTGAAGTGTCTCATTCCATCTTCTCTGGACCTGCCCCCATAGGTGCTGGCAAGCTGCTCTTAAGTATCCACCCCAAACCTACCTCTTTTTCAGACTGAACTAGCCGTGGTCCTGTAATGTCTATAGGGCAAGTGTAGTCTCTACAGGGCAAGTGTTCTAGTCCCTGACCATCTTAGATAGTCCTTTGCTAAACTCTGATTGAGCTGATCAATATCTTTCCTGAATTAATGAACCCAAAACTGAACACAATGTCTAGATGTCTTCTCCTGGGGCTGATATGCTGGCTGTGCCCCCATGAATATTGCCCAGGATGCTGTTGTGCTCATGATCAGCTCATTGCTCAACAAGACTCCAATTGCAATCTCCTTGTGCAATTTCACAAGACTTCTGTTGGCCCAATCCTTTGGCCCATCTAGATCCTTTTTGGTGGTAGCCCTGCCTGCAAGTACATCATTTGGCCCCCCTCAGTTTGCTGTCATCTCGATAGCTGGTAAGAGACCACTCTAACACTTGCCCAAGGGCATTGATAGAGACTTTAAATGGGTTCTATGCTAGACCCCTGTGGTGCTCAAGTTATCAGCATGCAAGGTGCTAGACCAGGTTGCTCAAACCCTCATCCAGCCTTACCTTAAACACTTCCAAGGATGAGGTGTCCACAACTTCTTTGGGTAACCTATTCTAGTATCTCCTCACCATCACAGTAAATAGCTTCTTCCTAATGTTTAAATTAAATATACCCTGCTCTGGTTTAAAACCAATGCCACCGGTTCAGTCACCACATGCTTTATAGAAGTCCCTCTCCAGCTTTCCTGTAGGCCCCCTTCAGGTGCTGGAAGGCCACTATAAAGACTCCAGAGAGATACTGTTGTTGCCTTTCTGTACTTGAAGAGGGCTTATGAGAAAGATGGGGGCAGGGTTTGAAACTGAAAGTTTAGATCTAGACTAGATATAAAGAAGAAATGTCTTACAATGATAGTGCAGTAAAACACTGCAACAGTTTGCCCAGAGAGGGACAGTGTCCCATCCCTAGAGCTGGATGGATGCTCAAGGTCAGGTTGGATGGACCTCTAATCAGCCTGATGTAGCTAAAGATGTTCCTGCTCACTGCTGGGGAGTTGGCCTAGATGACCTTTCAAGATCCCTTCCAACTGAAATTATTCTATGATTTTATGATGGTTTGGTCTAGTGTCAGCTGGTTACAGTTTACATATGTGTGCTGCCTTTGGGCTGGGTTAGTCATGGAGTTGATATATGGTTGCGTTTCTGTGCTGAGGACATGTTAATTCATTTGTCAGTTAAAGTAGAAAATCCAGACTCTGCTTTTATTGTCTGGATCAGTTCCCTGGAAAACATTAAAATCTAAGTTATGTTGATTTTCTTTAGTTAAATTCAAGTGAAGGTTTTTCATTTTGTGGCTCTAGCTATAAGCTTAACGCCACCTCAATTTATGATGTAGCTTTTATGTATATATATTATTCACTGTACAGGATTACCACTTCAACATCCATATTCCTCTTGGAATCTGGTGTCCTTTAAGCATCACATTGAGCGGATTATTAAGACTTCCTACTGCCATTTGAAAAATGAAACCACACTTTGTCTGTATTTATCCTTGTCTATTTATGAGAAGCTGGCTCAGGGTTTTATCCCTTCCAAGCTAGACAACTATAATGCTTTTGCTCACTGGCCTGCCAAGTGGTCTCATTACCAAGCCTGAGCAAAACACTTTTGCCAGAGAAGTATATCTTGGGGGAGGAAAAAAAAAGAAAGGGACAGCATATCTGCCTAATCCTAGCATCACTGCATTGGCTACTCAGAAACAAAGGACTGATTGTGAAGTTGAGCTGTCAGCCTCTTCATGGTCAAGGACCTGATTTAGTTTTAAAGTATATCGCTCCCAGGCCTCTATGCTCTTCAATGCCCTCTTAGTGCAAGTTCCAATTGCAAATCTACAGACCTTGCAAGATGGAGGATTTTACCATTATGCCCAACAGCTAAGGAATAAGCTGCCTTTCTTACTTTAGGAGGCTCAAGCTTGTTGCTTAAATCTCTTCTGAAGATTGTCTGTCTTTTTTTTTTTTTTTTAGTGAGTAACATTTTTTTACACCATAACTCAATCATTTGGGGACTGTAATGTATTCTATGCTGCTATGCAGAATGAAGTGGCAGTTGTAGTTTTAAGTAGAACTACTTAAGATATTAATTTTTTTTTGGTGGTTTGAAAAAACTTTAAAAGATAAATTGCTGTTTTTGTCGAAAGGCCAAACAGATCATAGGAAAAGATTCTTAGATTTAAGGGAAGGGAACAAAGAGGAGTGCCTCAAGATCGCTGCACCCTCCAGTATCCAATAATTGGTCATTTACTTGAATTTAGGCAGCTCAGAGCAATACTTAGCTACCTTCCTTTTACTGAACTATTTTAATTGTCAGGCTGTTGACTACTCTGGAGTAAAGCTAAGTGATTTCTATGATGAATGTGTTGTTAATGTAGCTAAGGTTAATTGATGCTTGGACCTGAAATTAGATCTGATACATCTTGCTATAGACCATATGCTGTTCTAGAGTAAATATTTGTTTCTTACCTCCACTTTTTATTATACTTTCAGAGAAGACTGACAAAATTCTAGTTTTCTTCTCAGCATGGAAGGTGCAAAAAATTTTAGTTGCTTATTGAAAGATACAGATACTCCATTTTCATATGAAGAGATTGATTTACTTTTATTTTACTTCCTTTGCAGAAGTTTTAATGTTTAAATTAAACACTAGAAATTTGTCTAATGTTCAAGTATTTTAACTTCTCCAAAGTGGAGGAATGTTATGGCCAAAGGAAAGTGACCTTAGAAGCAATCTTCCAAATAGATGGAAAGGGAGAGGGAAGATGTCAATCCTTAGGGACAAAAAAAAAGCAGACTGTAGTAATATAGCTGCAAACTGATGACAACCTGGATGAGACTTTTGGCTCTTTGGCTCTTAGAAATCTTGTATAGAAAGAATGGGAAAGATTTAGATACAAGCTGGGGATTTTATTGTGTCAGGAAAGAAAGGAGAACGTGTAGGATTATGGAGAAGAAAAAAAGGAAGCATTTTCAGTGATATGTGTTAAACTTGCTTGGCTAATATTAATGTGGAGCTTCCATGGTAACTTTGGTTTATATGCTAATGTGAAATAAAATTGTAGTGATTGGTTAGGATTTGTTGTTTTATGAATTAGTAGTTATTTGCAAAACAAATAGTCATTGGTTTTGGCTCACTAAAGAAGGCAAGAGAGTGGAGGAGGAGATGAGGTATTCTTAAATGGAAATGTATGTAGTTCTTGAAAATAAGCAGAATTATTACCCTTAAAGATTTTAACTGAATGCTACTTGCATTATGATGTGTGTGTGTATATATATATATAAAAGCACCATTAGTGCATAAAAATATCTCTTGATGTAAACAGTTGTAACAGCATAGTATTTTCACAGACTGCTAGGTTGGATGGGACCCCAAGCATCATCTAGTCCAACCTTTCTAGGTCTTGGTATAGTTTAAAGGATGTGGCCAGTACCCTGTCAAACTGAGTTTTAAAATTCACCAGTGTAGGGGAATCCACTACTTCTCTTGGGAGATTATTCTAATGTCTGATCTCATTGTGAAAATTTTTCTTCTGAATTCTGTTTGGAATCTCCCCAGAAGTAACTTGTATCCATTACCCCTTGTCTTTTCCATGTGACTCCTTGTAAAAGGAGTCACCATCATCGTGGTAGTGATCCTTTATGTACTGCTGTGTGGTAATAAGGTCTCCCCTAAGCCTTCTCTTCTCAAGGCTGAACAAACCCAGTTCTCTCAGCCTTTCCTCATATGGCAGAGCTTCCAGTGCTGTCATCATTCTCCTAGCCCTTTGCTGAGTGCTTTCCAGCCTATCTGTAACTTTCTTGTACAGCAGAGTCCAAAACTGCACACAGGACTCTGGGTGTGGCCTGACAGCACTGAGTAGTGTGGGACAATGTGTTTATCTCTGTTGATAATGCCCTTGTTGATGCAACCCAGTATTCCATTGGCTTTCTTTCCTGCTGCAGCACACTGTTCTCTTGAGCTTTTCCTTGCGCTTGAGCTTCTAACAGGTTAATTTCTTATGTGTTCTCTTGTGGATTACAAGTAAAATATTGTACTATAGGACTTACTAGTAGGCTTTTGTCATCCAATTGAATGCAAAGTTTCTGCCAATCCAAACAACATGTATGGTTTATATAAACTCATCCTCTTCAAGTTACAGATATTTGAGGGTGGTTGGAAATCTTAAATTACTGCAGAAAGCTTTGTATGTGTTGTATGTACAAAATAAATTTAGTGTAGTGGTTCTATATAATGAAGTTGTTCTCAGTTTATTTTTGTAGTAAGTGGCCATTTGGGGAGTCCAGGTCTTTTTTTTTTTTTTTTTTTTTCCTAAGCAAAAAAAGGTGGCACCAATTCTTTTGTTCTTTAACTGTTCAAGGTGCAGCTATAAGGAAAACAAGCCTTCTGGTATTTTGAAGGAATGGTTGTAGAGAAGGGAATTGATCTCATTGTCAGTAGTGTTGTATGTGATGTGAGAGAACTGACCTTTTGCAGCTTGTTCAGAAGGCTTCATCTTACCTTCCAAAACTATTACTTTTTTCCAGTGGCATTTCTTTAGCTTTTCTGCCCTTGCCCAGGTGGATGTTTGTACAGTGCTTTGGTTTTGAGTAGCAAAAACTTGAAGTCAGAAATTTCCATACAGGCCTTTTTTCCTCCTCCTCATGTGATTTCCTAAGCCATGTGATAAATTTTCATTTGCACTGAAGTTTAAAAACCAAGCAAAAAGTCCCTCAAATGTCAACCTGACCAGAATCACAGAATGTTAGGGGCTAGAAGGGACCTTGAAAGATTATTGAGTCCAACCCCTCTGCCAGAGCAGGATCACCTAGAGCAGATCACACAGGAACACATCCTGGTGGGTCATAGCCCATGTAATGTCTCGAAGAATATATCTTCATCGCTCTTCCTTCCTTTATTTTTCTTTGACCACATGCTTTATGTTTTTCATTCACTGTACTGTCATTGGACAGCAGTCAAATTAAAGGAAAGCAGTTAAGAGACTTCAGTTGCTAATACTTTGTTCAGATGTTAGCAATGACTCACATGTAGGCAGCAATGAAGAGCAGTACATGCTTTTGGTAATACGTGATCTGGGCAGCGCAAAAAAGGAAGGAAGCTTGGAAAGTGTAGTGTTGTGTTTTTGGCAATATTTTTGCTCCATGCAGTGCTGCCAGAGTGAGAACAGTAGCAGACATTGTCTGAAGTGTCTCTGACCATGCTCTGAACTTTTGGACCACCCTATGGATGGATGGTTGCCGGAACATTTCTTTCAGGGGGAAAGTCTCTTCCTCTGCTGCTGCATTTTGGCTACCTTTTCTTTAATCAATGTGTTTCTCTTTAGAGGTGTTAATCCCTCTGCTTCTCCCACAAATCTTGCCATTTGCACTGTAGGCACTCAGTGAGTTCCTCTGTCTTTCAGGGTGCAACTTCCGCTTCAGATTTCAGTCTTATTTTCACTTGGCTTACAAAAATAAGCGAGAATGGAATTCATAAATCCAGGAAACCTCCTGAACAGTCTTAGAGGAACCAAGGACTCAGCAGTAATTAAAACCTTTCTGTTTCCTGATAGGAGTTTTTGGGGTTGGGTTTTTTTTTTACGTTTCCTGGTTTGAAATAGCAAAGAAATGAGGAGAAGGTCTAGGGGAGCCAAGCAGAGTGCTGGACAAAAGTGCTAAAGAGAGCAGGACACCCTAAAATATTTTAGGAGCAGCTGCATTTTGAAGGAAATGGAAAAACCTATTGATTAAGGCCAAATGCAGCCTGGAATTCCAGAAGTGACCTGCTGTAAACCCACTCAGCAAGCTAGCAATCTCTGGGTGTTTAATGCTGATATGCTCTGGGGTATATGGAGAACAGCCAAGAAACATGATGGCTGTATGCTAGGAAAATAAACAAGTTCTCTTGTGGGTTTTTGTTAGGGTTTTTGTTGTTGCCTTTTTTCTGTTTTGCATGTCACTAGAGTATAGTCATAGAAGTAAAGGATGTGGCTCTACAGCACTACAGAAACTGTGGTTAGGTGACTGCTTGGCACTGTTAGCAACTCATTATTTCTAGGAGTAAGGTTGTGAATCAGATAGTTAAAACAAATCAGAGGTGTTTTGCTTTGTTTTTTTTTAAACATCATAAAATGATTCGTTTAATGCTAAACCCTGCTTTTACTGATGCTACATGCTCCTGGGGCCTTCATATATCCCTTTTGTTATGTCAACAATAGCTGAGAATTGTTCCTGGTTTCATAAAGGATCTCATAGAAGGGAGCAGAAAAGTGCTGGCTTTCTCACATCTCTCATTTTCACAACTGCCTGCATCTAAGCTCAGTACAATTTCAGGTTCCAGTGCATGGTCTGTGTTGTATAGTATCTAGAATACTTTCCCAATATTCTTTATTCTTTCAATTAAGAATAAATGAGACTTAAATGATTGGTATTTTTTCTTTATTTGGTTGTATTGCTTGCTTGCTCTTATTTTGTTTGTTTTGGGTTTGGTTTGTTTTGTTTTTAAAGTAATGCAGACAAAACCGAGATTTGCTTCATATGTTTCTAGTAAAATATAGTCATGGCTTTTATGTAGACATTGCATGATGTGTATGTTATTTATAGCATAATATTCTTCTTAAGCTAAGGTAGAGGGAGTGCTTTTGCAGACATAGTTTGTGTGGTGTTGAAGAAAATATTCTGTCCTCTTTGTATCCTGAGCGAATTAAACTTGTGAGAGAGAAGGGGACACACAATAGGGCTCTTTTGGGCAGAGCTTGGCAGTAAGGTGTAGCGGCCTTTGAAACTTTATGAAATGTTCTTTGATGCCTTCAAGACTGCAGTTGTGTGGTGGTTGGAAAAAAAAAAGTTATATATTTGTTGTGACATAAATAAGCTTGTTTGCATTTAGCCTCTGATTAAATAATACATTCCCAGTCTTACATTTCCTCTAATGAAGTGAAATGTGGATACCAATATAAAATCCCAAACATGTTGATTATTTTTCTTTCTTGCCTTTCTTAATACTTGCTCAATGCTCAGAGGCTAATACCAAGTGGAATTGAACACCTGCAGCTCTCACTTCAGGTTATGCTGTATATTGAAGATGAAGGGAATTGCAGGTGTTCCTTGTTTCCTAAAACTTATCCCATGTGACATTGCCTATCTGGAAGGACTTACTGTTCAAGTGAGAGTTTTGTTGCAGGATGTATTTAATGCTTTGAATATACGTCAGTTTATGCCTGTTCTGGATTTATCCTCTCTTCCCCCCAATGACAGCATTAATTTCTCTCATTTTTGAAGTTCTTGGGATGATGTGCTGGATTCTGTGGTCCTGCTCTGGCAGGGGGGTTGGACCTGATTGCCTTCGAAGGTCCCTTCCAATCCCTAACATCCTATGATCCTATGTAAAATTATTGATATGAGAAGGTCTCATATTGGCGTATTCTATATTTTCTTTGCAGGGAAAGAACATTTGCTAGCCATCAGCTATATCCTTTCTGTATTACCTCTTACCTCATGTCACCTGACAACTTTACTGCTCTTGCCTGTGATTCTAGATTTCTATATGAATAATTGGCATCTTTTTTCAGGGTGAGGAAATAGAGTTATTCCTTGCACATCCATTTAAAAATTGATTTTGCATTTGATTTTGGTTCTTGGAGAATAGTGATACTGACTGTCCTTTTACTATAGATTTGTTATTAATACCAAACAACAGAGAGTAAAAAGCTTTCTGGTTAATGCTCTGTGAATCTGAGTTGTACCTCAGATCTGAATACTCCTTTTTCATTTTCCCAGGACTACTTTTCTGTTAGATTCAGATGAGCCAGACATTCTTTCTAACTTGTTCACCTTCAAGGGAAAAACTTTAGTAGTTTTTTGAGCTAGTTTTTCCATTTAAGAGTTCTGGCCTTTCACTGAAATCTTTGCCTGCCTATGGGCCCAAAGTATATTAATTTCAACCATGTTGTGTAAATGCAGAGCTATTACATATTAATATAAGAGAAGAAACAGAGCATGTGGGGCTTTGTGCATAATTTAGGGTACTTGCATTATCATTAACACAGGAATTGCATAGTGTCACAGATGTTGCTCAAGGAGTGAGTTCCAACATTTGAATGGAACCTCAGCTCAAAAAGCATCACATATGAAATTACAAATAAATTATCCGGTAAGGGAAAGTGGGAAATGCTACAAATATGAAAGTTCACATTAATGTAATGAAATTAATCATTATAAACAAATAAAAGGTTGTCTGTGCAGTTCCAGGGAGGATATAGCCCTGCATGGTAATGTATCCTCAGCAGGTTTGCTGATGGTATGAAGCTGGATGCATTGGCTGATGCATTGGATGGCTGTGCTGCCATTTAGTGTTACCAGACTGGAAAGCTGGGCAAAGAGGAGCCTAAAGAAGTTCAAGAAGGATAAGTATAGAGTCTTGCATTTGGGGAGGAGTAACACAATGTACCAGTACAGGTTAGGGGTTGACCTGCTGGAAAGCAGATCCATGGAGAAGGACCTTGGGAGTCCAGGTGGACAGTAAGTTATCAATGGGACAGCAATGTGCCCTTGTGGCCAAGAAGGCCAATGGGATCCTGGGGTGCATTAAGAAGAGTGTGTCCAGCATGTTGATGAAGGTTCTCCTCCTCCTCTACTCTGCCCTAGTGAGGCCACATCTGGAGTACTGTGTCTAGTTCTGGGGTCCCCAGTTCAAGAGGGACAGGGAAATATGAGAGAGTCTATTGGAGGGCTGTGAGGATGCTTAAGGGACTGAAATATCTGTCTTATGAGGAAAGGCTGAGAGACCTGAGCCTCTCATCTGCTTTCCAGGTGTGTGTTCTGGAAAAGAGAAGTACTAAGAAGAGATTGTATTCATGTTTACAAATATCTGAAGGGTGGGTGTCAGGAAGGGACCAGTCTCTTTTCAGTGATGTCCTGTGATAGGATGAGAAGCAGTGGTGCAAACTCAAACATGAAGTTCCGTCTCAACATGAGGAAAAACTTCACTGGTGTAAGTGTGATGGAGCATTGGAACAGGCTGCCCAGAGAAATTGTGAAGTCTTATCTGGAGACTTTCAAAACCCACCTGAGTGCATTCCTGTGTGACCTGCCCTGAATGATCCTGCTTTGATCTCCAGTGGTCCATTCCAATCCTTACCCTTTAATAATTCTGTAATTGCACATCAGAAAACATGGAATGTGTGTTTTGCAGGCCATGCTACTAGATGGTGGAGGGGAAGAGAAGATCATCTTATCATTTCCAGCTAGTTCTTGCATTGTTGGGGCTAGTGAAACTACTTTTACCACTATTTAAAGAAAACTGTCCCCAGAGCACATCACAGAATCACAGAATGTTAGGAGCTGGAATGGACTTCAAGAGATCATCCAGTCCAACCCCCCTGCCAGAGCAGGATCACCTAGACCAGATCACACAGGAACGCATCCAGGTGAGTCTTGAGTATCTCCATAGAGGGAGACTCCACACCCCCCTGGGCAGCCTGTTCCAGTGTTCCATCACTCTCACAGTGACATAATTTTTCCTCCTGTTTTCAAGGAACTTCCTGTGCCTCATCTTCCACCCATTGCCCATTTCTTGTCATTGGGCATTGCCGAGAAGAGCCTGGCTCCATCCGCTTGGCACTCACCCTTTATGTATTTATAAATATGAACAAGGTCACCTCTCAGTCTCTTCCAAGCTAAAGAGCCCCAGCTCCCTCACTCTCTCCTCCTAAGGGAGATGTTCCACTCCCTTCATCATCTTTGTGGCTCTGTGCTGGACTCTTTCAAGCAGTTCCCTGAGGCCCTTCTTGAACTGAGGGGCCCAGAACCGGACACAATATTCCAGATGTAGCCTCACCAGGGCAGAGTAGAGAGAGAGGAGAACCTCTCTTGACCTACTGACCACACTTAGTGGCTTAAACTCTTTACAAACAATTAGAATGTCCACAGTTCCCTTTTCTGAGAACATAATTTAAACAAAAGTGTGTAGAATTAGGTGAAAAGCCAGATAGCTTTGAATTAGACCCTAAATATTTTTCTGCATCTGTGGTAATGCCCTTACTACCTTGTTGCATTTCATCTTTGGTGCACATCAGTGATAGCTCACAAGTTTTACACAGCTGTACAACTGGTAAATGTCTTCACATTCTGGACATTGCAGAGTCTCTTACAGGTGTGCAGGTTTGCCTGAAGGTGTGCTGGAATGATATTTCATAGTTGAGTATCAATACCTTTGATTTTAATATTATTGGAAAGTCACCTATCAAGTTTGCCTCACAGGGCTTTTTCACATAGGTTTTGTTTTTATAATGTGTTAGGACAGAATGTGAATCAGATGTAGTTGAGTTTCACTGAATATATTTGAATCCTTTGGAAATTAAAAAAAAAATTCTTCTTATGCCACATCATCATAAAACCCAGACAGAACCCCTTAGTCCATATACAGTAGGTACAGTTTCTGATAAATACACATTGATAATATGCAGTGTGGAGTTGCATACTGCATATTCTTGCTTGCCTTTTCAAAATCCCCTTAATTATTTACAACAAGATAAATCATTTAACATTTTAAATTTTAATTATCTGCAGAAATCAGCACTTAATATTCTACACCAAATTTTAAACTCTGCATAGATTCTGAATTTCCTCTAAATAGTTTTCAATTAGGCTTCTTGCTCTTTTTTTTTCTTTTTTTTTTTTTTTCCTGGGGAATAATTGAAAGTATAAAAGACCCATTTAAATCCTCATTGCCTTTTCCAACAAGGGGCAAGATTACATACCCAGCAGCCTTTGAATTCTTGATATGCCCTCAGAAGTTTTCAGCTATTTGTTTTAATAACTGTTAAGAATTTATTATGATGCATTAATGGTGTGCTCTGTAAGTTATTAAATAATGAGTTCAACATATTAATCTTTCATATTATTGTTGTTAATGCTATATTTAGGAATGAAGCATTAATTAAAATACTCCTTTAAGGTAGTTTGTGTTGTGGTTTTTTTTTGTGGTTTTTTTTTTTTTTACTTTCCCTTTCTAAAAGGAAGCTTTATGTGTGCTTCTCAGGATATGTATTTGATCTATGGGGAAATGTGTGCAAGCAAAGTTTGGATATAGCATATGCTGAAGTTGAATTAAAAAGATTTTGGTTATGTAGAGTTCAAATTACCTTTGACATATTTTTGCAGGTTAGTTACAAATTTTCAACTAAACATAAAGCTCTTTTTTATCATAGAGCCTAACATCAGATTTTAATCATATTTTGTACCCGCAGGGTTTTAGGTTTCCAACAGGCCACCTGTCTCAGACATTAAAAAATTCACAGGACAGATGGGAAGGTGAAAGCAGTTGTCCTTGGATAAAGAAATTCTTACACTGCAGGAACAGTCACAGTCAAGGCTGGCTGATATATCACACATATATCCTTTTCTTCTAGCATTGCTGTATCATGATTGCAAATTTCCCTTTAGTAGTATAAATATAGAATTCATCACTTACCCTTTTTCAGTAGCAGGATTTGCAAAACCTGTTTTGTTTCCACGTGATCTGTGAATCACTGACAGATACCATGACATGCATAGTACTTTAGCAAATACTCTCTCTTGTACACTCACTGGAGCTTCTAGAATTCCTGTGTTGTTTATTAATGACATGAGCATATGACTATTCATTTGCCTGGACCTCTGGCACTGGTTTGATGGGTGTGATGCATTTTAACGTGACAAATGTACCAACCTAAAGAAAAGTGGTCATTGGAAAGAAGTGTAAGATGGTGATGCTTCTTCCCATGGATCATCATGGTTTCCTACAGAGATAATAGTTTTTGAATATTGCTGACCAGTACAGCATTGTGGACCAGCTCTTAGTATCATATAGCAAACAATCTGCAATGTTTCAAAATGCATGGAACAAATGCTGACCTCATGTGTAATGTATCCAGTTTTCATTGACCCAGGTATTTAAGAGCCAACAAATCAATTGGAATGATCAATTTGCTGTTTGTGATGAACAAGAGAGCAGGCCAAACAGCAGACCCTACTGTGTTTGACTCCCATGAAGATCTCCTTTTACTTCAGGCTCCTTCCTTGACACGCAAGACGAAAAAATGCTAATGGCAGTGTGTACTGTTCAACAGCTCTTAAGTGCACAGGTTCAATAACAAGCATTCATCTTGTGAGGTTTCACTTGACCTACATGACTGAGAGGTGCCTGGCTACCATGTGGCCTGAAGAAAGGTCTGTGCAAGGTGTCCTGAAACTGCTGTTAAGCCTGTGGCACCAGGAAGGATGGATTTTGCTGCCTAGCAATTCATGTTTGTAGATGTAATTGAAAAGTTCCAGAGAATCTAGGTGCAGGAAAAAAATAACCTCATAGTAGCTTTTAGACATTACAAGTGTTTACTGTATGTAGATTGCTTTTTTAGTGTAATTTAGTTGTTGACCAGGGTGGAATCAGAGCCCTCTCATCTGCTTTCCAGGTGTGTTCTCTGATTACTAGGTGGGAAGTCTACCTCTTCTTTCTCTCTGGCCCAATTAGTGCTGATTCTTTTGTACAGAGTGCAGGAAGGATTAAGAGTGCCCACCTGCTCTGAAAGGGGTGGTACTGGTGGTCAGTGTGGACTCTTAGGTTTTGATCCCTCAGACAGGGGAAGAAATTGTACTTGCTACCTCTACTTTTCATGACTGTTCTAACCGGGAAGGTGATGTGTGAGTAGAAGCACATGTTCTTCTCTTCTGGTTTGTTGCTTTGAGTAGTCATAACTGCAGTGGTATTTCGTGCAAAACCTAACCACAGAGATGTGATTTAGGCAGGATCTGAGGACACAGCAGATCAGGGCATGTTATCAGAGAACAGGTGTCAAGTAGCTGCATAATGATTGTACCCTTACCTTAGGGGTGAGTGTGAGGATGTAGTCTTTGGAAATAAAAAGTCTTGTTGTTTAGAAGCTCTCAAGATTTACACAGAGCTGAACAAATGCAGTTCTGATCCTAGGTGCCTTCCAAATTTCCATGTTTTTATGCCTGAGTCCTATGGCACATAATTAATGCTTTCCAAACATGGGAAGTCCTCAGATTATTTTGTTGAAACAAATGCGTGAGTAGCTTGCTCAACCCAATAATGATGTGTCTTGGTTTAGGTCCTCTTTGCAGAGAGATCCTCTTCAAAGTACTTGGATCTGGAAATATATTGAAGAGATGGAATTAAAAAGGACTTGAGTTTGTGGGTGGAAAACAAAAAGAAAATACCCCAAAACAACCCCCCAAAAAATAAACAAAAGCCTGCAAATAAACAAACCCCTCCTACTCCATCCAAAAAATCCAAACCAAAACAAACCATGACCAGCACCACAAAAAAAAAAAAAAAACCAACAAACTATAACCAAAACAACAGCAAACCCCTCAAATAACAAACCACTATTGCTATCAGGCACAATCCTAACCTGTTCTACAAACATGCTTTGCTTCCTCCTCAGATCATGGCGAATGCTTGGTGGTGTTTGGCTCAAGTTGTTCCTCTTTGGGTAGGTGAGAGACCAGTGTATGAATGAACCTAACACATAGGAAGTGCTGGTCCTCCTAACAAATAAGAGAGTTTCCTTTATATTCACAGGGGTGTCAGTCAATGTGTTTGTTGGATACACCTGGGTCACTAAGAAGCTTGAATTGTTCATTCTCTCTATACAGGTTTTTCTGAAAGATTTTTTTTTTTGGAGGCTTGATGCATTAAAGCTTCTGTGAGGAGGGCTCATGAGAGTTATCCTGTGCTCTGAACTCTTTGAGAAAGTCTATTCTGACAAATAATTTCAGCTTTATGGATAATAAATTTGTTTGCCCTTTGCAGGGGGGCTGGAACTAGATGACCTTTCAGTTCCCTTCCAACCCAAACCATTCTGTGATTGTGGTACATATTTGCATAGAATGTAATCTTTTATTTCTCTCTTCTTCCCACTCTCCACACCTCACCTGCATTGTCCTTAATAAATATGTTCATTTAGAAATAAGGATGTGCAAAGACAAGCATGCCTAATATTGAAGGACAGTATGCTTGTGGCTAATACATTAGAGCAATTGTTAAAGAATAATTCATCTTATGTGAAGATTACCCCTGTAGGGCTGCCAAGGTCACAGGGACTTTAGATTATTGGCTGCATTAAATGCTGCTTGTGTGTTTTAAAGGGATAGCCTTAACATTTCATTACAGTTCTTTGAAACAAGTTTATTTGTATATTAAGTTTTGTATTCCCTGTTGACAATTTTGTTTGTTTATTCAGTGTGGTATTCCTTATTTAAACCTTTGATACTTGTTTTTCCTTTCTTTTTCTTTGCTTTTTTTTTTTTAATTAGTCATTTTTTAGTCTTGTCATTGTGGTAGAATGACTTCTGTGCTGCTCTGGAGCAGCAGATTCCAAATGTGGGGTGCTGAGCCCAGAGGTGAATAGATGACAGCCGCCTGAACATGAGCCAGCAGTGTGCCCAGGTGGCCAAGAGAGCCAATGGCATCCTGGCCTGCATCAGGAGTAGTGTGGCCAGCAGGAGCAGGGAGGTCATTGTAACCCTGTACACAGCACTGGTTAGGCCACACCTTGAGTACTGTGTCCAGTTCTGGGCCCCTCAGTTTAGGAAAGATGTTGAATTGCTGGAGCATGTCCAGAGAAGGGCAACGAGGCTGGGGAGAGGCCTTGAGCACAAGCCCTATGAGGAGAGGCTGAGGGAGCTGGGGGTGTTTAGCCTGGAGAAGAGGAGGCTCAGGGGTGACCTCATTGCCATCTACAACTCCCTGAAGGGAGGTTGTAGCCAGGAGGGGGTTGGTCTCTTCTCCCAGGCAACCAGCACCAGAACAAGAGGACACAGTCTCAAGCTGCGCCAGGGGAGGTTTAGGCTGGAGGTGAGGAGAAAGTTCTTCACAGAGAGAGTGGTTGGCCATTGGAATGTGCTGCCCAGGGAGGTGGTGGAGTCACTATCCCTGGAGGTGTTCAAGAGAGGATTGGACGTGGCACTTGGTGCCATGGTTTAGATAGTCATGAGGTTTAGGGTGACAGGTTGGACTCGATGATCTTTGAGGTCTCTTCCAGCCTTCTTGATTCTATGAGTTGAAAATAAAGCCCTTGGAACTGCTGCTTTGCAGTGTGCATGTCAGTCAACCTTGTACAGAAAATGTGAGGAGTGAGGAGGAAGTGTGCCTACTAGAACTGCAGAAGTACTCTTCTAATTCAGGGTTCTTAGAAGGTGCCTCAGTCAGAGGAGCCATAAGCAAGTCTTAAAATTCAGGCATTTCAGAGACTTCATAGAAGTTTCAACCAGAAGTATGACAAATGGGTGCCCTGCACTGTTTTCAGTGAAGGTGGCATCCCAAAAGATAAAGGCTGAGAGTTTTGTTTTCTGTGAATCTGGGAAAGTCTGTACAGATTACTAGATCTAAGGTGCTTTACACCAGCTGAGAACTGCTCAATAAACCCTTTAATGATGATGCTCGCCTTCCTCCTTTCAAGCTGTTTGTTCTTCCTGTAATGCCTAGTATCTGCAGATTTGTAGCAAGCTTTGTGTCTAGCAACAAAATGAAATTAATTTGGTTTGTTTTAGAAAACAGATCTGCTGTGGACTGCCTATGATCATTAGATAGGTCTCGTTGTCTCCAACCAGTTTTTAGATGGCTTGGTTGTGTTAAAAGAGACTTTTCAAACAAATGTAAATACTTCACACAGATCCTTATATGGGTAATAGAACTTTAGTTTTAACAGGGATGTTAAATCACATGTGATTGTGAACTGAAAGTGAAAGGGCTTACAATGTCATATTAAGAGGAAGAGTTTCTGCACAAGGCTGTCAGCTAGAATGTTATTTTGCAGCTGGAAGATGTTTGGGCAACCCTTCCCAGCATTAAAGAAAAAATATTGAATGTGAATCCTTACAGAGAACTACCAAGGGCAAATCCTGTGACTGTCTTATCAGTATAATCCAATCAGTGAACAGTTTGCTTGTTACAGTTGTGAATGAACTAATGAATTGATGCCGGTTTCCTAGAGGCTTGCTACCTGTGTAGCCACAGTCTTGATGTGTTGATTCTTTACAAGAGTGAACTGGAGAATGAGCATTTGAACTCCTGACATGGCTACCCTATTGCTTAGGCTGCTTGCATTATGTTGTACTGGGAAGGAGAGCACTGAGTTCCTAACATCCCCACCAAAAAGAACACAGACCTCTGTGGTAGTTGTTATGGACAAAGAAAGAGACTGGCCCCATGACACCAGCATGAAATTGTGAAAGCCTCTCAACTCATGAACAACTTGCACTTAAAAAAATCATGTAGAATTAGTTTGGTTAGGAAACCTCTGCACTGTTCATTTATTATTTAGTCTTATTTTACTTTGTACAGACAAGCTATCTGGCCTAGTGTGAGGCTTCACACAGCCAATTACTTCAAGGTGTTTAGTTCATTTATTATTTAAGGCATAAATCTTGTACAGGTTGTCCATTGATGACCCTGTGAGGAGTCTGTAGTAAATGCCTTTCATCATTTCTGACTGACTCATGCATGTGGACCTACCTGCTGAGCTGAATAGGCCAGGAGAACTGATGGATTTGTCAGTGGCTGGATTTAATAGCCTTTTTTTTTATATGCTGAAGTGATGGAAGTTAGTATATATAGTTGAAGCCCAGTATTAGGATTTAAGAAGAAATGAAATTTTAGTGTCATGAATTGTATTTGGTTCTTCTAATTGAAAACATTGCACAGTTTGTTTTGTAAGCTTTGTACCTTAAAATGTGCTTTTAAAGCAATTGTTCCTTTACTTGAATCAATAAAACATTGCCATAGGAAGCTACCTAATGTATTTAATAGAATAGGTTCTGAGGTTATATTTGTTTTCCCCCTCCTTCCTCAAATCACTCCTCTCTCAGGTTGATTTTTAAGACTAGTGCAGTAATGCTAGCAAGGTGCTCTCTGACTGGCTTGGAAAGAGACTTGCTCAAGTAATGCACCAATTGCATCTGATGGGTTTATGTGCTATTAACAGTGTCTGTCCCACACTGAATGTGCCAGGTATTTAACTGGGGACTGGTACTAATTTCAGAGCTAATACTAAGTGGTTCCACATCAGTGATTACAGCAGGTGGTTTGAATTGACAGTGTAAAGGGAGAAAAAAAAAAGTGAGAGAAAATTACCATTGTACTATAGAATTTCTCTGATTGAATTGACTGATTATACTGTCAAAAGAGCATTAGGAAACTGGCAATGCTTATGAGGAGGAAAGAAGGGACAGGGTTGTTTTAGGAAGAGGTTCTCTGACTTTGCACAAATAAGATTTGATGTTAAAGGTTTTTATCCAGTAGATAAGAAGTCTGTGTGTTCTCAAATTTATTTGTATACTGATCCTGCATTTTTCTTACTCTACACTGTCCCCTTTCAAAGCTCATCAGGTGAGTCAGCATGATTTAACATAGTTGATTTAACACAGTGAATCCCACTTCTACATACTACTTTTGGTTTTGAGTTTAAAAATCAAACCCTTTCCCAACCTGCCACCTTCCAAAGGCAACAGCTTTTGAGAAACAAGTTGTGTAAGACACCTGGAGAATGTATATAAAGAAGTTGACTCGATGGCATATAGTTGTCAAATATATAAATAAATGGTGTCTTAAGTGAATCTTCTTAACTGCATTAATACCTATTTGCAGTTGCAATTGAATTTTTCTTTTATTGCTTGATTTCAGCGGAAGAAGAGCAGACACAAATTGGAGAGATAATCTGGATGGTTCCTTTTAGTAATGTAAATGAAATTGTTCAGTAATGCCTAATTATCCTCTTTGGTTTAAGTTATTAACTACGCCCTGTGATGGTGCTGGGATTTTTTTTTTTCTTCAGGTCTGTGTCTGGTGGGACACGTTGTTTTTTTTTTTTCTCGACTGTATAATCCCACTGATTTCACCTGGTAGAATTTGGGATTTAATCATCTGTACCACTAAGGATTTGTGCACCTCTTCGCTGATAGCACCAGTGACCAGGAGTATTTTCTTGCTACACTTGCCCCCAAATGGGAGCTCTAGAGACCTCCGATCTACCCTTGCCTGGGTAGTATAGAATTTAGTTAGTGTAATTAAAATATCACAGAATACATCTGGTTGGAAGAGATCTCAAAGATCATCCAGTCCAACCCTTGACCCAGCACTGAAGGGTCCACACTAGACCATCTCCCTAAGCACCAGATCCACATGCTACTTGAACACCCCCAGGGATGGTGACTACACCACTGTCCTGGGCAGACCATTCCTATGTTTGAGAACTCTTTCTGTAAAGAAGTATTTCTTAGCATTGCACCTGAACCTTCCCTGGTGCAGCTTGAAACCATTTTCTCTAGTCCTGTCGCTTGACACCAAGGAGAAGAGGTTGGCACTCTCCTCGCTGTAGAGGGCAGAGAGGTCTCCCCTCAGTCTCCTCTTCTCCAGACTGAACAACCCCAGCTCCCTCAGATGCTCCTTGCAAGCTGTGTGCTCCAGGCCTTTCACCAGCCTTGCTGTCCTTCTCTGGACATGCTCCAGCACCTCAATATCCTTCCTATAGTGAGAGGCCCAGAACTGAATATAATACTTGAGGTGTGGCCTCTCCAGTGCTGAGTACTTCCCTGTTCTTGATGACTCATATTCAGTTGACTGCAACCAATGCCTCCAGGTCCCTCTCCAAGTCAAGCTTTACAACCACACATCCCTAAGTTCTGACATTAGCAAACAGAGCTGGCATAAGAATTTTTTTATTCTAGTTTGTCTTAAAAGAATGTTGACTCATGAAGAATAAGAAACAGAAACAATCTATTAGACAGATCTTATAAATCATGCCAGAGACTTATTAACCTTTTTGTTTTGGAAGTCATGACAGTTAAACTTATTAGTGAAACTGCATTCAACCTGTGAAAAGAAGATATAGTTTAAGCTGCCAGAATAGACACTCTCTGTCATTTCTTATAAAAGTATGCCTGTGTTTTCCTTTGTGAGCTTTGTCATTGATACAATGGGGTACCATTGAAAGCCACACTGCAATGGAAGCTGGGAGGGGAGGAAGTGAAGGGCAGCCCATCAGTCATAGGACAAAATTTTTAATGTGATTAATGTATATATGCAGTATACATAAATATAATTACATTTATGTGTAATAAGTAAATATAATGCTAGTAGGAGGCTTAATTCTGCAAGGAAAGGAAAAATTCCCTATGTGAATTTATCAGAGTAATGAATGGTTTTGAGGCACCATTTATAACATTGAAGGCTGTGGCCATGTTATAGTTATCCCAAAATGCCATTGTGGGGAAATTACAACCTATAGGATTTCTATGGTGACTACAGGGGGTGTGCTCCATTGCTTCCAGAACAGCCAGTTGTGGCTTTTGGTAGCTTTAAGGCTAATACATTGAACTATGCAGTTTCACTTGCCTTTGAACTGTCACATTGCAAGCAACTGAAACATAAATGCAACAGGCAATGTATTTTATAATCTGCAGACTTTATCAAACCATTTAGAGTTTGGCCAGTGTAGCAGTAGAATCTGGGATGAAATGCAGTATCTTGAAATTGTTTTCTTATGTTAATCAAACTGTGCAATTGTTTCTTTGCATTTGAAAGAAACCAAGTCCTTGCTGGCTTTGGGTTTTTACTAGTTGTAAATGTTAATGTTACAAGGGAAAAATACTTTGTTTAGAGCATGTTTATCTAGGAGGTAATTTGCTTTAAGTTAGCATTCAGCCTCTTTACCAAAGGGAAAAAATAGTGTGAAAAAATGACTAGCTTTGCTGCTGGATTCATAAATTTAACTTTCCTTGATGTAAAGATTGAAGATCAATCCTTTACTATTTCATATCTGACATCAAGAATGATGTAGATTTGTGATATTTATAATGTGTGTGGGGGGAAAATAGTATGTAAACCAAACAAATGACCAGTGCATTATACACAAGGAAAAGAGGTTGAACTTATTGCTAGGTGGAGATTAAGGATCAATTCTTCATTAGCTGTTACTTTCCTTACCTAGGATAAGGTTTTGGCATAACTTGAAGATCTCAATTTTATTTGGCTGTCAGTTGAACTTGATGTGAGCTGATAAAAGTTAAGTCCAGCTTAATGTCTGTATTAAGCTCTGTTGAAAAATGTACTCATGGCCTCATTCTTTTCCTCAAGAACTTCTTATAGGTCATTATTTATCTAACATGCATGTTCATTTACTACCCCTACTCTTCAAACTTAAACTTTGATTCTGCATGCATCAGAGTTTCTTATTCCAATTCGTGGTGTCACATGTAGGGGAGCACTCAATAGCAGGGGAGGGTGAGCTGCATGTATCCAGGAACAGCATTACATTTGTGGAATGAAAATTACAAACTTTTCATCCACGAGGGAAAACAGCAAAAATAAATGGAAACCTTATTTTAACTTGGATAATGTGTGTGATGCAGCTCTGTGTGGTGAATGTGCAAAGTAGGTGAAAAATAGAAAGTAGAAGGGGTTTTCTCCACTTTTCTGAAAATAAAAATGGAAATATGGCCTGTGGACAATGCTTCAGGCATGCTGAAATCATTCTTTACATCTGAAAGCTATGCTTGTAGGAAGTTGGAAATGATGATTCACAGAACACAGTTTACTTTGGAAAGGCTGGAAACTTTGTTTTTCAGTATTTTGGGAGTTCTGTAGCCCTCTGGTGGAATTTAAGGAGAATCCACAAGTAAATTATAAAATAATCAGTTACTATTAAGTCATGTTTTGACAGGTAATACATTATTTCCCTTGTTTATACAGTGGTAATGCAATTTGCCATAAAGCCTTATTTTGCAAGAACTGCTTGAAATGTTTAGGTTATCTTTTTTGTTAAAGTTTTCTGTCTTGCAACAGTACAGGACATAAGAGGTAAAAAGTCTTATATAACTTGATTGTTTGGGGAGAGACTGCATGATGAGAAGGGTTAACAAGAAGTTTTCATGTCATGACCAGAAATGTTCAGCCTTCCTGATCAGGGAAGTTCAGTCTGTGTCCACAAAAAGGTGGCTTTAGTAAGAACAACTGTTGTATTTGTTTGCTAATTGATACTTAACTCTGAAGAATTTTTTACCTTCCACTCCCTGCACGCGCCCCCCCGCCCCGGGAATCATTGTATCATTTAGGAGAGAGTGAGTGAAAAGCAAAATACCTTCTAGGGTGATGTTCTGGTAACAGGAAAGGAATAAATAGTGTAATTTTTAGTAGCGTATAGTCATAAAATCATAGAATTGTTTGGGTTGGAAAAGATCTCTCTAAGATCATCTAGTTCAACCATCACCCTAACACCACCACTGCATGCAGTCTTGATTATAGAAAGTGGAAGCCAGTTTGCTTTTAGCCGCAGTTTCTGTGTAGCAAAGGTAAAAAGCACAGCAGCAGCAGGCTTTTTTAGGCAGAAGTAGGGGGACAGCAGTAGCAGAAGTCCTGCAGGAAGTGCTAGGGTGTTAGCAACTTGCTTTTCAGGTGGCATAGCCTCATCACAATTGATTTTTAGAGAAGACACTGAGGCATGACTGCTGTTGATGTACATGGAAGGAGTCATGTCAGAGTGAAGGGAAAGGAAGAGGAAAATAAAATCATTGTAGGGAAGAATAAATATTGGGAGTTTAGAGTGCTGAATACCTATGTGAAGATAAAAGAGAGACAGCGTAGTTGATTCCAGTGGGAAGAAACAAATGATCCCTCAGGGGCTGGGTCCTGAACTCTGATTTTACAAGAGCTGTCTTTGGAAAGAAAGGAAGTAGGGATGCTTGTTTGAGAATGGGAGTTCTGAAAGCAGGACTTGCAAAATACTCCATTCTTTTTGCATGGCCCAGCTGGTAGATGGAAAAGACACAAAGAAATAACTGGGGAAACTGGAATTTCCAGGAACTGACAGTAGGAATTGCTCGCAGAATCTCAAACTCTGTGTGGCAGTGGCCAGCAAAATAAATAAATAATTGGCAATTCTGTGTAGTCCGGCTTTTCTCATTGTGGATCTGACAAATTTTAATAGTTTTAAAGCTTAGCTGAAAAGAATCTTCATGATGTAAAGGATAGTTACCAGTGTTCCCCATCTCTTAAATTAATTATCTTTGTTAGACAGTAGCAGCACATTCCATGATGTAACTGGAAGAAAGGCAAACTATAACTTCAGACTGGAAAGAAAGTATACCAGTGCTACAGGGTAGAGTTTTCCCCCATTCCTCCATTACCAACTCAGTTTCTACCATGTTTTGTGCAGAATGTATCTACCCAAATGAGTTTCAGAGCAGCAGAAAGATTTTGAAATACTTGTCAGGATTTCTGGTGTTAGTATTTCTAATCCCAGTCTAGTTAAGAGAGAAAAAAAAAAAAAATCAGAACTGGGAGGTCAGTAAAGTTGCAAATAAAACAGAACCGTTTAGGTTGAAGCTTATCCTTGTATTTTCATGTGGGAAGAATTCTTTCTGGTGAATGCATTTTTGGAAAAGCTCAATTCTGATATTTGAAGTCCTGTGCAAGATGTGTGCTCATTGAATTTCCAGGTGCTACAGATGTTGCTGAGACACCCTGCTGAGATACCCTTGTTTGAAAAACACACAGCTGAGTTGCTCAAAAGAATGGTAGTTTGTCTCCACCCTCCCCAGCTTGCCAGCACTCTCCACCTCCCACAGGACATCCTTTTACCTTTATTAATTTCTGTGCAAAACAAGTTCTAAGATCCACCAGCACAACTTTGTGCCTGAAAACCACGAACACGTTTCTTTTGCTTTTTCAGAAAATCAAGGACTAAATCCTTTGTTAGCTATTTCAGACAGAAATGTGGTTGCTCCCAAGCCCAGGATACTTTATGCCAGGTTTCAGCTTGTAGCCCCTTCTTACTGCCAAGTTCTGAACCCCTGAAAATAAGGGCTTACAGAACTGCTGACACAACCTTAGCTGTAATAATGCGAGCGACACCACCATAACAGTAATGATAAATGGCATACATTTTAAAACATTTAAAATGATCATAGCCTTAAAGTCAAACACATCTGGGAAATATTAATGGTATATGAGCAGCCCTGTGTGGATCTGAATTATGAACAGCACAGAGATGGAAAGAGATAAATTGCATAATAAATCACTTTACTTATTGTATTGTTTACTTTAAAAAAACCATATATACTTTCTGTTTATGCAGCATGTCAGCTGTTTGAAAAAAGATGAATAGTTCTAAATTCATATTTATTCCAGAGAATGAATATTTAGCACTCTGTGGTGTCACACTGACTTCAGAGAAATAATTACAGTATATGGTTTTACCAACAATGATGCTCAGAGGCCATTGAGTTTGTATATATTTGGTATGGTTTTATCCTCTGATCAGTTCCTTCTTTTTCCATTTCATGAATTTATAGAAGTTAGATGTTTTTCAACCCTCTTTTCTTTTGGCAGACATGGCATGCATAGCATTGTTTCTGATGGTACTAAAAGGATAACTGAAGAAAGTGTTTCACAATGTTTCGTCATTTACTGTCTTATAATACCCTAATTATCAAAATGTGAGTGATAGTTCTAAATTTTACTTTTTCCAAATGTCACTTGGCCAAACTGATTAAGCATGAGGGATTCAGGGAGATTTCCAAATCTATCTTATCTGTAAGAACTTAGCTTCTGTGCAAATAATGCAGGTGGTTTTATTTTAAAATGCTTCACAGTGTATTGAAATCATTAGTGGGCAAAATTCCTATGTACACCTGAGTCAGGAGGGTTTTTCAAGGGGTCAAAACCCCCATAGTCAAATTAGACCCATCATGCTAAAATCACAAACATCTTTTATAACCTCCTCCGGCACAGATCAGATTGTGATCCGCCGATTCCTAGCCTTTTCTTCCCTCTTCAGTCTTTCCCCATCATCACTGGCACTGCCCAGGACTTCAGGAGGCTTCTTAACTCTCTTTCAGGTATTGAGGAGCTCAGCACAGAGGTTTTTCTTAGCTAGTGCAGATTTAAATGTAATATGCAACCTGAAGTCTTTCAAGCATCGTTTTTTGATGGCTTGTGCAATTGTATATATGGAGAGAGGTGAACATTGAGAACTGAATGGTATTTAAATATGTTCAGCGCAGCAATTGCTTTGTTCTTACTTTTTCATTTACTTCGTATTTTTTTCTGCTTCTCATGTCCTTTTGCCCACAGCCCAGGTGCTTTCTTTTCTGACTTCTTTAGACGCTTCTCTTAGAAGTAGTGATTTTTCCTCTAGTCTTTTCTGTCCTGTCTTTGTTTTCAGTTGATTGGCAATGTTTAGTTCTTCCCCTGCTGACAACTCAGTTCTGGAAATTTTGTTTCCAGCATATCATTTATTAAATCTACTATACTAAAGAGCTAGGCAAGCTCCTCCCTTTTGTTTCCTGCTGTCTTTAGAACATGCTTCATTTGTATTACCAGTAATGTTCTCAAGTACCATTTTTCATATAGTTTTAGAACAGTAATAGAATGGTATGAAATGTAACAAGAATCGAAGCTAGTAAATACCATAAGACTCTGAGTTTAAAAAGTGCCTTTCTCAAATAAATTTTTTTTTTAATTTCTATACCTTTTTTCTTAAGGGTACTTAAAAAACCCCAAACCCTAGGGACAGTGATTTTCTGATTCTCTGCATTTACTGTTCTGTGAAGTGCAAGAAAAAAATTATTTTCCTTTTACAGAACTATAATTTCGAGGTAATGTTTTGCTTCTCAAATGAAGCTTTACTGGAGGGAAATTTTGTTTCAATACAGAAAAGGCACAAATGAAGGGTACAGAAAATGATGCTAAGAAAAGCAATCTAAGAGTTCTTAAATTGCTAAAGTTATATTAAAATTCATAAATCTTAGACTTTCCATTTTATGCTATGTTAAATAGTAAGTGTTGTTGCTTCTTCACAATTTATCACATAAATTAAAGAAGGAAAATGAATATCTGTAGTCTTCAGAAAACCAAAAATATTTTGGAAAATAAAGAAGGACTTTGAAAGGTATTGACATTTGAATTTATCAATTAGGTGTTAATGTCTAAAGCCAGGTTCTCGGAAATGCATAAATATCAAAACAGCCCTGTTCAATCACACACTGTGACTAAAAAGAATGAAATCTTTAACATCCAAGTTTTCAAATAAAGATATCAAGATCAGCAGTTCTGAAAGACAGAATCTCTCCCAAGATATTCTGTACACGAGGAAAGCGAGAAGAGTTTTGTTTTGGTTTGGTTTGGTTTTTAGTGCTGCTAATAGTTATATATAATCTGAAGGTTATTTTAAATGTTCTGAAACATTTGTGCTTTAGATTTACTTTGTATGTTACGAAATATACATAAGAGAAGAGCAATGAGGATGATCAGCGGGCTGGAGCCCCTCTCTGATGAAGACAGGCTGAGAGAGTTGGGGTTGTTCAGTTTGGAGAAGAGAAGGCTCTGAGGAGACCTTATTGTGGCCTTCCAAATCTGAAGGAGGCCTTCAAGAAAGCTGGTGAAGGACTTTTTTAGGGTGTCAGGTAGTGATAGGACTAGGGGGAATGGATCCAAGCTAGAGGAGGGAAGATTTAGATTAAACGTCAGGAAGAAGTTCTTTGCCATGGGGGTGGTTGAGACAGTGGAACAGGTTGCCCAGGGAGGTGGTAGAAGCCTCATCCCTGGAGGTTTTGAAGGCCAGGCTGGATGTGGCTTTGGGCAACCTGATCTAGTGGAGGGTGCCCCTGCCCAAGGCACAGGGGTTAGAACAAGATGATCCTTGGGGTCCCTTCCAGCCTTGACAATTCTGTGAAATCTTACTGCAATGAGTTTGACAGATTAATTTGGAGACTGTTCAGAGCATTCCAGGTTCTTGGGTTCCTCTTCTGTTTATGGGATTTTTCACCTGCTTAGTTTTCCTTAATCTCTTTTAAAAATCATTACCAAAATAAGATCTCGAGCCTCTTGAAGAGATTTGCAAACATGTTCACACCTTGAATTATGCTGGTTGTAATACATAAAGGCATTGAAACACTGAGCTAGTGCTCCAGGTTCTCTATCATTTCCTCTATGTTCTATGCAGGTTATTGTACATTGTGGATGCATTACATGTCTAGAAGGTAGTGTTCCTGCACAGGATCTCAATAAGTATCTGAGTACATTTATTAATTAAGAGCTATATATCAAAGCCAGAAGAACGTTGACTTGATACACAATATCCTTTAAGATGATGTCTTCTATTTTATGAAGCTGTTCACTGTATTTTGTATAAATGGAAGTTAATGTGGGCAGTTGTCCAGAAAAGCACTTTAGACATGTACATAATGTTAAACATAAATAGTTTCATTGACCTCAGTGACACTGCTCATCAGCTTAGAATTATTTCTATATTTCTTTTAGTATTTAAACATTCTGTGGAATCAAGCCTATAGGCAGTGCAGCCACTGAATGGGGCCAGAATGGAGGCTAGAAATCTGCAAATGAAATTTCTGTTGTTGCATCATAATTGCTACTTCTAACCCAATATTAGTTTTGCCATTTATAATAGTGAATGGAAAGGAACTACTTCTTTGTCCTTCCCAGTGTGTTAGAAATGACCCAGTTCTGCTTTTTATTCCAGAAACAATACAGAACTAATCTGTACAATGTTATATGACTCAGAATTTTTACTTTTTGAGACTCGTAAAACCCTTCAGGAGAACTTTTTCTTCTTTTTCAGAGTGAACGTTTCCCCCCCTCGCTCTTTTTATTAGTTGTGTCCTAAAGTTGCACAACCTGTAGCTGTCTAAAGATCAAGTCATCAGTCTTATTGTGAGCTGAATTTGCAGACAGCCTGATGATTATTTTCTAAAGCTGTAGTTGTGATTTGGGGATGCGGGACACAGGCCAAAACTGTGTTGTGTTTGCAGCACCTGTGTGTACAGATTGTTTGCTTTGTGTTTTTTCTGTATGCAGGTGGTAGAGGTGATGTCCTTTAAACCCCATGGTAGACTTTATTTCAAGACTACAGAAATAAGTGGAAAAAGTTCTGTTGACTGTAGTCTTTGAAGCCTTTGCATCAATCAATCAAGCCCTGATTGATGTAAACACATTTTGACACCTAGAGAGGCTATAATCTGGGAGTCTGGGAGAGATAAAAATGACCGTGGGCAGGTAGTGTCATCATTTTAAGTTCTACTTTCTCCATTTGAGGTACTGTATAATGCAGTCATGTCTACTGCATGCACAGTCATTTTTCAAATGACATGCAGCAAGCGAGCATTCACAATGATCCCTAAGACTTCTTTTCAAAACTCAGCAATCCAGAAATGAAAAGTGAAGAAACCTGTTACGTGTGTGTGTGTGTGAGAATGAGTCACATGCACTTATTTTGACAGTAAACTGTTGCCTAAAGAAAAAAATACTTCCTAGCCACTTGTTGCAGACTACTTCTACTCTGCCATTACAGTAGTGACTGTAGCATCCGTAGGCATACTCAGACTAACTTCAACCAGAAGCAGTCAGGCTGTAACATGGATTTCAGTGCATGCTGAGTGCCCAAATATGCAAATAGCCTGCTGGCTGCCTCTCCACAGCACGCTCTGGGACCAGTGATATGCAGCTTTACCATCATTCATACCACAGCAGCTTTGGTCTGCCTGCGCTCACACATTCACACTTCGGCTTGCTGCGGAGACAAAGCCCTGGTGGATTATTTGGAAGGCAGTGTCTTGCTACAATTTTCTGCAAATGTGAAAATGGTCTTTTTCTAACACGCTTCTGAAGGGTTATGAAACCACATAAGGCTGTCTTCTGAACTCTTAATACAGTTTCCCTGCAGCCTCTAATGTTGGGTAAAGCACAGGAAGTGCACGGATTAATTGAATATGGGTCAAAGAACGGTATCCAGAGCCTACCTGTGCTCCTGCTTCTGTCATTTCTGATGCCTGAAAAGCTGTTGCCTCCACATGTTCTGCTTCAGATGCCAATGCATGCTCCAGGGACAAGGGCATAGTTTGCATCTATGCATATCAAGATGAGAATAATCAATTGGTTTTTCTCCCACCCAAACGAAAATTGTTAGGTAGATTGAGGTTTTAGTTCTTTTGCAGATTAATTATTTTGTACTAATTGTTTTTTTGAGCATCCTTGCTTTAAAAATACAATCAATCAAATGTAGAATAAGATCTTGCATTTTTCACAACCTTATAACAATGGAGATAGGTTATAGTATAATTCACCAACGTTGTGTTTTCTTTTTAGTTTGAATTTATTTCACTGAAATATTTCAGAATCAAAGATTTCCTTTCTCAGTGAAAGAGAGGGAGAAGAAGCCTGGTTGTACTAAAAATGGGAGTAATAAAGAATTTGACCACATAATTCTTTATAGCAACAGAGAAATGTACTCTCTAGGTCCAAATGTTTAAACTTCAGCAGTTCTCATGCAGATTAGGTAATTGTTTGCCTAGCTGCCAGCTGTGAATTCAACTGCTGGCTAACTAGCCAAAAATGTGGATTTGCAGGTGAATTTAAATGCTCACACATTTTAGTAAGGCTCTGGACTGATTTTAACTTGCTGGATGTTTTGTAAAAAGTCACAGTACTGAGTGTATTGAGCACTTTGTCTCCCACCTTTTCATATTTCATCAAGCAGTACCTTAAAGTTGAAAATCTGTAGCAGTGAATGGTTCTAGAAACCCACTTTAAACCTTCCATTTTTCAGATAATAAAATTTTACCTATGCATAGCTTATAGCATTCTAAATTAGTGCATGGTATTTCTCTATGGCCATTGCCATTGTTTTTTGTAACTGCTTTGCTAATTCATCCTTCTGTGTTTGAAGAAAAAAGTTACTGCTTTGAAATGAAATAACAGAAATGGAGTGGAATCAGACATTTGGCTGAACACACTTGAAGCAACTGAAAATTTGCTGGTGTATCCCCTGCTGGAATAAATGTATTTGCTAAAAGCATGGACACAAAAATTAATAAAATCATAGCCCTTGCTGCTGCCTCATATGGCAACAAAACTGGAAGGGAAATGCAAAAGCACCAGAATAGAGGTCAATAAATTTATTCTGTTTGGGAAACAAATGTAATGTAAATTTTACTGGATTTTTTTCTTTGCCAGTCGAAGTTAAGCTACAATTACACAGGTTGTGGGGGCAAAAACAGGACTCTAGCAAGGATTTATTGATGATAAGTGTTCAAACTCTTATAGTATATCTGTGCTTCAATTCTTGTTGTTAGTGTTTTGGGAGTGGGGAGGGCTTAGTTTGTGGACTTTTTGTTTTAGGTTTTGTTGTTGGGTTGCGTTTTTTTTGGGAGGGATTTAGTTGGTTGGTTGGGTGGTGGTTTTTTTGGGGGTGTGTGTTTTTGGGTTGTTTTTGGTTGTGTTTTTTTCTGTTTGTTGTTTGGCTTTGGGCTTTCCCCCCCCCCCCCCCAAGTGCTGATATGGGGATGTCTATAAAATAATTCAAACGATGTCTGTAATATCTGATCCAAGTGCCATGTTAGAGTTCAAGTTGTTCTGAATATGGAAACTTTCTCTTTTTTTCTTTAGTGCCTGGTTGTTTTTTTTTTTTAATTGAAGTAATAAGGAATGGAGCTGTATAAAGGACTGCAAATTCTTTCTCTTTTGCCTGACAGTCTTTCACACGTTCAGTATGTAATCTTCTGCCATTTTGCATTGTCTCCAATTAAGGAACATTTTCAGTACAAATTTTGAATATTCTGTATGTTCTCAGTTTTTCAAGAAATAAGCGTATACATTGTGACACACAAAACAAAAGCAGAACAGACACAAGAATGCAGCTGTTTATTACTAGCTGATGAAGAATTAAATAACTTTTTTTGGACCATCTGCAAAGCTTACTCATATGGCCTCTGCTTTTTACTGTTGTAAAATGTAGCTTTTGAATTAGTGGTGAATTGGAGCTCTGAAATTATCACCACTAATCACGTATTGTGAAGGAATGGCAAATATACTGTTCCAGTTTTATTGTTACTTTAGTCACTTTCTGTGGCAGTGGCATATTCTAACATGCCTTATCTCTTGCCTTATCTCTTCTTAATTTAAAGTGCTGGTAATGAGAAAGGGTATGCCCCTAATCCAAGGTTAGAAGGTGAGAAGGATTAATCTAAATGGGGTCACAAGGTTTTCACCTCTCCCTTCACTATGGACTTGTAGCAGACAGGCCTTCACAGAGTAAGGGAGAGTCAGGCAAATCACAGAGCCTTTGCAAGATGTGGCAAGGTGGAGCAGGGATGCAGATCTGGCTTTTTTGTTCTGAATACCACAGTTCTCTAGCTGAGAAACAAATTATAGGGAGCAATGGTTCAGTTTTGCATTTGTGTGGGATAGCAGTAAAGGGGCAGAAGCATCTGTCTGATTATGCAGCAGCCCAGCTGCAAAGGTCAGTTCAGTATCTCAGGATTGTGGGAGAATTGATTCCTCTGTGAAACACAGAAGGGAGGGAAGGACATGGGGGACACCTCTATTGGTGCTTCCCCCGTTTGATACTGTTTAGGAACATGCTGAGGATGTGCTTCATCATATCATGCAGATCATTACATAATACAATCATTGTTATTGACTCCAATATTTATCTCTGAAGGACACCGGTACTAAATTAACTGCCAGTTGGTCTTTTTGAGACTTTTGAGTCTGATGATTTGGATCTTTCCACCCATCTTGTTGTGCACTTATTCTTACTGTATCTCACCAGTTTGGCTAGAAGAATTTTTTAGGAGACTATTTCCAAGATGTTTGTAAACTCGAGGTAAACAATATCGCTGCCCTCCCTGTACCCATCTTAAACAAGTGCTTTGTAAAAGGCTGTCAAGCTGGTCAGGCATGGCTTGCTCTTGCTCATTCATGCTTGCTATTCCTAGTCACCTGTAGTCTTTCATGTGCTTGGAAGTGGCTTTGGCAAGGATTTACTGTGGCCTTGTTGATGAATTCCTTTTCTAGACCACAACAGATGTCTGCTATGATATCTTATATGTTGGTTTGTCCTCTGATCCATCCCTATAAGCTCTCAGATGACTTGTTTCCATTATCCTCTCTTTTCCCTGTTACCTCTGAGCTTCCTTCCCTGCTATCCCTGAGCACGAAGGACTCTGGAGTATGCCAGGCTGCTCAAACTAGGCAGCAATCAAATGGAGCAAATGCATGGAGGGCAAAAAAAGGGGAGGCATACCCTTGATGAGCAGAAGATGTTTATCTTTTCTGAGATCTCCTAACTTGCCTTCCCTCCCAGCTGACCTTAATCTCCATCCTTTGGTGACAGCAATAGTCAAGCCCTTCCCATGATACTGCTTTCCCTTTACCTTGGCTGAAGGGCTTGGAGTCAGAAGGTCATATATCCCTCCTCATTATCCAAAGCCCAGGTGGGAATTGGAGAGCAGAAAAGCAGGATGCATCTGCAAAACCCATCGAAATGTATGTAACACAAGGTTTTTAGGAACCCAGAACAGGAGGGAGCGGAGCCAAATCTTTGTATATGATCAAGTATGTAGTACTCTACACAAAATGTAGATGTGGTCTTGGAACACAGTATCTCTGGGAATAATGCACTCCCCCACCCAAACCAAAGACTGCAGGTCACAGCAGATCTCACAGTGAGGAGGTGGCAAATGCAGAAAATGGGACCTGTTCCAGGGAGCTGAAATTGTCCAAGAGAGTTAACCAGTGCTCTTGGAGAGGCATGCTGACTGCAGCTACCCTGGCAATGAACGTTTGTAATGAGGACTAAATCTTGCACAGAATGCATTTGTTTTGAGGGATGGTGTAAAAGGCACCAAAGGGAGGAAGAATATTACCTGTCCCTGAGTGAACTTGTTTCTCCTGAAACTTGGAGCACTCAATAGATATCCATCAAAAAGGAGGACTGCTAGACAGATAGAAGAGGTGCTTGCCAACTGTCTGATAATAACTCTGATAGAGGGAGAGGTTCTATGTATGTAGTTAGCCAAATAATTGAGATGAATTACAGTTTCATTTCAAGCAGCAGTTCTAAATGCTGTGCCTTTTTCTGCTTGCACCATCAATATTTGGGCTGGGGTGATTAAAAAAAAAATCTTTGCTTTTCTTTGTTATCAAAAGACACCACCACCACCCCTAAAAAAACCCAAAACATTGAAGGAAAAGAAAAAAAAGAGTTCATGAGGTGAAGAAGGTGGTACAAAGATCTGATGAGGCTGGTGTTATTCTCTGGTAAACTACTTTTAGTCAGATACACTTCAAGATGGGAAAAGAGAATTTCTGATTTCAGTAAAAGGTTGAATATAGGCACAAAACACATCCAGAACAATCCCTAGATTTAGGACTTTTATTTGTATATTTTCTTGCAAACTAAGATTGTGAAATATTCTTGGTCGTGAAGTCTCATACTTGGAGAAAAAAAAATTGTCTGTGTTTCTGGATATGCTTCCATCAGAGATGTGCATCTTTAGAAGAAATTGAGTATTGCAGGGGAACCAGATGTAGTGACAATCCCCAGCTGGGTTTTTGGCATCTAATGGCTATAGTCACCTGGTATGAGCTAGATCAGAACATGCTGTGCTTGCCTCTGAAAGTGGGATGAGCTCTGCCAAGGGGAGTTGAGATTGAACTTTCATCATCTTTGTATCAGTTTTACTTAAGTTGCATAAAGATGGATTCTGACCACTCTGACAGAATCAAGTTGAAGTTAGTGGAGTTACTCAGTTTTGAAGGATAGCAGATCATAGCTGGGCCTGCTATTATTACAGAATAGTTACATAGCACTGATTGTAAAATATTGTTAAATATTAAAATCAACTTAATCATATCCCAACACAAAATTAAAAAATGCACTTAAATGCGTGGATTAAAATAATGCTTTTGTTAATTCAAGGCTCCATAGCTCTCCCAGGAGGTCACTGAGTCACAAAATATGATCAAAAGCTGGCTTTGCTGTGAGTACCTCTCATGGCTTAAGAATATATAAACAGCTCATAAGCCCAGACAGATCCCAGTTGGCTACACATCTGAACAACTTTCCTGAAAATGTTATTTCAGGTAACATCTAGCAGTTTTTAAACAGGATTTAGTATTAGTCAAACTTTAGTTTAAAGACTTTTCTGTATATTTTAAGAAAGAAAAGCAAAGGCTTGAAGCGAGAAAAGTTGGGCTAGCCTGATACGAAAAAAGCTGTCATAATTGCAAACTGTTTCTGAATCTGAAAAGGAGAAGTGACTTTTGCTGTATTTGTCACAAACCACTGTGAAGGAAAAGAAATCAAGTGAACAGTGGCCCTGAGGAACCTGGCAGAGATCTGTTCTGAGATCCCATTAGAATGCAATTCAGGAAGTTGGCCGATGTTGTATTTGCCGTGGTTATCACTGGCACACTGTGTATTATTTATTTCTATCAGCTATTGAATAGAGATATAGAAACATATGCTGTCAATTATATTGAAATCTATTTCCTTCTGTGTCTATGGTTTCAGTACATGATTGAGTTTCAGCAAAGTCCAAAACAAACCACTGCCCCAGTACAGCCTTAGGTTACCGATGGAATTGAGGGAGAATGTAAGATATTGGCTGGCTGTTTTTATTAATGTTTAGCACTTTTCAGAATTCTAAGCAAGCATTTCTAAAGGAATGGTAATTTTGACCAGATTCCAAGTGGGCAGTTTCATTCTGGCAGCCCTTATTGTTCTGACAGCTTCAGCTGAGTATGTAGTCTTGCTTCTATCATCGCCTTTCCTTCATGAATATGTTAAGCTGGTAGTGCTTAGGGAT
Organism: Indicator indicator; assembly: GCF_027791375.1. Lineage (NCBI taxonomy): Eukaryota > Metazoa > Chordata > Aves > Piciformes > Indicatoridae > Indicator > Indicator indicator. The sequence goes on from NC_072013.1 coordinate 43,584,522, forward strand.
GTGTCCTCACTCATTCTGTGCCATCCTACTTTATATGAACATTTCTATGTCCATGTGGCAAAACTGGATTAGGGAACCTGTAAACTAACCCAGTCAGAATCATTTGGTCATTTTAACCTTCCCTGTTCCCAAGACAGGTGATAGTCTGGGGTGGCAATATGGTTACCAGTGTGTAGAGGACAGTGATTTTTCAGCTCTAATGCCAGTCTGTGTCAGTTGAGTGTGTTTGTGTAGCTAGGATCTTGTTATTTATTCCTGAACACAGCTCACAAATAAAAACATGTTTTCTGTAGTATATGAAATGATATCTATATTCACTGGTGTCCAGCTGTTTCAGGTGAAGGGCTAAATGTATTTCAGAGAAGTCAAGGTCTGTGCTTCAAAACAGATTCCTACATCTGTTCTGTTGGTTTTGCACGTGAGTTTTTGTTTTGTTTGGTTTGGTTTTGTTTTTGCTTTTGCTCCTTTTCAGAAGAAAAAAAAATAATAATAAACTCCCAAATTTTCTCTTCCCCTGAAGGCTGTAATGGAGAATTAACTAGGTAGAGCTAGCCCCGGCACTTAATGCCTGATGTATGTGTACCGGTGTCCCCTGGAATCCAAGACTGATGGAGCCCAAAATGCACCAGTAATTCCTGGTTGGCTTATGGGTACCAGGACTTAACCCCTTATCTGTCTTTTAGTCTCAGATAGGAGAGCTGAATGCACCTTCTTTTCTCAGATCTTCCTTTCTTAATTTCCCCCTGCTCTCTTTTCTCTGGTTGTTTTTTCTGTGTTGGAGGAAGGAGAACGTCCTTGAGGAAACGTTAGCTAAGACCAAGTTAGCTCAGGTTTCTGCAGACTTACTGGGAGACAAGCTGAATGGCAAGTGTTTTCTGTGTCATGATCTGGTATGATATGCTGTGATATGGGGCCAGTTAGAAAGCTGATAGGCAATCATAGCAAAGAAAGGAAAACAGCTTTTTGGAACATGCCCAGCTCATATGAGCATTGCTCCAGCAGCTGCGGTAAAAGCAGCAAGAGGCAGCATCTCATAGCAATGAGATTCAGGTACTTAGGCTTTAAAAGTATGCAGTTCAGGGATTACAACTTCAGTTTGGTAGCAGCAACACTTTCTTTACAGATAGATTTTCAGGACTCCAGTTTAGGTCCATCAGAGCTCAAGTGTCACCTGACTCACAGGATGGACTTGCTGGCGTGGGCTTGAATCATAAATTCTGGTTTATTCAAAAGATCCCTGTATGATCTCATTGAAATTAATGGATTACTTATATGAATAAACGCTGCAGGTTTGGGATCTGTGAGGATTTGAAAAGGTATTACATAAACTAAATCTCACAACAGTTTTTTTCCTAGCAAGCTAATATTGTGAGTCTGTGGGTCAAGTTAGTGTCTTGCTCTTGATTATACTAGAAGTTAGTGGTATGATTGGATTGGAAACTCAGATCACTGACAATCAGCCTCTGATATTGGCATTATTTGTATAGCTTAAATGTATAAGCATGCTTAGTGTGCCCCAAAGCATCTGCCAAAATACGTAATACAGATTGTATCATTTTTGCAAAAGAATGAAAGGATACTAGCAGCTCATGTTTTATACTCAGAGGCTGGTATTAACTGCTCAAACAAGAACCATGTTCCAATATTATAAGATAGAGTGTAGATCCAAGGGCAAAATTTGGCTCTAAAGAACTGAATAGAAATTATTCTTAGAAAGGCTTCAATTATCTCCACAGTAAAACTACTAGAATCCTCATTTTCGTCACTACAGACACTTGATGAGAGTAGCAGATGGCCACACAAAGCATCCATGCTATTTTACTTGAGATTTTAATGTAAACTGAACTCAAAAAATATTCAAAATAAGACTTTTTAAATTGGCACAAGAATTTTTAGTTTTTGAAGGGCTAAACAAATCTGGAAGTAACCTGAAAATCAAACTTCTGTCTTGATTTAACTTCTGTTATTGCCTTGCAGTCACTACTTTTTGCTGCCCCAATCTCCTGCTAATGTTTATTTTTCTTGTATATCAGGCTAGTGTCACACTATCACAAAATGTTAGGGGTTGAAAGGGACCTCCAGAGATCATCGAGTCCAACCCCCCTGCCAAAGCAGGATCACCTGGGGCAGGCTGCACAGGAATGCATCCAGACAGATTTTGAAAGCCTTCAGCGAATGAGACTCTGCAACCTCTCTGGGCATCTCTTCTTGTATACTGGCCATTAATAGAAGACTCTAAAGCTATTTAGTGTTTTTGGCACTTCATTTAAAAACTGCTTGGGAGAAGAAGTTTCTTGTGTTCAGCCAGAATTCTAGGCCTGGTTTCGGTCTGTGTGTGGCTGCCACTCTTCAGGGAAGCTGGATGCAGTTATGAGACTCCTGTTCCCTGATTTCTTTACAGGAGATAGTCACAAACTGCAGGGTCGGTACACATGGGTGTATTTTCAGTAGCCCCTGCCAGAGGTCATATAAGCACCATAGTCAACATCCCATTTTATCATGTCAGTAGTATCTGTCAGTAGGCTAGTTCTGTGGGAATTAGCATTTGCACCTTATTAAAGCTACAGTAAATCCTTTTGCTTAGCGACGTCCTTATGTGCCTGGAAGGCATTAAGCATCACACAGATACATTGACTCCTTCTGCATTACAGGAAACGCTTTGGCTGCTTTTTCTCCCTTGCTCTTAAGAGTACGATTTTTCCCATCACATGTTTTTGAAGTAGGCATTCCTAAGAATGCAAATAAGAGCTGTGTAAGCTGAAATCACAGCAACTGCTGTTGTCAACAGTCATGATTTAATTATAAAGATTGACTCTGTGTATCTCTTCATCCCGAAGCAGAGATTAAAAGAGGTGGCCAGTATACAAAGGTGTTTAGAAAAGACAGCGAACCTGAAAAACTTGGAGTAAAAATACTAAATAGGCAAATTCTGAGTCTCATGAAGGTTAATTCAACATTAAGTTTATTAAAGTCAATTTTCATGTGTTTTATTTTTCTGGGGTTTTGCTCTCCATTCACTTTTTCACGTTGTTGAGATGAACGCATATCCCAATCGAACAGTTACAGGATTATTAGTACATGATTTCCACTTTACAGCAAAAGGTTGGCAATTTAATTTGTTCAGCTGCTGTGCACTTTCTGAAACAACTGTGTACCAAAAGAAGGATTCCATAATTTTTTCTCATTCTGCTTTTCAAATATTTCCTCTAATGAAATCTCTTAACACTAAGGGTCTGTGTTGTCCTGTGTTGTTGGAGTTGGGCAGGCACATCTGGTGACACAATTAGACTCTGCTTATTTATTTATTTGTTCTTCTGCTCCTAATCCTACAATGGTAGGAGTTGCCAGATCTAGCATTTAAGAAAAATAAAAAGCCTGTCATATTTGAATTTAAATACATCATTTTGACTTAGATGTTTTTTCGTATGGCAATATTACAGTTGCTTACCTATCCTGTTTTGGTGTTTTTTTTTTTTTTTTTTTTTTGTAGTAATAGCAACGACTTCAACTGATGCCAGATTATGTATTTGTATTTGGGATCAGGTTGCAAATTCTTCCTTTTCCAGAGAGGCAGAAAGATCATGTAAAACTGGTGACCACATGTTGACAGGCTGCATCATTTAACAAAACCAGAGGCAATCATTTCAAAGAAAAATGTTTTATTTTCTGCCAGCAGAGTATAATGGAGAGAAATTGGCTGGTATTATTTTTAAAAATTGCTCAAATCACTGTAGTTAGTATAAAATTGTCTCTGGAACTATTTCCTGTAACTTAACCAGACATATGATTGTATCCTTTCTATTTTGAATACTGAAGCTCACATTTCATCTGTCTTGTGTAGAGCCAGTCAGGTATAATAGCTCTTTGTGATGGTTCCTTCTTTCCCTCGCTCCTTCTGTAGCTAAACTCCCACCCACAAACCTAATGCAATTGCTGGTTTAAAGCATCACTCAATAGCTATTACTAGCAGTCATTTGCACCTCTTTCCCCTTCAGATGAACTTGTAGATCTGTCAACAGGTAAGTTCCAAGATTAACATACAGTGTTTGTGGGTGTACCTTGGTTTTCTTTCCACTTGACTCTCAAATATTTCTGATTTACCTGACTGAGGTTATCCCAGTGATGACAGATTTTAACTAGAGTAAGGTGGCATTTTCAAACACAGCTTCCAGGGCATCTTTTCACTAGGAGCAGGGTTATACCAACGCTGTGGTTTTAAGAATCTGTCCTTAATTGTTCTATATGTTTTGAACATCTGTGTGAATAATGGCATTTGGAAATCTCATGAATTCATTATTAATGCAATGACCACATGAATATTTTATGGTAAAAGCTTACTTTATGTGTCTGGGTACACTAAAAAGTTCAGTATTTGGGCAATGACTTGAAATCAAGAACATGACAATGTTCTTGATGCTTTTGGGTCCTGGATTTACTGTTGATGTTGAATAACAGTGCCAGTTTGATGGCTAATGGCAATCTGAAAGGTTTTTAGCAGCCTTTGAGGAATAATAATATTCTGCCACCAGCCCATCTGTGATAAATTTGCTGTTTGCCCTCAGTGATTCACACTGGTGCTCTTAAAATCCTCTCCATCCCTGTTCACCTTCACAGGTCAGCCTCACAGCGCTGTAGCAGTCAGAGCACTAGGGAAGGTGGCCAAAAGGTCAGGAGGAGAAATGTCAGTCCAAGTCAAATGATTTTAAAAACTGAATGATTTTAAATCATCCTATTGTAGCTAAATAGGAAGGAAAGCAAACCGTCTCGACTTTTAATTCTTTATTTCTTATTATTTATTTATTACGATGGTGATTGATGGAACCTGATTCTGAACAGATGACAGTCTGGTCCATCCAAGTGGTCTGTGCTAGGAAACATGGGATCCTTTCTCTCAGAGGAATTTCAGTGCGTTGGAAAACAGAAAATAAATAAATCTGGATACGTGAAAAATGCACATCTTGTGCTGAGGGAAATTAAGAAACTTTCGCAGAACGTCTCTGCTTCTTTCCCAGCTCTGCTGTTTTTTAAATCTGATTGTATCATTTTTCACTGAAAAAATCTGAAGTGGCAGAGAAAGAAGAAACTCTTGCCTGCTTTTCTTCAGAGCAAGTGATTACTTTACCCCTCAGAAAGAAAATGGAGAAGTCTAGATGAGAGTGAGATAATTCTACATGCCTGGGAGAAAATATTTTTGTTTCTGGCTTTAACAAATTAACGTTGTTCTCTCGTTTTTACATGCTCTGTAGCTTATGGAACTTATCAGATCTGTTTCCATTTCTGAAACATAACATAGCATTACTGGCCAGAAATAACACACAGGGAGAAACATGTAACTAATAATGTAGTTCATAGTTATATCTCTGTATCTGTTTCTTCTGTGAATCCCAAATTGAGAGACTTTAAGTTTTCTTACGGGTAGCAGAGCACTGTAGTCTGGTATGATGCTCTTTCACATATGGACTAAAATAATGTTTAAATGTATCAATTGAAATATTAAACATGGAAAATTACATTGCCTGCTGATGATTGCTGCTGACTTCAGTGCTGAAATTTAATTGTTTTTATGGTTAACAAAAAATAGAGACTGCTAAATGAAGACTTAAAAACACATAATGACAGAGTTTACTTAGTCAATTGACTATCTTGTCAAAAGGGAGGTTAAAAGGGCGACTTGATCATGGCCTGTAATTACCCAGCCGGGAAGAAGATAGCAGATATTTGGAGTTTCTTTTGTTTAGTGGACAAAGGAATAGCAAGATTCAGTGAATGAAAGCTGAATTCAGCAAAGTTGAAATTGAAAATGAAACACAAAATGTTAATGGGAAGGCTAATTTAAACATTGCAGCTGCTTAGCAATAGAAATTTTTTGCTTCCTGGAGTCTCCAGATTAGGATTGGTACTTTTGCAAAAGCAACCAGAATTCTTGGGTAACACTGTATGGTATACCTCAGGATGAAGATAGTTCCTAGATAATCATAATATTCCCTCTGATCTGGGAATCTTTGTAGGGAAGTGCTTTACCTGCTGAGTAATCAAGAGGCCACTTGAGGCATGGAGCTTTATTTTGTAGTTTGCTGTCACTCTCTTTTCTTCAGTTCTGTGGCTGATGGCCCTTTCTGAGGAGGTGTTGTAAAGAGCTTTACTACTTCATGGAGGTGTAGCCTGGGAAACTGTTGGGCAGTATTTCAGAGCACTGATAATTTTGATGCCTTTGATACATGCAGTCTGGTGGATTTAGAATACTGTTGAGTATTAGGTTGCTCAGGGAGGTAGTTTGGGCCTCATCCCTGGAGATATTCAAGATGAGGCTCAACAGGGCTCTGGTCAACCTGATCTAGTAGAGGAAGCCCCTGCTGACTGCAGAGGGGTTGGACTAGATGACCTTTGGAGGTCCCTTCCAACTCAGACCATTCTACAATTCAATGATTACTGAGGAAGGTAACCATTGCTAAGGACATGAGTTTTATATCTCAACTGTTAAACCTTTGAGGCTTTTGATTAAGTGTTGCAGTTTTAGGATTGTAATTGATAATGCATGTGTTTGAAGGAAAGGTTTTGTCATATCACTACTTTGGTCATCAAAGGCTTTGTAGCATCAGGTCTGCTTTGACTAATTAAAATGGCTTCTCAGAATTGCTTTTAACTATACCGTATCTGAAAACCTTATTTAGAAATCAGATCTTGAGTCTGCCTTAAGACTAAAATGTGTAGGGACATACCTCCCACACAGCAGTACCACTGTGTGAAGCAGGTCACATCTTGGGTTGAGTGTATGACCTCTGACAGTAGACTCCTTGGCATTTCATGAAGCACATAAGCCCAATAATGCATGTGGTCAGTACTGATATTTGTAAATGGAACAAGAAGGAGAAGTTCTTTCTTCTGCATTCAACGTGGGCTTCACTTTTTCATTCCACTGTATCAAAGCTACTGAAAATATAACAATATTATATCTTTTTCATATGACCTGTAAGTTTTTGTGTTATGCACCTAAAATCTGAATAGTCATATAGCTAAAAATTGGTTCAATGAATTTTTATCTGTCTGCATATAAAATTTCATTTTGTGGACTGGCTGGAAACTACCGTGAAGAGTTGCAACTGAAAGGTTATTCCTTTAAAAAGGTTGTTACAGACTGAAAGAAGGAAAAATTTGCATCAAGCTGTTACACTTGTGCAGTTCTACTATAACGCACTGAAACATGATGACTCAGGGATGGTTTTCTCTAATAAAATGTTAAGTATAAAATTGATTGTTTAGGGTACTAAGCACTTTAACCCCTATGCAGGTTTTCTTTTATTTATTCATTGATTATGAATGGAATAGAAGAAAGAGGACAGTATGAGTTTTTTGGTGGGTTTCTTAAGTTTCTGGGGCTCATTTAATGTATTTCATACCATCTGAAGAGGTTATTTTAAAGGCGTGGACATGACTGAATTTGAATTCGTGAGAGGTGCTTTATTTTTACAAGTAATAAAAACTGGAAATTTGTAATTAGGGCTGAGGAGAGACTTGTGGAACACTATGCATAATGACATGTTGCTTCACGAGGCTTTTTTTTGCTCACTTGTAAACTATAATGGTAGTTGTGTGCCAGTGAAAACACATACTTATGGTTACCTTGACATTCTGCTTAAAGTTTGGGGAAAGACTTCCTCTTTATAAACTAATTGTAAGATTCTCCAGTATTTATCAAGTTTTTCATGTTCTTTAGGAACTAAGGACATTTAAGTATAGTCTTTCCCCCAAGAAGCTGGTCGGAGGTAGAAAACCAGCCTTGGAAAATTCATTTTAATATTGATTTATGGAAGAGTGATGGAGTTCTGTGTTTTCTCTTGGGTTTGGGTTTAAGTCATTGTTCTGTTTCCAAACCTGTGTGCTTGTCTGCATTTGTTTCTGAAACTTTATGCACCCATCTAACACTACCAGTGGTATCAAAACCATTATGTTAGACTTGAAAAAACAGGTGTCCTAAAAATTGCCCTTTGTTTGTTTCCATTACTGCTTTCTGGCCAAGCCTTTCCTCCCCACAACAATTTTTGCCCTTTTCCAGTATTTGTGTGGCAGTTACAAACTCACCACTTGTCCTAGAGGGTTAAACAGAAAGGAAATGCTGTCTCTTTGCAACGAGCTTGCATCTTGTCCTGGATTTTGAAAGCAGTAATAAAGGCTATTTCTCTGGTGGTACGTGTGTTAAACACAACTGCTTGTGAAAATTCTGCTGCCTTGTGTGCAGCTGGAATTAATTTACACTGAACTGCTCAATGTTTAAGCCAGGGGGATAAAAATTCATGACGTTACAGCTCATTCATACCCTACTGTTTACAAAGGCAGGACGAGGGGCAATGGTTTTAAATTAGAGAAGAGTAGATTTAGATTGGATGTTAGGAAAAAATTCTTTACCATGAGGGTGGGTGGAACACCAGAACAGGTTGCCCAAGGAAGTAGTTGAGTCCCCATCTTTAGTGATATTCAAAGTGAGGTGCCACAGGGCTCTGGGCAACCTGATCTAGTTGGGGATGTCCTTGCTGACTGCAGGGGGGGTTGGACTTAGATGACCTTTAGAGGTCCTTTCCAACCCATACCTGGAAAAATGGGCATCAATAAATCACGTAGTGAGCTTCTAAAGACTTGCAGAGGTAGCAGGGTCTTACTGGGACTGGGAAAAAAAAGAAAAAATTGCATGCACTGCCTGGTTTTGAGCATCCAGTAGACATGCCCATGCCACCACACAGACTGGTTGTTGCATATATTTTTTTTTTTCTTTCAGATGTGCTGGAGGTATTTTTAAACGAGGTAGCTGAATAGCAATGACAGTGACCTCGATGAGAACAGATTTTATCACAGGAAGCCTGCAGGGCTCAGGGCTGACATTGGTCGTGTAGCTCATTGTCTGTCCTGTTGAAGTTATATTGTCAGTTTTAAGATAGTTCAGATGTGTCACTGTAAGCTGGAGTAGCTCCTTAGAATTGCAGCGCCGGTGTATCCTGTAGCCCTTCAATGCCTCTTCATGAAAGGACTTGTCAAGGCTGCCACTGGCAGGGTTTGAAACTACAACTTATATCTCTGTAGCATAGACCCATCAGTGTAAACATAAATTTTAGACAGGACGGAGAGAATTATGGAATGATGAGGATGATAATTGCAAGAGTGAGTAGGGAGAGAAAATGTGTTATCTTTTTCAGAATGGGACTTGGTATTATAGTAATTGAGATCATAGTACCAAGAGATTATTTATGTGGCAGCAGTGAAATAGAGGGGTTGGAATTCTTGCCCTTTTTTTCCTTGCTCTGGGAACTGATTTGAAGCGGATGGTTAGAGAGAGCACAGCCAACTAGCAAAATCCCTATTTAAATGATTTGTAAAGAGCAAACATGGGATGTTTGAATTCAACATTGTGCTCTTAGGCCTTTTGGCAGTAGTAAAACTTCATGGCATAGATAAACTGCATTGCACAGCTTTTATTAGAACAAGAGTTGGGTTTTCTTTAACCTGTGCTGCTGTCTATGCCAGAGCTATCCCCAGTAAAATAACGTTATGGAAAATAATGGCCATCGTTGATATAAACATTCTAGCAAAAAAATTTTACATTAGCTCTGACAGAGATGAGGAAAATAGCTGCTGCTTACTCATTCTTTAAATTATTAATTCAGAAGCAGATCAAAACCCCCTAATCTGAAGCATTTCTTCTTAAAGACAGTACTTCAGAGGGAGTATAATCATAAGTTTGGGTTCTGTTCATTTCAGAGTGATTTATTTATGTAGTAACTGCTACTTAGCCCAAAGTGTAAAGCTTACATTTAAACTGTGGTGTGCTACATGGAATATTGAATATGGTATGCGAGATGAGGCTATTTGGAGAATCTGGATTAAAGCTATCTGACTTTGTAATTTAAAGTACTAGGTTTACTTCAGGCAGGTAGATGTGACTTTACATCCCTCTTGTCCTTTTGTTTTCCCCACATCGTATAGTAAGTGCAATTTTTTCTTAAATTTGTGAGGTTGCCAGCATTGAGGTCTATAGTCACAACGTGGCAACAGGGTACATGTGATATTTCTTTGGTTACCCATAGAAATACTCTAGTAAAATTGCACTTTTCATCCTTATGCTGAATAAATTACTTCTGTAGGTATTTGGTAATATATTCTCCTGTCACATAACTCTTGTTATTGTTAATTGGAATTGCTTATGCTCATTGAGGGAGGAATACTTTTCGTTCTGTTTTGAATGAAAATCCGTAATCTTGAATTTGTTTCTAAACTTCAGTTGTGAGGAGAGCAGTGCAGGAAATTGCTGCTGTTCCACCAAATTAGCTTCTCAGATATCCTTTTAATTGGAGACCATAACTCAGATTCTTAGTATTTTAGGAAGCTGAACAATACAAATTGAAATACAGATATTTCCAGTGAGGGCTCAGTTCAAAAAAGGCTTTTATACACAGATGAGTCTGCTAACAAATAGCATGTCATATGATAATGAGAGCATGTTTTCTTCTGCAGTTTCACATTTCCTAACTGCACTGCTGTGAAATAAGTGGAGTGTTTATCTCCTTTCCCTTAAACTGACAAATCTCTGCTAGGGACAAGTGTGCCCACTATAGACAGAACACAGGTATACAAAAAGAAAAAGAAAATCAATCTGAACTCTCAATCAGAAACACACTACTTCCAAATGCAATATATTACACTTGTTCAGAGCATTCATTTCCGCCAGAGTATTCTGCTTTTAATGTAAAGACCTCAATTTATGTTTAAGAACAAGCAAACTATAGTACTTTGACAGCCGTTCACACTTAATTTCTTTGCATTAAACCAACAGCATTCTTTTCCACAAACATCCATTGTTAGGACAATGCTCTCAGACGGAATTTATGAGAAATGGAATTATGTTACCAAGGAGATAGCATTTACTATAATGAAGAGTAGATCCTAGAAAATGGCCCCTTTTACAGCAGCTCAGAACAGAGCCACAAAAGCAATTGATTGGTCTTGGCATTTAGTCTTATATCAGCTGTGTCATCCATAGCTTCAGGAGTGCGAACACTAATCTGAAGTGACATTTCTGTTCTGGCGGGCTTTTCTGCCCTGATGAAAGCAATTACTTCATTCCTAAATGATAATTTGCAGGAGTTTCAACCACTTTAATTGATAATTTTTTGTTCTGAGAAGTTCAATTGTGAAGTGATTAGCTGATTTGGTAAATAGAAATTTAAGGTGTGAAATGTACAAGTTGCTCCAAGGTAAAGTGCTGTTTATTGGGTGCTGCAAAATTGCTTGATAAAACTGCAGTTTCTCTATTACTGTGAGGCTGGCAGTTGCTTAGTTCAGCATAGGAAGGGGGGAAAAAAAATCAAAACACTGGTGTTCTGGTTGTAGAGTTTGGGTTTGAGCTGGTTTATCACAGCTCACTTAATTGCTGCTGTATCAAAGTTTGCTGTATCAAAGATTGTGTAGGATGGTGACTTTGTAATTCTTAAAACCTGTCTCTTCCTCTTGTTATGTCAGAGTGACTCACTTTGGGCATAAATCCTGCTATTTAAATGTTGAAACAAATGTGCTTATTGGTGATTAAGCATATATTTTAATGGTTAGTTCAAGCACACAAATGTTTTCCTTGAACCACGCTTACCTATTAAAAACACTATAAAAGAAACCTCTTCTGTCAAACAACAACCCCTAAAAAGCAGCCTCAGGTCTCATTCATATAACAAAAAGCTTCGGTTAATATAGTTTTGTGGTTTTTTTTTTTTTTTTTTTTTCATGAGTTGCACATTATTTTTGCAGTAATTGTTAAAGTACATTTGGCAAAAAATGTGGGTTTGCTATCTACAAGGAGAAGAGACTTTTTAATAGGAAGCAGTTCTGTGATATTTTCCTATATAGTGAAAAAATAATGGTCATTTCATGTGTTAAATGAGAAATATGAAGCAAAAATGAAGGTCAGACTGATTTAGCACATCAAACAGTCTTTGTCAGCCAAGCTTAATATATCCTGAGTTTGTGGAACAAATGAAATTTCGCTGCTATGTTACACTTTGCTTCCAAACAACCATTACAACTGGTTTTATATATTGTGTGAGCATCAGACCATCAAACAGTGCATCTTTACTGACGTGTTGCTGCAGTGATGATCTACAGCAGCAATCTGCCATTTATATAAGGGCAAAATGTGCATCTATATTTAGTTGTGAAATTGGCCTATTATACTCTTGATGTTTACAGAGGCTAACATAAATTAATGATGACAGCTATGAGCAGTGCATTAGTTAAGCAGCAGAGTTTTTACCTTGAACTTGAAGGTTCCAGCTTTAACTTCCAGCGTATAGTACACAGTTTCCTTCAGACACTAAAGAAAGTCTTCTGAAAACAATTTTAATTTTTTTTTGGGGGGGTGGGGAGGGATGGGGACAGTATTAAATGGTGTCAATTGGTGGACTTATGCCATTCATGGTATCGTCACAGAATGGATTTGTTTACCTTTTTTGACAAACTTTTGCCCTGCAAGAGTGATGAGATTTATGGTGTGGCCAAAAAAAAAAAAAAAAAACCAACACCCCTGAAATGCATTTGCTCATGGAAAGGATCTGATTTGATTGACTTAGAACTCACTTAGGTGTCAGATATCCCTTGTCTGATGAAAAGAACAGTTTGAGGAAGCAGCGTTGGTCTCTAGGTTGTCTACTGCACTTTCACCTGGAAGTCTCCTCCTCATGCAGCTCATGTCAGAGGAAGTATAGATACTGGTAACTATAGATTCCAGTTAGCTATGACCACAGATCTGACAAGTATGCAGGTGTTCAAAGGTTCACGAGTTAAAATGCTGAAGTCTTTGATGAATTTTTGATGGATGAATTTTTAATACAGGTCGACCTTTTTCCTTTGAGGCTGCATGCTAGATTAATTGATAAATAGTGAGACTGAGCAATGTTCACATCTCCTAAGCAAACAAGTAGAAAAATCCATAAAAATCTACCGTCTGCCTTCTCAGATGTAGTTAAAGAAGAAAGAAGGCAAAATTTAATGTAGCTTTTGATTCTGCTCCTTTCCTCTTTTCTTTTGGAGATTTTTACCCTCACAAAGGTAGTCCTCTTTTAAACAGTGTAACTGATTTTTATTAGTCTTGAAGTTCTTATACTCTTGGTTCAGAAACAATCTGCGTGAAAAGGAAGTCTGAATAGGATAGTAGAAAAAAAGAAGCAAAAAAGGGAGAAAAATTCAAGTCAAAAGTTATCTCAAAAACCAAAGATCCTCAAAGATAATAATTTGTAGAAATTAGAGGTAAAGATACTTTCAGTATCATTTTTTGAGAACTAATTGAGTTGGTCTTAGGCAGTTGGAGAGGATTTTTTTTTTCTACTCTGAATTCACATTTGAGGAGCATTAGCTCTCTTGCTTCATTCTTTTCACTCATGTCTACTGCACTGAAAAAATACCTAGTTTCATGCATATTTGTGAGCTTTCTAGAGCATAACATTTAGAAAAACAGAACAATAACAAAACCCCTTGACAATAGGAAGCTTTAAGCTCCTGCTGCCACCAGTGGTGATGCTTGACTTGCTGGACTGGACTTTTCAATTGCAATGTGTCCAGTCTAAATAATTTTTTGGAGCCTGAAAGTGTGTACTGCTGTTCAGATGAATATCCATTTGGGTTAAACACTGATTTTGTGACATCAGTATTACAGAAACACAGATGGGTAGGGGTTGGAAGGGACCTCTGGAGATCATCTAGTCCAATCTCCTGCTAAAGCAGGTTTGCCTGAGCAGCACATTCTGGACTGCATCCAGATGGGTTCTGAATGTCTCCAGAGAAGACTCTACAAACTCTGGGCAGCCTGTTTCAGTGCTCTGTCACCTTCAAAGTAAAGAAGTATTTTCTTACATTCAGACAAAATGTCCTGTGTTCCAGTTTGTGCCTGTTGCCTCTTGTGTTGCTGAGAAAAAAGCACTAGTGAAAAGACTCTGGCCCTATCCTCTCAGTACCCAGCATTTAGATAAGCATGGGTAAGATCTTCTCTCATTCTTCTCTTCTCCAGGCCAAACAGCCCCAGCTTTCTCTGTCCTTCCTCCTGAGAGAAACTCTAGTTTCTTAGTCCAGCAAAGGGCTACAAAGGTGATATCTCCAGTAGTTGCTTGTCTATCTTGAGCTGAGGATAGCAGAACTGGACACAATACTGCAGATGTGGCCTCACTAGGGCAAAATAGATAGGGTGGAGAACCTCCTTCAACCTGATGATAACACTTTTCGTATTGCAACCCAGGATACCATTGACCTTCTTGGCCACAAGAGCACACTGCTGGCTCATGGTAACCAGTACTTACAGGTCCTTCTCCACAGAGCTGCTTTCTAGCAGCTCACACCTGACCTGTACTGGTTCATGGGATTATTTCTCCTTAGGTGATACCTGTCCTTGTTGAACTTCATTAGGTTGCTCTCTTATCAGCTCTAGCCTATGTGGTCTTGCTGAATGTCAGCACAGCCTCCTGGTGTCTCAAACACGCTTTCCAGTTTTGTATCCCTTTTTTCCAGGGAATCCTCAGGTATAAGGAGGGTCACATAGAAGCAAAATAAATTAAAATTCCAAATAATTGGGTCATTTCAATATTAATGCTACTCCCTGATCTCTTCTCACAGGTAATTAGCGATAGAATAAGAGGGAATGGCCTGAAGCTGCGACTGGGTAGGTTTAGGCTGGACAGTAGGAAAATTTTTTCACAGAGAGTGGTCAGATATTGAAGTAGCCTGCCCAGGGAGGTGGTTGAGTCACCAACCCTGGATGTGTTTAAAGGTTGTTTGGATGTGCTTCTTGGGGATATGGTTTAGAGTAGGGTTATGGGTTGGAGTTGGTGATCCTGAGGGTCTTTTTCAACCTGAATGTTTCTGTGATTCTATGAGATACAACTAAGCTCAACAGCAAGTAAGTATTTTTCTGATTTTATTTTTTTTTTAATCTTGGAAAAGAGTATGCACAGAAGGTCATACATAATTGGAAGTCTCCTTCAGAGGACTGATGGGGTTGGACATCACTTAAGTCTAGTCCTTTTTTTTTTTTTTTTGGTCAAAGTTCTATTGTGAGCTTTAATGTCACACATACTTTTCACATATCTGATTCATTTGCTGTAAAATGGATACAACATCCATCTGACTACAGCCTTTGGAGGGTGGGATTGTGCTTGTAGTGGCCCTTCTGATCCTTGAATTTAGAAGACTAAACTAATATAAAAATACATGCATAGACGTGCATATCACTTCATTCTCTATAGAGCTTGTTATAAACATTATTAGCTATTGTTAAGCGTTATTGTTGTGCTGTATCTGGTTTTGCTGCTACTAATCCATGTTGTTGTTAGAGGCTTAAGAAATTCACTAGTGGTCGATAACAGCTGAATTAACAAGTGTGATATTGTTTAATATTGCAAGGAAAGTGCTCTGCTCTGCTATACCGCTGCACTTGTAAAGGATTTCAATATACTTGTAAAAAATACTGTCTCTTTTGTGAGCTTGCCATACTTCTCTGCTTGTAGTTAATGAAAATGAGCAAAGACTAGAAGGGCACACCACAGACAAGCTTCCCTGTGGCTGGATTATATCTGGAGCTCAGCAGCTTGCCTGGCCCTCAAACCTTGTTTGATGGCTATTGCCCCTGCCTAATCTCTATTTATGACAAGTGCAGTGAGGGTACCATAAAACCTCACTGGTGCTGATACATGGGGCTGAGCAGGGGGACACAGACATCTGAAGCCTTGCTTGGGGCAAGGGGGTCTTGCCTGTGTCAGGCTTAAGGGAACAGTGTAGGTGAAATGCAAATGTAAGCTGCTTTTGTAAAACCGGATAAGTCTGTGATATATCTGCTTCCAAGTTACATTTTGAAATTTCAGACAGAAATATTTATTTGTAACCACAACCATTCCCCTGTTTTCATTCAAAATGCAAACTCACAGAATTAAATTATTTTGCTGATTTTTTTTTCTTTTAACCACCCAAACTGAGCCACAGAAGCAAGGTATTGATATGCTAAAAAGTCCTTGCTAATGTAGGTCACTGCATCTGTTGATATGCTGTAACATGTTTGATTGCCATTATATGCTGCAAAAATTAGGAGCAGTTATTGTCCCATCTTTAAAGTGGCAGGTGATGATCTGTCAGACATGTGGAGGCTGTGGATGTGCACACAGATATGGAGGCTTGTATATGAATATAAAATATCTAAAATGACTCCAAATGAAATACGAAGCAGGTTAAGCTTGGAATGACCACAAGCACAATGAAATCACAAGTGAGTTATGAGTACCAATAAAACTTTTATGCAATGCCATATTATCGTGTCTTCTGCATCTGCTGTAGCTTCAATGGAAAATCTACTTTTGAACTGTTGTGTATGCCATTTAAAAATTATATAGTAGTATTTATTGTGCCCTTCATCTTTAAAAGCCAGACTCTCTTTTTATATCAGTCCAGGTGGAAAGACCCTAAAATGAAAAATAATATGTATTTTAGAAACCTTCTCTTTAAAATAGCATTAATTTTCTGCTCATTAAATATCCCATTTGTATGGCCCCATATCTCAGAATTATCAGGACCTAGCAGCTGGAAACCTCTTAGTCTTCTTTAGTGGACTTTGTATAAGGAAATTCTGTGAGAAGTATGTTCCTAAAGCAATGCATGAAATTTCACCACTGTATGACGACATCCTCCTTTGATCTGTGGTGTACAGTGATGCACTCTGATCCATTTACCCAGGCTCCTTCCCCTTCTCCACAGAGGGCAAAGAGGCAGCAATGTTTGTCTTTTGGGTGTATTTCCCACTGTGAGTTTCTTACAGGTACTGTGGATGGCTGGTCTGTTGGGGGACCTTCTCTGTCACATAAGAGCTCTTACATGTTCAATGCTTGCTTGCTTTCTGAATGTTTTTGAAATCCTCTTAGTAAACATGGGTGAAGTTTCCCATACTTGCCACCTTTTCATTTTAGTCATTAGCATTTGAGCCTGTGGGTATTTGTCCTTTTTTTGCAGCCTGATACACTAGCAAGTTAATTTATGTTATCAAGAACCACCGCTAATCATGATGGCATATGACAGGATCTAAGACGAGATTTGCCTCTGGGTCAGCACCTCTGCTTTCTGTTGTGAGCTTCACACTTCTCTTTCCTAGCCTGCCTTTGGGACTATCAGTGCAAGCACTTTGCTCTGTTAAGAGCATCTGATGATCAAGCTGATGGTGCCTATTGGAGCCACAGGTGCCAGAGAGGATTAACAGTGATGTTTAGGTCATCTAATGAATTCCTGCTTCCTGCTAGGGAAATCACTGCTCCCAAATTAAGGACTCATTGTATCAGCGTAACTGCAGCATCTGATGCTACAAGTGTGTTTCCCTGGTGGAATTACATAAAGTAGAAATTAAGACTTGCATGCACATTTCAACAGACACTGTTTCTAAATTTAGCTTACTGCTCTGATGCCAAGAGGAGAGTGCTACAAGTTCCAAACTCATTGACTTGAGTCACTCAGTGAAGCTTCCACAAATGACAACATACCAAATGGCTAGGAGGAAAAATGTTATTGACAACACTGTTTCTTAGGAGTTTCCTTTATATGTTTCTTTTATATTGGCTCCTTATCCCTTATACTTTGGGAAACTTTGTATTGAAAATGTTTGAATAGACATAGGTGGCTTTCAAAGGATGTTTTTAACTTACGTAGGTAGCTTTACTGTTCAGTTTAACTGTCTCCCACTGCAGACAGTTAATTTGCAATATATTCCTTTCCAGCCATCTCCTGAACCCAGCACAAGACTTACAATCTGTGGATCCAGCCTTTGGTGTTGCAAAGACTGAATGAATACATTCAATTCCTAACTTCCCCCCGCCCCCCTCGATTTCAGAACTGGCTGGGATCTGTAATGTTTCTGATTTGTTCTGCTAGGGATCTCCAAAAGCCCCCTTCTTACATAAGAGTGTAATTAATGCTTTGTAAATAAGGTGCAAACTTTCAGAAGACGTCTAGAATCTCAGTTTTGGATTTCTCAAGTGTTGCCATTTGGGTTTCCAGGGCTCAAA
Organism: Indicator indicator; assembly: GCF_027791375.1. Classification (NCBI taxonomy): domain Eukaryota; kingdom Metazoa; phylum Chordata; class Aves; order Piciformes; family Indicatoridae; genus Indicator; species Indicator indicator. The sequence continues at coordinate 43,602,578 of NC_072013.1, forward strand.
CCCATGGGACAGAAAGTAGGTTACCCACCTCTTCCCTGTCCCACTCTCCCTGTTGGGAAACGTAGGAAAGGGGTAACAAAAGACTTGAACAGAAATTGGAAGTTAAGAAAGTAATTTTTACCAAAAAAATAAAAGTTATTTAGGGAAGAGGAAGGTACAGAGGTATTAGGGAAAGGGATATATATACAGATACATTCAGAATCAGGTTGGATGGCAATGGATTCCCTGGGATGCAGGCCCTGGTACGAGGTAGCTGGCCTGGACTGTGTGGCAGGTAGGCTTGACAGAAGGGTCACCAGATCTCAGCAACAGCAGCAAGCTCCACCACACAAAGAAGTGAAGGCAAGAGAGCGAGGCTGGAAATTGCTCCCCCTTATTATATAGAGGGTAGGCAGGAAATGGAAGGGAATAAACATGACCTAGGGACCTCTTCCCCAGGGAACTCAGGTTTTTCACCCACCTTAAGGTCCACCCAGGGGGTCAGGTTTCCATCTGTCCACATAGGCCTTAACCCACAACATCAAATTTGATTTGGGGACTTGAGATCCACAGGCAGTGCGCTCATGCAGCCCAGAAGTCAAATCATATCAAACAGGCTGCCCAGGGAGGTTGTGGATGCTTCTTCCATGGGGGTGTTCAAGGCCAGGTTGGATGATGCCTTAAGCAGCAGAGTCTAGTTGTGAGGCATCTGCCCATGGTGGGGAGGTTGGAGTAGATGATCTCTAAGGTCTCTTCCAACCTAAGCCATTCTATGATAATATTACTCTGGAAAGAAAAAAAAAAAAAAATTAAAAAAAGTGTGAAGATAAGTAATAAAGGCCATTCCTTGTGCCATGAAAATGAGCTTTCACTTGCAAGCATTTAGACAGAGATACTTCCATGCTTCTCCCTTATGTTACTGTCGTAGGCATTAAACTTGTGTCAAGGATCTTCACAGAAATTATTTTGAAAGTTCACACCTTATAGAGCTGTATCTTGCTGATATTTTGTATGTACATAACATATTTTATTAGCTATATTTAATACAACTTTTGAGGGATTTTACGCATTTATGGTGGTAGATAATGAATTTTTGAAGTTGTCAGAGATGCATCCACAAAAAAGCACTGTGAAATCTCATTTTTCAGGTGCTTGAATATCAGTTACAAATCTATCTACTAGTGGTATACATAGAATTAATGAAGACAAGTATGTACGTGAGGGTGAGATTCAGTAGGATGGTGTATCTTTACCTGTGGCTAAGAACGTGTTGTTTTCTTCTGTATCTACTTCACTGACCCTGTTGCTTATCCATTCTGTATTTTGAACTATAATTTCTATTAGCATAGAGTTGTTTATTGAGCATGGTTAGGGAAGTGTGATGGAGGGAGTTAATTTGTGTTTTAATGGCCCATCTGATCTGCCCTTTCAAATGTGAGGTGGCAGAGACAGCCACAAAACTGCTCATAGCTAAGAATATTGAGATAAGCTCTGTAGTTGAAATTATTTTCAAATTAGAAATATAGGTAAATAGAGGTCTGAAAATCATTGTATTAGATCTGTGTGCTTAAATTCTGCTGATTCACGTCACATACTGGAGTGCTTTTGTAGATTTGGCCATTATGGGTATTTTTAATTGACAAAATTCAAGGTTTTCAGAAAGGGTTGTGGAAGCTTGAGAAAAGTGTTTGCTGTTCTACTGGTATAGTGGTTGAATTCTAGCTCTGCTGTAAACTAATGACTACTTAATGAAATTGTGGCTGTTCACCAAATTCATAAGTAAACAAATAAGAGAGTCTGTGAGCAACAAGAACAGTTTCAATTCACCTTATGCAGTGACTGACAGACAGCAATCCCAGCATCAGCACCAACCTCTATGCATCAAGGCAGAGGTATGGTCAAGCTTATATCCTGAGTTGAACACTGTGTCAAAGAAAACCCCAACCAACCAAAAAACACTCTCTCATTAAAACCTAAAGAGGCAATATCTGTTCTTTATGCTGTCTACCCATTGACTCCTAATCCTTTGGGAAGTGTACTGTGCGTTTCTTGTCTGCCCCAAATCAGACAATAAAAAAAAAATTAATTATCTTTTTCCCTTGCAAAGCTGTTGGAACTACCTGAAACTTGAGTTTCCTTTGAGTTTCAGGGAAAGATCAGAAGCCCCTAGTGCTTAGCTGCTGTCATCACAATGTGCATTCAGCAGCTTTACACCAGTTAAATAGCCCAAGAGTAAAATCTGAGTTACCTTTAGGTGTTGCATATGGATGGTAACAAGTGATACATTGATGCAACAGGACTAAATGAATGCCTTTGCATTTCCACCTGCTCAGGATAAAGCAGAAGGTCCTTTCTGACCAACAGGTTGTTAATTTGACACATATGTGGTAGTGAATTATGATCAGGAATATGAAGCACAAGACTGTTCTGCTTGCTCACCCCTTTGACAAAGATGGCTGTTTCCACAGCAGGGACAGCCATGGGACAGCAGTTTCATGAGATCCAGGAAGGTTTATGTTAACGACAGACTTAAACTTCTGTGGCTCAGAACCTACTGCAAACCTATCTAAACATCTTGACTTCACTGCAACCCTGTCAGAGATGGTACATACTTCAGTCACCTGCTTTTTTAACTTTCTTTTCCCACAAGTCAAAATTTGGCACAAGTTTAGACAAAATTAGATTATGGTGGGTCAGGAGAAGCAATGGCAAATAAACCCCACGTGTACACAGAATTCTTGGGAATCTTGTGATTGACAGCTGGAAAAGGAAGAGTAGGCTGGGTATGAAGTGCCTGAAATTAATTAGAGGTAATTACTTAATAAGTTTGCTACCACTTATTACTATTTTTAATCATTCAGAGACTGGAGTACCATTAACTATACCCTGAAGTCTGTCTGTCCATACAGAAGAGTGTTTTGAAAATGTGGTAATTTGTATAGAAAAACAGCAGTGAAAAAGCAAAAGAGTTAAATGTGACAGAACACTAATACTGATGAATGTCCTACTTTGTTTATTTTCTTTCAGTTTACAAGCCTTGAGGAAGGAAAAGTCCCGAGATGCTGCTCGCTCTCGTCGGGGAAAGGAGAATTTTGAATTCTATGAGTTGGCAAAGTTGTTGCCACTGCCTGCAGCCATTACCAGCCAGCTTGACAAGGCATCCATCATTCGACTTACAATTAGCTATTTGAAAATGAGGGACTTTGCTAATCAAGGCGATCCTCCATGGAACTTGAGAATGGAAGGACCTCCACCTAACACATCAGTAAAAGGTATGGAGTAAATGTGTTGCATACTATCAAATATGGCAGTCTTTAAATTGAATTTTTTACCTTCATCCTTTCTTCTCTCCCTGCATATCAAATCCTTTAAAGGGATTCAAATGTGGAAATCTGAGGTCTGCATGAGAAAGACACCATGTGAAGGTGAAATAAACCTCTTATTTTATTTTATTTAAGAACAAACCTATCAGTGTAACTCTTACAGCTGAGTCTTCTAGGTGACAGACTACACTGTTTAAAGTTAGTTAGCAATGGTTATGCTACCTTGGTTTTAGTATTTTGTATAAGGATGCATTTGTGAGGAGTGTGGCATTATTCCTTGATTTGAGGGCTCGATCTTTTAATTCTCTGGCTAAACCTTAAAGGCAGAATTGTCTATTTCTGAAGTTTGAGAGAATCGCATCTGAATTTGTAGATCTTCAGGTTAGAGACTAGGATTTTATTTATCATTTTGTAATGTGTATAGAAGTTGTTTTGACTTATGAGGCATCTGTAAACATTTCATCCGAAATAGGCTACTTTCAATATTAAGCACCCTCTTTTCATGCTCAAACGAGCAGTTGGGCAGAAAAAATCAATGTTTTAGACATGAGTTGCCACAAGTAATAGAGGAATCAGTTATTTTAGAGGCTGTGTGTGTGCTGGTCCTAAATAGTGTTTCAAATGGCTTGTAAAAACTAGACATCTTCTTGTAACATTTTTGTTTTTTAAACTCATGCTGCTTATGTAGTTGAACATGATCTTGCTGTCAGATAAATATTTTAAATTGTGGAATAAGTTGCATTAACAGAACTCCAAGTTACTAAAACCTAGGAATTGTGATTGTCCTGGCTTTGATAGCATTAAAAAGGGACTGATCTCATATTTGGAGGAAACCTATTTTGGGCACAGGTGTATGAGATTTTTGCATTTTGCATGTTTTCCACACAGGATAAAATTTAAACTCTTGCTCTACATGAAACTAGATGGACTATATATAACATGAGACAAAAGAAAAAGCTGCCTTTATGAATGGAGGGGGGAGGAGGAAATAGAATTTTAATGTATCAGCCCACAACTGCCCTTGAAGGGTTCCTAGTATTGGTGGTGCAAAGATCTTTTACCTGGTCTTCCAGTTAAAGGAGTATTAAGGGAAGTTAATGTTTCAGTGGATGGAGATAGAAGTGGAGAGCAAGAATTAAAGGACTTGCAGACTGCTGCTGCTGATTTAGTAGCTAGACGTATTTGTGGCATTGCATATATTTAATTTATATTATCTACCACATCATGTATAATTTTCATGGAGGGAAAAAAAAAGGAAAAAAAAAAAAGAAAGAAGGTAATAGTTATATCATCCAGAGCAGAAGTGTAACATGGTTCATAGGGCTTCTGAGATAATATGCAAATGTTCCCCTGGTTTTCAGATGAAAGTTTATTCTCAGGCAATTAAACAGTATTTCAAGGTGGCTGTAAAGTGGACTTGGCTGTACTATCTCTGATCTGTCTGTTAAAATAAATAATTCCTGCAAAAATTCCTGCAGCTAACAGACATACCGTGCTTATACAAGCTGTCCTGTATTATGGAAAGTCTGATCTCTGCAGATCTCTGTGTATGTTTTCAGGCTATCAGGGATCTGGTTTTCATTATCCTTTCATGGAATATATACCTGAATACTGAGGCTTCCTTTTTGTGCAGAGATTCTAACAACAAAAAAATAATTTCAAGGGGACACAAAACCTTCTTGTTCTTAGACAACAGCATAAATAGTTTGACCTAGATTAACATGTTTCTCCCCATTAAAAAGGTGAGATAAACATTTCATGTCTTTTCACCCTATCTGATATAATAATCCTCCTCCTCCACCCATGTGGTGATACATTTCTTATTCCATAAGGGATATAGAGGATATATAAAAGGATATGAGGGATGTGGGGGTGCTGGGGGAGAATTTATTCATTCCCTCCCTCTAGCCCCCATTTGAGTACTTAGCTTTATACTCACCCTGACTCTATTATTTATATGTCAGTATATTGAAACAGTGCTTGATGAAACAGTGTTTTGTTGTATAAGAATTCCTTATAAGCAGGTTTAACTCCATAGGTATATTTTATTACTCTACCAGTTCTCCTCACATAGAAACCTGTTAACACATTCTGATCAAACATTTATGAAATTACATCAAAAGAAATTCATTTTCATTTATTAATGTTGCTTTTTTGCTGCCCTTGAAGAAGTTCATATGGATAAACAAGCTCACATAAATAGCTTGCCGCTTCATGTGAAGTATGGTTTATAATCCTTCAGTAAAACACTAGATATTATACTTTGTGCATGCCCAAGCAATCTTCTGAATAGACTTAAAGGTATTTGGAAAATTATATGAGAGGTACTTAGTTGCAAAGGCAACTGCCTTTTTTTTTTCTTTTTCTTTTCCCCCAATCTCCTCCCTCTTGTGCTCGTAATTAAATTTCAAAGCTTACTTTTAAATTTGTCCCCCAGTACTGTACAGCAATTTAATAATTTTAATTTAGTATTTCAGGAAGGTCCTTTACTCTGCCCTGTATTTACCATAGCTTTTCATAAAAGTCTATAAAGGCTGATGAGTTTGTTTTCTTATGCCTATTGTGTAGTGATCACAACAAGTTGTGCTTGCAAATGAACACTCAGGTAACTGCATCTAATATTTTCAGAGTCAATTACTTCATGGAAATATCTTGAGCAATTGGAAAGTGACAGATAGTTTTCTCCATTATTCTAGAAATATCTGTATTGTTATAATACAGATCAAATCTACAATGAACATTATGCATTATTCAAGAAATGACCAGGCATTCTCAGCAGTGTTTCAGCTAAATAACTGATGATTGTAACCTTTAAAGAAATCACATTGTGGTGACTATTGGTAAATCATTTCTCCATTCATAGCAATCTTTATTTAGAGGCTATCTAGAAACCATTATATCTTTTATTAATCTTAAAAGCAATAGGCAACGATTTGACATTTGCTAAAAATGGATAAATTTTCCATCTTCTAATACAGCAGATTTCAGTCAATGTTGTTTTTTTGGTGCATTGTCTAAGGCTTTCTGTACATAGGAAGTATTAGTCCTTGTAAACAGATACACACATAACTTGCAGCAGATGAGTTTGAAGATTGCAGTTCTTAAAGACCAGGACATGATTCTCATTTTGAAGAAAATAATTTTAAAGTATTTAGAGTCAATAGAAATAAAATTGCTTTTCTCCATGTACTGTGTGCAATATATTCTAAATAGCAGTACTGTTCTCTGTCTCCATTCCTCCAGAAGACTGTTTCACACCCAATATTTAAGGGTTATGTTTGGAGGAGAACACTAAATGAGCTGCTGATCAATTTTTTTGCACTTAAAGGTGAATTTTCTAAAAGTTGTGATCTGGGAATGGATGTATTCTTATAGTATAAAATGTGTGCTCAGTTAGCAACTGGTACTTTACGTGGCATGGAACTTGAAGGGCTCTTGTGCATTCTTATTGCCTGTCTCATAACAGGCCTTGGAATCCTTTTCCAACATATAACTCTTGTGAGAACCTTCATATTTTGGAATACTGTCCTTAATTGATCCACTGAAATTTTATTTTATATTTTGAACACAAACTGTTGTGGAAAGTATTCAAAGACCACGTGGCTTTTTATGTTAATTTCTGCTATATCTTCCCAAGCCATCTTTTCTTCCTTTTTTTCAAGTGACAAAAAGAAGGGAGAGGAGGAGTGTGAAGTACCATGATATTCTTTTGTGTCTTGATTGTGTTTGGCTGATGTAAAGTCATGCCATTTATTTCTTTTTGGGACAATCTTTATGGCACTGGTGTTCTGACCTGGGGCCACAATCCCTGTAAAAAGAAGGCTCATGACTCTATCTTCAACAGAGTTCCCAGCATTTGCCATTTCTTTCTTTAGAAGCTGCAATTAAACCCAGTAGCCCTGTGCCTAATTTTGTAAGCCCTTGTCCTGGAAATTTGTCATGATGACATTCAAATAATTATTATGCTTTCTTTCATTTTTGGTTGAAGTGAGGTTGTTTTTGTCTTTGGAGATACAAATGTTTGTGCAAGGCCACGTGCCTAATTTCCTGTTGAATGACATGACCCATACAAACCTTGGGCATGTCTTTTCCTTCAATGAGAAAAGGTAATTGTGGGATTATCCACAATCTCATGTTATCAGTAGGTTTATCTTGAGTTTTTTTTTTTATAAGACAAATGTTTACATTTTAGACTACATAAGTAAAATAATCTTACTTCTACTGTAAGAGAAGAGGTGAATGAGAGATTGTCTGAGGAGTGAAAAAAATTTCAGTAAATAGTACTGTCTGAGTGGTAGGTTGTGTGAAGTATGTGGCTCAGTTTAGCCATCTTCGAGCATTATATGTTCTGCAGTTAGGTAGTTTTACACATCTGTGTTCTGGAATTAATATATTAGTATGAAAATAAATCAAATGCTGTCGAAAGTGTTTGTGGTGAACTGAAATTCTTCCTGCCCAAATTTTTCTTGTCCAAGGTTACTAAATATGACTCTGACACGTATGCAGTAAAGCATTCGTTGTTACTTCTGCATTGGTTATAAAGTTAAAAAAAAGATGTTTTGATAATCACAAGAAGAAAAATTTTGCTTTAAAACAAATTTACAGTTCTTTCCTTCAAACTACCATGATTTTCAAAGGATCCATTCTCAGTCTAAACAAAGTATAGTTTGAAAATTAAGTTGATGTCTTATAGTAGGGAACTCAGGGTTGAGAAAGTAAGCCCAGTGCTTTGAATTCTCTGGGAAAGAAAATAAGCAATAATAATAATTGGAAAGTATGGTAATTGTTATCCCAAATGTCAAGTGGGATTACTGTCATTAATTTAAATACCTTTTTTCTCATGATTTTTATGCTGGATATTTATGCATTTTTAAGAATTAGATTATTCTCCTCTGAATTATGTCATTGTGGAAAGCCTTTAAATGACATTACCTCTTGTTAGCCTTTTATATTTTAAACTGAGCGCTGTTTCCTGAGCAGGAGGTGCAAGATAGTATAAGTCTTTTCCTGCCAAACCACCCAAGCCTTCTGCTAAGAAGAGCCTTCTCTTCCAAATCACCACACAGTTCTGTCTCAGGGAAACCATCTACAGGAGCAAGGGAATAAGAATCACTTTCTTTCTCCGTGTTTGTGGCCTAAGACATTGTTTTTCACTGTTAGACATGAAAAGGTCAATCAGATGAAAAGAGCAAAATGCAAATAAATTGGTGCTATTGCTTGTTGTGAAAAAGGTGTCTAAATCTGGCCATCCCACTTCATGTGGAACTTCTGCTCTTTTGCCGGAGAATTCTTGATAGCTCTGTAATTTATTTCTCCCTATCTCGCAGGTGTTTTTCTTATGAGAATTGGAGTCCTCTTTATGTGTAGGCCACTATATAGTGCTCTGCCTGTGTAGCAGCATCAAGCACTGATTGTTAAACGTAACACCTATTCATTCTGAAACGTTTACGTGGCCATAGGGGCAGTGCAGCCATGGGAATATTGACCTGTTACATAGGTTAAAGAAAAAGATGACTAGGTGTTGTTTGAATGTAGCAAACAAGTACAGAAAATTTCAGACAGTGGTAAAACATTAATGTTCTTTATGAGAATTATTGATGGCTTTCTAGTGAGAAAGATAGGGAACTCAAAATGAGGTAGTTCAGTTTGAATCTCATTGCGATAGATAGATGAATTGAATACTGGCCTTGGAGTTGGTTGTTGCCTAGTGACAAGTCATGATGACCTGACTGCTTTCAAGCTCTGCAAGTGGAGGAAGGTGCCAACCAATATACTTAGTGTTTTTGAAGGGCTAATTGCCTAATGGGGAAACTTACGTGTGAAATTGATGGTGAGGAAAAGTTAGAAGAAAAATGAGAAAAAACCAGTGATGAGAAGTCTAAGAGAAAAATCTATGAAATGATTGTTTTCCTGTACACCTGGAAATCATAGAACTGCATTCTCTTTCAGAATCAGTAATTTGAAAAAAATATTTACATATTTATGTAATACTTTGGGAAGAAAAGGGAAATAATATAGCAATTAAGATAAACTGCAATATCTTGGATGCAGAAGTTTGACAAAGAGGAGACGTTAAGGGAAAAATCTGGCAAGATTAGAAAAATAAAAGAAAAATTGGTGTTGTTCATATTAGAAATGGGAAGAATCCTGGCAATGGTGTAGACTCATTGTCAATATGGTATAGTAAAACTGATGCAGCAAAGGCAGGAGAGCTTGGCAGGGGTTTGCTGTATGGATGCAGTTCTACAGGTCTTTACAGTTCAGCTTACTGCTAATAGCCTACTGAGTCGTTGACATCAACAATACAAAAACTTGGGAAGGACAGTTCTGTTGTCAGAGTTCATGGTTTGGTGGACTTTGCAGTGTTAGGTTTATAGTTGGACTTGATGATCCTAAAGGCCTTTTTCAACCTGAACAAGTCTGTGATTCTATAGCATATCTTCTTGGTCAAAATGAGATTACTGTAGCTTGTTGTGGGTTCTGTTGTCTTGTTTATTTCTTGTTTCTTCCTCAAGCTCCTCATGGAAAAGCATTCTGCCTCTGGAATTGGAATGCTTGAGTGCCAAGCATTAGGTCCTAAGAGCTGCAAGCTCTGTGAGTCATGCTCTTATCCATGATAAATTCAGACTCTATCTTTTCTGCTAGGAAAACAAGAAATCTTTCTTTGGTGTCTGAATCAAACTTAAAAGTACTTGAAAAATATTGTTAGGTGTGCTGAAAAAAACAGATCTTCCCAACAAAGCAGGGAAACCCCTGATATCTCACTAATAACCACTGGCACTGCCTCACTGTGATTGCCATAGCTCTGTGTTGCTTCAGTAGGTTACCTGCCATGGGACAATCAAGGAACTCTGAAGTTCCCAGGCATTGTATTCCTGAATTCCAGCTTGCAGTGTTTCTCCAATATTGCAGTATTGTTAAATAAATTACCTTTCATGTGTCCTTCAGGCAAGGACTGGGTCACCTCTGATACCAGCCTGGTATTATTTTTGGCATTATCCATTCTTTACAGTGCTGGTGTGAAGTTTGCAGAACTCAAAGCAGTTACAGAGAAAATAATGGGAAAATTCCTTAATTAAAGGGGTAAAAGTAAGATTGTATATTTTTTCAGCAAGCATGGATAAGTGAAAAGTAATTCTTAGGGAACAAACCCAGCTTAAATCTTTGAAATTGCAAGTCCAACTAACTAGGATATGTATTTTATACTGAAGTATTAGTAAGGTCTTTAAGTTACCATAAGAATTACGGTTTTAAAATACTGGAAGAACATTATATTGACAGAACCTAGCTAAACACATTATCACTGATTGATCTTGTAAAGCAGATTGAAATGAAAGGTAGTATTAAGAAAGGATTTTCTGTGGCCTTCTCCAGAAACTGCTGTGCCCATGATCATCAATGAAATATAGCATAAGTGCTGATTGAAAGTTTGCAAATTACAATGATATTTGAATCATAGACAATGACCTGTGCACCTTGGTAAACTGAAGCTCCTAGAATATATTTATTTCATTGTAACAGAATGGAAATTATTGTTGTTGTTGTTATTCATTTTTATCTTTACCGTTCTAAACTCCAGGCTACTAGTTGTTGCTTTGTAGGTAATTTTTTTATACAAGACTATGATCCTATGACTTTGAAATGTTTTAGATTTCTCATGATGCAGAACAGGAGTAAAAGGAAAAGCTTTTCAAGTTCAGCTCTTTTTGTTTTTTGTTTTTGTTTTTTTTTTTTTTTTCCCCCCCATGAACAAAGGCATAAAAAGAACCTACCTTATCCTTCCAGTTCTGCTAGCAGAAATGATAAAATGATGTAGTTTCTCCTTGTGCCTTATTTGTATTGTAAAAAGTTCTATCCATCACTTCTGTGGATATACAAAATGTTTACTGCTGGTAAAAAAGTAATACTCTTTTTAAAATCTTGTCAATCAGATGTCTGTCAGTCTGTGAAAGAGTTGTTTATTGGTAGAACTCCACCTTACAACTTAACAATTAAATAGGAGAATGACCAAACAGTAAGTGTTTTTAAGGCCAAGAAAATAGAACAGGTAACATTGATGTCTTTTCTCCCTCTTCCAGCTGCTACTTTATTTCTGTTCTACTACACCACATTTCATCTTCCTTTCTCTCTTCTTGTGCTGTTACATTGACTTGGTCATTAGGTTCTTTCAATACAGTTTGTTTTTCCTAGTTATTATATTTATTTCTTTCTTTGAGTGCTTAACTGGAGCCCCAGATAGGCATGTCTTCCTCTTCTACTCAGCTTCCAGTGTTGACTCCCTCCAGAGGCCCTGTGCCTCTGTTTGCATTCGCAGTGCAGTCTTGATAATGAAAACAACCTGGTGAAGAATATTAATATTTAAAAGAAATCCAAAAAAGTTTTTAACTTTCCCCTTCTTTCCTCCTGCAATATCTTTCCGTGCGCAGTAATCCTCTGCATTGTTCAAAATTCACTCTTTAGTTGAGAACATACCTTTCTCATTCCCTTAAAAGGTGGTGGGTGTAGTCATTATAATTCATATTCCAGTGGGTTTTGGCAAGAGCATGGGTTTCCAGAGGGGAGCAACGAGGGTGGTGAAGGGACTGGTGGGAGGCTGAGGGAGCTGGGGTTGTTTAACTTGGAGGAGACTCGGGGGGGACCTTATCACACTCTACAACTACCTGAAGGGAAGTTATAGCAAGGTGGGGGTCGAGCTCTTCTCCCAGGCAACTTGTGAGAAGACATGAGGGCATGGCTTGAAGGTTTAGGTTTGATGTTAAGGAGCACTTCCTCATGGAAAGGGTAATCAGACTGGAATGGGCTGCCCAACGAGGTGGTGGAGTTGCCATCCCTGGAGGTGTTTAAGGAAACATTGAATGTGGCACTTAGTGACATGGTCTAGTCCGTGTGGTGGTGTTAGGTCATAAGCTGGACCTGATGATCTTAGAGGTCTACTTCAGCCTCAATAATTCTGGGATTCTATGTGACTTGCAGAAAGAAATATATCAGGAGAATACAATCAACAGTTTCATTGGCTCCAACCTTGGTGATGATGGTAAAGTAATTCAGGGAAAACTTTCAAATTAAAACATAATTAATTTCATGTCATTATATAAGGATATGGATTTTCATCCAGTAGAAATTTGTATGTAAGAGTCAGTCCACCTTTCCAAAGCTCTTAATAAAATGTTTCTCTGTGATTTTTACATTTGTATTTTACATCTGAACAGAAGGAAAGTGTCCTTGCTATCAGGAGTGTTTTGGACAGAGCCTGAGTCACACTTGATGTTGTAATGTTCCATTTTGCAAATGAAAACAGTTGAGGAATTGGATCTTGTGCTTGGGTTTAACAGCTTCAAGTGTAGCTAACATACTTTAGTCTGCTCAGCTGAGCAGAGAATGTAAGGACACACTACAAGTCCTGCAAATTCAATAAAGCTTAGCTTTTTTTCCTTCTGTTAATGCAGTGTATTGGTTTTGTGGATCATATGAACTTTTACCATATATCTCAAGTTGAATGTCTGCTTCTTTTATACTTTGATGAATGCGTTGTGGAGATTTTACAATATTTGTTTTACCAAGAGTTACATTACTAGTAAAAAGTGGTGACTCAAAGAAAATATTTTGTCTGAAATGAAGTAGACACAGACTTTTTTTCTTCTAAACTGAAAGAGGAAATCTGTTTCCCATCTCATACATTTGCAGTTATATATTTGTTAGCATTTTCCGAAGTGTCTCACCATTTGAAGAAAATAAGTCAGAGCCCTGGAAGTGAAGTTTGCAGTATCTGGATTTAATAATAATTCTTATTTTCATGTAATAGTTACTTTAGATACCTCTAGTCAGCAGACAGAGATTTATATCATGAGGGGAAACCCAGTAATTTTAGAAACCAAAGTGCAGTGATTTTATATCTATATAATATGCAAGTAGAACCGCAGTTGGACCAAAGATTGACCACAGTATCAACGCAGCTTTATTTCTGCAACTGTTCTCTTTGAAGCTGGGGGAAGGAAATCGAGTTTCCACCAAATCCCTATGCTCTTGTGGTCTCCCATTTCAATCAGGAATATAAAATAGAATACAATGAATCCATAGTAAAGACTTTCCCAGGACATTAGAGAGATCAGTAAAAACTGTTTTCATTAGCTGTCTGTAATTAAAGAACACCCTTCATAGAGAGCTTACAATTTAGAGAACATGTAAGCCGCTGTATCTAGCTGAGATATTGAACCAAATAAGAATCTCCACACAATTGAGGATATAGGTCTTAAAATATCAAGGTGCCTTAAGAAACATCTTTTCTGTTTATTTAGTAGCTTTTAAGCCAAGGTGAATATTTTTCTTTTTCATTTCAAAGGTTTTAGTCATACTATGATTTCTGTTCTGAAGGAAGGAATGAATGAAAGGCAAATCCCAAATAAACTGCTTAACTTCAGTTGTGTCACAGTTCTCATAAATAGACCTATTAGAAAACGCTTATCTTAATTTCAGTGCTTGAGCATGTCACTCCCTGTAATTCTTAGAGTTAAGTCAAGTCAATGTGTGTGTTGTTACTTTGTGTTCTAATTGCATCATACAAAAATTGTTTTTTTTCTTTGCTTTGCATGGGGTAGTACGCCATAGAAGTACAAAATTCCATGTCTTTCTTCATCTGGAAAGTCACTAAATGTATATTTATGATCATAAAAGGCAGGGGGAGAAATACTTTTGTTCACATTTATATATATATATATATATATACAGAGAGAGAGAGAGAATTCCCAAACATTACTTCTATCAGGCAGAATAATATTGTCAGCATTGCCTCACTTCAGATTTCATAGGAAACCACGCTTGTGTGAAGGTCTAGGAAAAATAAGGAGCTGATTTTATGTTTGCTTTTTAAGTACGTATGACATTTCTAGAACTATCAGGGCAGCTCTACATCCCCTTTTGAATTGCTGTGTACTCTAGCTGTTTCTCATTTTCTTGATGAAGCAGAACAGTGATGATAATGCTAATAGAGAAATTGAGGCATATACAGATTTAGGGCTAGCCTTTCAAAAGAGCACAGCACCCCAACTGGGGCCAGATTTCAAAAGATCTCTGATCCTATTCAGCAGCAAAATAAATAGCTAGATTTTCAAAAGATTTCAGCACTTTGGTAATCTGATCATAAGAAGCAGCTGCTAAGCACATTTGCAAAGCCAGCCAAGAGAGACTTGTTCAGTATCGCATAGGAAGTCTGTGGTAGAACAGGGAATAGAGTCCTCTTCCCATGTCCCTGGGTCAAGAGTCCAGTTCTTAAGCAATAACAGTATCTTCATGTTCTTTGCAAGAATACTGTACTTTATCAGCTTTTCATTCGAAATGTAACCCATGTCTGTGAGGACATAGTCTTCAGAATAACACTGAGATTTATATTTGGGGTGTATAATGAAGCAATCAAATAGGAGGAACATTACTAATCCATTTTATATTGAATTTCTGTGTTATATTGTCTTAGTTTTGGTATATCTTATAAAAAGAAAAGGTCCCTTCAGTGTTTTGTAAAGATTTTTGTAATCTATTGCCAACCTTTTATGTGTCACGAGAAAAAAAAAAAAAAACAATTAGAGTAACTAGGTCTTCTAAAAAACCTGACAGAAATCTATGCCAAGTCACAGAATCACAGGATGTTAGGGGTTGGAAGGGAGTCCAACCCCTCTGCCAGGTCTAATTTCCTGGGGACTTTCACCGTCATACCACATTTTGATGGCATAGTGGGTTTATTTACATTTTAAATGTTTCTGGGCTTTCCTACAGATGAAGAAATGGAGTGTTTAATTTTCTTGTTATAGGTTAAGGACTAAATGTTCCACCATACAGAAAAAAGTCCTCCAGAAGTACCAGAAAGTACAAGGGGGAGGACACAGGAAAGTGTAATCTTTGTTATTTCGTTCCCATCATCCTGCATCTCCCTATACAAATGGACATCAGAGTCTGTTCTTTCTCTTTTCCTCCCTTTCTCTGCTCCCGGATGGCACAGCTCCTCTTGTATCTCTGGTACCATGGGGGAAGTTTGGGCCTTGTGCAGTGAATTTCATGCTACACAATTTTGCTCTAGCATGGGGTGGGGGGCACTGAGGCTTAGGGGGAATTGAGGCCTTGGTATGCCTGCCCCTTGGGGAGCAGGGTGTGTGTGAGGGGGGTGGTCAGTTTGGCCTGCTCCTGGGCATACTGAGGTTGAGTGGGGGGGAAGGTTTTGGAAGGTTGTGGCCCAGGTGGAGAACGGGGCTTAATTCATGTGTATATTCCTTTTCCTTGTATACCTGTTGTATTTCCATACATATTTGTAAATAGAATTCAAATCTAACTTCCAGTTCTGTGCAAGTGTTCTTATTTTACTCCCTTGGGGTAAAATACCTTTCTGTCCTGTTGCCCTGAGCAGCTTGTGGCTCAAACCTAGGACATTTCTTCTTTCTGAAGATGAATATATTGGTTGTTTATTTAATATCTTAGCACCCTGTTTTCTCTTTACCCTTATACATCAGGCTGTTTCTGCTTATTTTGTGTTTAAACACTGATACTTACACTTTTTGTTCCACTCTTTATGGTTTCTATTTAGGTGGTCTTTTCCTCTACTATCCTTTTGCTTTAGCATCCTGTCCTGAGGACTGAAAGGGCAAGTTTCCTTTCATAAATATTACTAAGGAACTGAGAGGAAAATTAACAGCTTGCCAAATCTCATAATACGTTTTGCAGCCTTGAGACTAAAAGCTCCAACATTTTACAAGGCCTGCATATTGGCTCACCCATCACTATCTTGAAGTCAGCCCAACAGATGTTCTGTGGGTAGAAGCATCAGTCAAACAGCTTTCTATTGTGTGCTTACTGGCAGTTTTGATGTCATTTGGTCTCCAGCAGTGATGATACAGGACAGTAAATGTGGCAGGGGATAATCATTGAAGATGTTCATATCTGTCCTGAAAGGGTTATTTCACCTGCCAAACAGGAAGATGAATTTTGGTGACCGCCTCCCTTGAGTGTGATCTGAAATGCACACAAAGGATAGATGTGATGGTCATGAGATGATTGGCCCTTGAAGTGCATAGTGCTTGCAGAACAGTTTTGTTGAGGTACAATGTTGTGCAGCTGCGGTAAGCATCCAGTCTGACTTCTTGCAGAGCCAAGCAGAGAAACTCACTGGGTGTTTTCCGTATCTGTGGTACAGGTTTATCTCTTTGGAAAGTATCTAATGTTGATGTAAAGCATTTAAATGCTAAAGAATCAACTACATCCCTGGGCAGATTGTTTCAGCAGTTAATTATTGTCACTGAGGAAAAAGATATGCCTTATAACATGGCCTTATTTTGGCTTCAGCTTCCAAGCCCTGGATCTTGTTATGCCTTTTTCACTAGATTAATGGGCTGCCTACTGTCAGAAATCTCTTCCACATGTAGGTATTGTGATCCTCTTAACCTTCTTTGCAGTAACTAAATAAATCGAGCTTTCTTAGTCTTTCACCATAGGGAATGACTTTCAGAAGTTTAATCACCCTTGTAGTTCTTATTTGAGTCATATCCAATTTTCTAACATACTTTCAGACTGGAGGGAGCCACAGGTGAGCACAGATTTCAGTAACAGTGTCAGAGAAGCCTAAAGTAAAAACTGCAGTGTCTGTTCCATTGTGCTAATCTTTCATTTGTCCCAGTGATATATATTTGCTATGCATTTTCATATAATGCGAATGGCTTTTCTTTCTTTCTTTTTTTTTTTTTTAAAACTTGGTGAATTAATACAAGTTTCTTATTGCGGTGTTCCTGGATTCCTTTTACTATTAAGAACTGAACAATGTCAAGAGGTAGATTCTTGGGAGTAATGGTGGATGCTGAAGGTTATCCTTGGTTTGTGTTTTGTTACAGTGACCTAATTATTTCAGTGTGATTAGGCTGTGCTATAGGGAACTGAATGTAGAGAACAGGCACTGCAAGGTGAGCTTGAGGAATGAATCTTCTGAGGAAAGAGGCTTTCATAGTATGTTGAATGGGCTGCGATGGCAGTGTTAGCTTACTTTCAGGATTGGAATATCTCTGGAAACAAACATCTGTCCAGGTTTGTCCAGATTGTTCCTTTTGCCACCTTCTAGTCTGGTAACTGTCTTATTCAGACAACTGGCATTGCTATGTTGGAAAGAACAACCCTATGTTACCAGTATAAGTTGGGGACTGACCTGTTGGAGAGCAGCACAGTGGAAAGAGACCTGGAGACCCTGATGGACAGAAGAATGACCATGAGCCAGCAGTGTGCCTTTGTGCCCAAGAAGGTCAATGGTATCCTAGGGTGTATTAGAAGGGGTGTGGTTAGTGGGTTGAGAGAGGTTATTTTCCCCCTCTACTCTGCCCTCGTGAGGATGCATTTAGAATATTGTGTCTACTTAGTTCTGGGCCCCTCAGTTCAAGAACAAGAAGGAACTGCTTGAAAGAGTCCAGTGCAGAGCCACAAAGATGGTGGAGTGGAACATCTCCCTTATGAGAAAATGCTGAGGGAGCTGGGGCTCTTCAGCTTGGAGGAGACCGAGGGGTGACCTCATTCACATTAATGAAGACGTGGAGAGTTTTGGATGTAGCCAGGCTCTTCTCAGTGATGTCCAATGATAGGACAAGGGCAGTGAGGGCAAGATGGAGTATAGGAAGTTCTACCTATACATAAGAAAAAACTTTTTCACTGTAAGGGTGTCAGGACACTGGAACAGGACCTCACTTTCTAAGACAGTACGGTAACTGGAACCAAAATTTGTGCGGCAAATGGAAGAAAACAGCTCCTTCTGAATTCATACTTCTTTTAGTCAAGGAATTGGAGTTAAGTGGACTTAGGTTATCTTTGTGATTTGGGTTCAGCTGTCTCTAGTGTTTCCAACTAACAAAAAGACATAAGCCTTGACTTTCAGAAAAACTGCCCTTTTCAGACAGGTAGTTTCTTTACAAGTGTAAACGAAGCTGCAGATTTTGCTGGTGACTTCCTTCATTTTGTCTCCTGAACAGTAAATTCTGTAAGTAACAGACAAAGCTTTCAAGCTGTCAGCCATTTACCACTGTGAATTGCTTTGGGAGAGAGATATTTTGCTTTCTTTTAAGCCCATACAAAAGCTGTATCCTCAGACTTCAGGGTCAATTCCTTTAACTTTCCAAAAATGCAGTTGCATTCAGTTAACTTTCCTAGCCTAGCCAGCAACCTTTGGTCAGCTCAGGGGAAACTGTGTTTCTCCTTGCTTCAGAGGCTTGGGTTTTCATCTGTCCCCAAAAATTTGGGGCAATTAGTTCATTTCTATGCTACATTAAAGGAAGCATATCACAACTTTAGGTCTTATTTCTCTTGTTTATGAAGTGAGGAGGAAAAGAAAACCCTTGGATCCTGAAAATGGCTTCACTCACCACTGCCTTGCCTGGCAGCAGTCTGCTGGGAAAGATGGGATGTATCCTTACAAGACAAGCTGAAGAGAGAATTGACTCTCTGTTACTTTCTTCCTTCATCTAACTTTACCCAAATGATGATTTTTTCCATTTACCGTAATAATTTTTGCCCTGACTTATTTCTCAAAACTATTTACTAGGTTTGTGTTACTCAAAACACCAGTCAGTATTTAAGAATGCTTTGACATCTTTGCACACACTGTTAGTGATGAGTTATCAAAGAATCATTTGCACTATTTCTCTACAGAGCTTTTAAACCCCTCTATTTTAAAAAGATAAACCTAAGTATTAATACAGAATATTTGGGAGGAAAGTCAGGTTGCAGATTATTTCTGTTATTAATGGATTTTTTTTTGAATAAAAATGAATAAAAATGTAGTTTAGTCAGTCATGCTAGAGTAACAAGAAAGTTGAAATCCTCTGAATCCATCTGTAGTATATTTTATGATTCTAACAATTTCAGTGTAATGCCTCTGTTTAGTTTCATACTGATCATTTATACTGACAAAAAGAAGGAAAAGAAAACAAGGAACCTGTCATCAGTCATTCATTTAATCAAGTAGCAAAAGTATATAAATAAACATACTGAGTTAATTATTCTTCTGTATGTAATGATTGACAATAATGTTAATTTATTCCCTTTTTTAACCTTTGACTGTCAGTATAGCTGGGATTAATAGGCACTGACAAAATGAAAAGAAATAAATTTCTGATAGCCAGTGAATGTTGCTAACATCAGAGTGTTTTCCCCTGAAACTTCTCCCTGAAGATGTATCAGATCTATGTCATGTGTTATTTTTCACACTTCTTTGTGCCATGTTTCGTGCAATTTTGGTGATTGCTATTAGTTTACAGACATATGGCCAGGAATATTTTATGAATGAAGAGGTTTCTGGAATGTACAATATTACTTTTTCACATTTATATGGGAACTGTAATTTGAAGATCTCAAAATACTTTGCACATGTTATTGCAAAATGTATTCAAAAGCTCGCAAAAAAAATAGTGTTACAGATAATAACTTATGTTATCTGCTCCATCCGTCAGACAGCATTTCTTCCAGAGTGAATTCTTTCTTCCTCCTTTGCAGTGTTTTACTGGGTCCATCCAAAATGAAGAAGAGATTTTTCAGGCCCTTTGACTTACAGGTGCAGAATTCCCAAAGCAGCTCTCCCTGTTAGGAGTGCAGTTAGCTCAACACCCTCTGCTGGATTTTCACACCTGAATAAATTCTAGTTAATCAGTTACTCCAGCTTCTAAAATACCTTTCTGTAATAATATTACTGTGGATGAGTAGTAGTTGTCCTGAAAAAAATACGTGCAGGGGACATTTTACAGCTTGCTTTGAAATGCTGTGTGGCATTTCGTTCAAGTCATCGGAAGGCATGGTCTACATGTTTGTCATCTAGCCTAAATGGTGCATCAGTGAAGAAAATACTTCAGTTCTTTTGTTAGAAATAATCTGGTTGTATTCAGGTGTGTTTCCTGCAGTATTTCACTAAGTGTATCAGAGATGGGAAAAGCTTTGCATGTGGATCAATGTGTTTTAGTAATTGAGCTTGAAACATCTGAGGAACAAATGCATAAATTTGGATTTCACCCATTTTTTGTGTTAGGATTTCTGGGTTGTTGGGTCTTTTTGGTGTGTTGTGGGTTAGGGTTTTTTTGGGTTTTTTTTTGTTGTTGTTTTTACTTTTTGTTGGTGTTGATTTTTCTTTTTCTTGTTGTTTGATTTTTGGTTGTGAGGTTTTTTTGTGGGTTTTGTGTGGGTTTTTTTCTGTTTGGTTAGGGTTTTTGGGGTTTTATGTTTGGTGGGGGTGGTATTTTGTTTGGTTTTGTCTGGTTTGGTTGTTTGGGTTTTTTTTTGGTGGTTTGTTGTTTTTTGGTTTTGTTTTGTTTTTCTGAAAGAGTGATATAGTTCCATATAGCCAGATAATCTCCCAACTGGTGATTTGTTTTCAGGGGTTCAAAATGGAAATTATTTTTGTTTGTCAAAGATCATGCACAATATGGTTCCTTTATTTAGGAAGGGAGGTAGAGTTCTTAATTGTCTACAAAAGGATTTCCATATATCAAGTTAAAGCAAAACCAACACAAACACACACACGCAAAAAAAGCCTAGCAGAAAACCTCAAGCCCCTTCCTTTGTCAATTTGAATTGTTCTGCCTTCGTAAAAGAAGAAACACAAAATGATTCAGAAAGGATGAATGCCAGTTGTTAGTATGGTGTGTAGGCATCAGTCCTTCAGAGATATACTTCATGTTTTTGTTAAAAGATTTTCTGACAGACCCTGGGGACAGATCTCCTTACTATTTTGTGGCTCTTGGGGAGATTGTGGTTCTGGTGACTTAAAAAAATAAATAAAAAAATGAAATCTTGAAACCATGTTTGTAAAACGGTGATGTAAGAATTCTAGTCAATCTCTTTAATTTTGCTGGGCATACCATCATTAAGACAAGTTGTTGCATTTAGATAAATATATCATACCAAAGCCCATTTTTATTTTTAGGGTTCATAAAATTAAGTTGCCCATATTTTGTAATATCATGTCTAAATAGATTTGCACTATATCAATAGGTAAGTCTAGCTTTGATGTCTCTGTAGTTAGTTGCCAGGCTACAGAAATTCTTATAAAAATAATGACCAAGTTACAATATCAGCAAATCAGAATTCAATTGCTTTTCAACTCAGTACCTTAATTTTTTTTAAATTTTTTTTAAGAAGAGATGTTTTTGTTTGTTTCCATGTTTGGAATAGGTATTTTTATCAATTATAGAGTGAAATGTCATTTAATGGAAATAATTTTATTTTTAATTTGGATTTCCCTCTCCTTTCCTGTGTTATATAGCATTTACTAAGTATTGGAATTATATTTTTCTTTGTATTTTACTGGGCAGCTTATGTACTCAAAGCATCACCTAAGTACCAATAACACGTTCTTGACTGAATAATGATGTACGTTGAATGTTACTTTTTTTGTCTTATAAATGGATGGCAATTTACACAGCTGTGGATGTGGGATGTTTCAATCCCAGACCATGTTGTAAGAAAAATTGAATGACAGTGAGCAAAACAGCAGTAATTATAAAACTAATTACTAAATGCTGATGATGCCCATAGGCTTTGCATAACTAAAATTAGAAAAGGAAATTGCTTTCGGCTTCAGAGAGGCAACATGCTAGTTATTTCACTGTTTCAGTCAAAATGGAACATGGTGTATAAAGTTCAATCAGGAAAAAAACCCCACATTAGTTTATGCACATAATTTTTTTTTATACGGAAATGTTAAGGAATTAATCCTTTTTGTCTTTTAATGCAAATATATCTGTAACATAAATCAAGAAAGGTGTCATGAAACTACTTGTTGAACATCTTTCTGTGTAGCTTTACAAGGCCTAATTTGTCACTGAATTACTTTAGCTTTGCTGTTTATTAAAAAGAAACCACCAAAAAAACCCCACCCCACATGAACGTAAAAAAGGAAATGTTTTCTGTCATCTAGTCCTATATGAAATAAATGTATGGGATTAAACCTACGAGACTGGATTGCAGAATTCTCTTGGTGGAGTTCCAACTTCTGTTATATGTCTCTTGAGGATACCTGAGGTTGTGGTTGCCTCCTCCCTGGGGGTGTTCAAGGCCGGGGTGGTTGAGGTCTTGAGCAGCTTAGTCTGGTTGTGAGGCATCCCTGCCTGTGATGGGGAAGTTGGAGTAGGTGATCTCCAAGGTCCTTTCCAATGTAAGCCATTCTATGATTCTATGCTACATATATGTGTGTGTGTGTGTGTGTATATATGCGTGGGGACCATATTAATTTGTTACACATATGTGTGTTTTCCCAGGGAAAAAATAGCTAAGCTGAACCTTGATGACTTCTCTCAATATGATATATTTGAATGCTTTGTGTCCATGCCTATATTACATATATAGTAATGTATACATGCATACCTGTGTTTAATTAGATGCATACATGCATAAAATACTGAAATGGAGCTTGCATGTATTAATAGATATATTTAATGTGCCTTATGTAGGAGTGCAATATATGTTTCATGATGGCTTTTTTATCAGTACTGCATTTGTGCTTTTTCCTGCAGAAAGTAGGAATCTCTTAGGTGTTCTTAGCTCATTTCTTTAAAAATTCTTTTGGAAAAGGGATTAAAACATTGATCAACTCATGAGCTACAGAAGTATTAGTGATGTGAAGACCAAGTGGTGACAATTCGGGAGGCACACAAGGATTACTGCTTGTAAGACTCAGCTTAACGTTTCCAATTTATGCTGTCGATTCACACAAAATTACATGGACATTATGGGATTTATGGAGGGTTTTGTGTTTGGTTGCTTTTTGTGTGGTGGTTTGTTTTTTTTAATTGCTAATTTTTCTTTCACTTTTTATGGCTGAGCTGGGAAACATTTGTCCTGTGTGTGTAACTGATAGATGGCACCTTTTCAAAGGTTTCCATCGAGTACATGTGTTTTTTCTCCTGAAGAGGTACATCCAGATTTAACAGCTATTGGTAGTGTAGTCTGAAAATGACAAATACTAATTCTGTAATCTGACTTATTTTTAAGATTGTCTATTTTAAGAAATTTTCTGTGTTTTGCGAAGTACACTGTAAACCTCAGGAAAATCTTTATTTAAACATTCATCAACATTCTTAAGTGTAGTAGAATCAAAAAATACATTTCAATATAAAAACAGTACAGTAAGACTTTTTCCTATCTGGGCCACTGAGTCCTTTTTTTATTTTGTATCTTCCAATAAGTTTGTACTAAGGCAGATAATCTGAAATAGAGATGCCCCAGAGAATAAAAGTTTGTTTCCTGTATCTGATTTTATAGAATCAAACTCTGCAATTCTCATTTTGATAAAGTCCTCCTCATTTAAAGACAAATTTCTGCTCAGTTGTCAGGAACAGACAGTAACTATCTTCATGCACTGTTTATAATATAGACAGTTCCAATCCAGGTTTGTAAAAAAAAAAAAAAAAAAAAAAAAAAGACTCCAAATGGCATTGAAGATACCAAAACCCTAAAACTTTTCTCCATTCTTACAGATTTGGACATTAACAGCAGTAGTATTACTAGTAGTATTACTTCTAACATTCAATTCTGGTTTCATTACAATCATTAATGATGCCAACGAATGGGATTGTCTCTATAAGGCACTCAAAAAGGCAAGTAAATCGTCCTCCTTATAAAGCAGGACACGGTTTTTGCAGAGTTTTCCCTCATGTTACACTTCAGCAATCTCCATTATGTGAAAAGAAAAAATTTCTTTTCAGTTCTTGAAGGATAGAATGCCTGACTGCTGTCAGAGCCTGTTGTTTTTAACATAAACATTACAGCTGTGTTTGCTTGGCAATATTTGGCCATTATCCAGTAAATCTGTGCTGGAACACTAAATTATCACCTTACACCCTCCTTCTTTGTAAGAAAGTGCTTTTGTCAATAAAACACTGCTGCTGTCTTTCCCTTCCTTTTCGTTCTGCACATTCAGGAACTTTTTTTTGTGTTTTGTTTAAAAGTTTCAGACTTGTGAATATCCTGACCAGGTAACCTCACAGTCACACAGAAATACTAGTGAAAGTTCATCCTTAATAGATTAAATTAAGAAATTTAGTCTTGACCCGACTTGTTCTAAATGTTTTCAAGGTATTTAATATTTTTCAAAGATTGAAACTATCTGGCTATGGTACTATATTCTTAACAGATAAGAAGAGACTTGTGTCTTTGTTGTCAACTCCCTCTTTCAGACCTATCACATTGTATTGTATATTTACAACATAAAAACAAAAGTTTATTCAAATGGATGAAAAGAGTAAACTCAACATAATACCAGTTTTCATAACTGCTAGTAAGTAGGCAAGACTCACACAACTGGCCCTAAGCTATATGCTAAGGTTTTTTCCACAAATGTTTCAAATTTCTCTCCTGAACTCAGAATAGTCAAAGTTGTATGCAGAAGAAATTGGGCTAGTATTTAATAATTGCCTATCTTCCCCCTTAATACTGCTACCTGAAATTCAGCATACAGTAAATTGTGCAAGGCTGGTTGTTTTTCTTGTGTATATATGTGAGGCTAAAGGAATTACTCTGTTCTACCCGTCTTCCAGTGTTCTCAAAGGAGGGTTTTTCTTTTTCTAAAAGTAAAGGATTTTCCTAGTCATTGTTTCCAAAACCTTTCTACTGCTGGTTTTTTTTTTTTTTGTCTTTGAAATACTTTCCAGTATCATAAATAAGAAATCTTCTCAATTAAGAAGATTTGAATATATGCTTAACTTCAGGTGTGTAAGCAGCTCTCTTGATTTAAACAAGATTATTCATTTGCTTTGAGCTACTAATCTATTTAAAAGTCTTGCTAACTTGAGTCATAACAAAAAGGCAAAAGAGTGGGTCTAACATGAGATCAAGAATTACCTTCCTCAGCTTATTTTTTCAGTCTTTCTGTTTGTGATCTTTTATCAATTTATCAGTCTGTATGGCAGGGTTATATTTGAGACAATTTGTATTCTGTTTTTCAAGTCTCTTTTCATGAAATGCTAGATATGTTGATTTCCTGAAATCTGTTCTGCATTACATTTATTGCATTCACTACGTGGTGTTTTTAAGGACTTACAAGACTGATTTTAATCACATACATTTTGATTGCAGAATTTGGGTTGAAATCATTGCAAAGACAACCAAAGCCCTTGTGAGTTAAATCTGTGAGCTGTTACCATTGTATGATAAATTCAGCTGATTTCTGCCTGTTCTGTGTTGTCGGCACAAGGGAGTGCATCAAAGGTTTTTAGGAAAAATAAACTATGTAGTTATCTTAGAAAAGAAGCCTCTGTTTTTAGCCAACAAGACTGGGCCTAGTTTCTCTATGATCAGAGTATTACAAAGCTAGCAAAGAATAATTTATATCAGAGGTTCTGTGATGGAATGAAATGGAGCTCTTTTGAAGTATGATCTCTGAAAGCACAGCATGAAGCTCAAATAAAGTGAAGGACATTCGCTATTACAAGTAATGTCCTTAATAATCTTGTTAGTCTAGTCTCCCTCTGTACGAGACAAATGGAACATTATTGGCTTATGGGCTGTAGTAAATAATTTAGTTTCCAATATTCAGGCTGCTTTGACAGTAAATTAAAATGACATGAAAGGGGCTTGTTGAATAAAGAAAGTATCCAATCAAATTTAATTGGCATGACTAAGGCAGTAGAAATATGTTTTATAATTAAACCGTGTTGTCTTGGAGCTTTATAAGCATGTATGAATCAAAATGTCAAAAAATTATTCTTTGATACTGTGCATTTAAAACTTTGCACGGTGAATAGTTTTCTGAAACAAGGTTCTAGACATACATACTGATGCAACATGAAAATAGTTTTAAAGTTTTAAGTAAGTCTGGGTTTAGTATTTATCTACTGACCCAAAGTTTTTAAGTAAAAGATGAAAATAATTTTGCAGTTCTCTCATACTTGAAAATCTGTTTTTTATGCTAGTTCTAAATGGTCCAGCCTTATATTGGGATATAAACTCTGCAGTTTTTTATCTGTCATCATTACGCTGCATGGCTGAAATTGCTGCTACTAGGTGAAAGTGTGAAAGAAGGAAACCAATTGGAAGAAGCAAAAAAGGGAAGATAAGAGGTGGCAAACTAACAGTTTTCTTTTGCCAAGACATTTCTTTAAATGGTTCCTCTTTTAGAATTCACATATATTAACCAAATATTATGAAATAATAATTGCTGAGTTCGTTCTCACTCATCTTTCTGCCAGTGTAGTTGCAGAAAATGTATATTGGGCATTTTAATTGTAAAAGAGAACATTTCTGTGGTTCCAAGAAAGACAGTACCTATAGAAATTGGCACATTTTCGATCATTCTTTTTTGTTATATTCAGTGCCTCCTGATGATACTTCATTCTCTTAAAAAAAAAAAAGCGTACAGCTTGTCTGTCTATTCAATAAAACTATTTTTAAATATTGAGAAAAAACCCCAACAACATAGACAGGTTTGCTAGTGAAAAAGTCTTCTGATATAACCTTCACTTCTGGAAATGACAGGTGGGTGATTTCCCCTCCTTCGTTAAAGATTTTAAGTTACTAGAGTCTGATGTGCTTGCATAAATGGATGCTAGGATTCTCATGGTGGTTAAAGCACAAGAGGAAAATACATAGATACAGAAGTTGAAATGAATGAGAGAATTCAACTTTTGTTTATAACCCTGGCCTTGTGAGTACATGCACCTTGGCCACGTGAGCACATGCACTGCATCCTACAGTGCCAGATACTCTGGTTTCAGAGATAACTGTTCAAGCTCATAAAAACTAGTACATGTACTATGGAAAAAAAAGGTTACAATCTTTTGTGGACTTCAGCTAGCGTCATCTTTTGCAGGAAAAGAATGTTTTTATTTATTTTTGATGTGTAGCAAATGGATGTCCAATTGCTTGTCCTGTAACCTATTCTATCCATAAGTAAGTGGGTAAAAATTTCCAGCTTTTAGATGACTGAACTACAGATGAATGGAAGTAAATAATCTCATTAAGCAGCTAGAAGCCTCATATTTCGTGAAAGGAGAATTCAGAGTTGAATGGGGAAAGTCTGCCCTAAATTTCTACTTGTCACAAATCTGCACTTGTCTTCTCAGCAGAGTTCCTTCATACTTCTAGCATCTTACGCTAGAGCCTTGTATAAAGATTTTGGGAGTTAAATGCCAAACTTCTTTAAATGCCTTTCACCTTCTTCACTTTTGGCTACTTTCTCAACCTGCTGATTAATCAGAACTTTACCCGCAGTGACAGTTTAGTCATTGGTGGTTTATGTCATGCCAGCTAGATTCGAGCACATACGCCCTCCATTGTAGATCATGAATCTTAGTAAAACTCCAGCTGGGGCACTTGTGTTCTTCTAGCTCTTTTATATTTACATCAGCATGAGTATGGAATACTTTCATTGAAAATTAGTGAACTGCTGTGAGAAGTTCATGGACTAGCTAATGCAGGCATTCTGGATCTCATCTCTATGCTGAGTCTTCTGATAGCCAAAATTCTTTTCAGTGGTCTTTCAGGAATGATCAGCCATCAAGTAAAATCCATCTGTGAAACTGACGGCAAAATAGGGCCAGACCTTCTATTGCCAAAGAAAATAGAAAATTATTTTCAGTGGGTCAAGTTTTCAAGGATCCCACTTCAGATTTTTTTTTTTAAATGTTTAAAAAAATATATATCTCAAGGTTGCCTGGCAAGCCAAACTGATGCTTTTTTTCTGATAAGAATAAGGTTTCTGAACAATTCATCAAAGTGAAGAACATATTGTGTTGCATCTGCTTATGTAAGCATAAATACCACTGATTTTGCTTTAAGTGGCCTTGAAGAAAATATGGTGGAAAACAGTGAGGATTTCATAATTGCTGATTAAGTTTTTTTGTTCTAGTTCTATGATTCCATCCTTCTATAGTTTTTCGCATTAACATTTGCTCATTTTTTCTTTATTATATGTTGTCTGCTAGACCTAAGCACTCTTTTCTTGTGTGTACCAACTTTAATTTTTTAATTCCCCCCCTCCCCCTCCCATACAACTTTTGGTAGAATGTCAGGTCAGATAGAGTCAAGATTTAGACTGTGTTGATTTTACCGTGTTTACAAATTGCACAAAACACAAGAAAAAGAAATAATAAGAAAAAAGGTAAATTATATTTTGATCATTCATTGCTTCCCCCCCCCCAAGTGTTTTGCTTTGATAGGTCCCAAACTGTCTATTTTTTCCCCATCTTTGACACTGATTAGAATGGAAACAGACTTTTTCTCAAGATCTTAAGAAAGACAATGATGTGTTTAGATTTACTTTTTGACATATTGTGAAAGTCAGAGATTTCCTTGCTGTATGTCATGATTTGATGGAATGACTGTTTTTACAAATGTATTTTTTTTATTGCATGGTCCTTTCATGAAGTGGAGATTGTAATGAATTCCCAAATAAAAGAGAAGTTAGAGAAAACCAGATCTCTCTCCATAAGTATAATACTTTCCTGACTTTCAAGCCTGAAGAAGAGTAGACTCTGGGGACACCTAATAGCAGCCTTCCATGGGGCTACAAGAAGACTGAAGAGGGACTGTTTACAAAGGCCTGTAGTGATAGGATGAGGGCCAAGGGTTTGAAATTAGAGAAGAGCAGCTTTAGGTTGGACATTAGGAGGAAGTTCTTTACCATGAGAGTAGTGGAACACTTGAACAGGTTGCCCAGAGAGGCAACTGAAGCCCCATCCCTCAAGATATTCAAGGTCAGGGTCAACAGGACTGAGTAACCTGATCTAATGGAGGATGTTCCTGCTTACTGCTGGGGGTTGGACTAGGTGACCTTTGGAGGTCCCTTCCAACCCAAATCATTCTAAGATTTTGATTCTATGACCTACTCTACCAATTTATAAACAAAACAAAACCAAAAAAAGAGAGTGCAGGATTGTATTTTTATTTTGTGCTTTAGTTTACTAGACAACCCCCTTAATTTTGAGTGCCTTTTTTTGTTTTGTTTTGAAGACTGGAATATATCCAGTCAACACAGAGTAACGCTTGAGCTATATTATATGAAAAAATGACCGAATGTGATTGATTTTTACAGAATAAAAGTTACATTGATACAATTACCTACCTTTTCACAGTGACGCTTGCTCAAACTTAGGAGAATCATAAAAGCCAATCCATTCCTAGAGGCAACCTAACTTTGTATTTCTTTGTTAGTGCACTGTGTGTTATTGGGGAGATATGCAGTCCATCTTGTTTAGCTAAGACAATGCTACAGTACCATACCCAAGTTTCTATAAACATCTTACTGGTATTTTATGGCTTGATGAACAAAACGTTTAACCTTTTAAAAACTTTAGCAAAATATTTTTACTATTTTGGTTTGGTGGGTTGTGTTGTTGTTGTTGTTTTTAATTCTTTACTAACCTCATGCAGAACATGTATATTTTTCTTTACTGAAATTGGTCATCCATTATTTCATATAGATGAAATATGAGAGTAAAAATAGTAGATTTTTTTTTTAAGGCTTTTGTGTAGACTCAGGAGAGTCTTTCCTGCAATATTTAACTGAAAAGGTAATGAACTGTAAAATATGTTGGAATGATTTGGGATTAAAAATCTCTGGTGTGTAGTGACAGTACAATTATATTCCACAGTAAAGGTTTCTTATATTAAGTGTAATAAATAAAACTTTTTTTTTTTTAAATTGTGATTGGTTGTCAGCACTGTAATGATAGCTTTGACCTTCTTCCTCTTCAAATGTCGTTAGCCTGTGACCAGCTAGTCAGGATGCTATAGAAAGAATTGGGATGACTGTGCAGGAAACCAGCCATTGAAGCAAAAAAATAAAAGGAATATTTGAGCGCAAAAGTCGATGTTGTAGCTTTTGAGTCTTTTTGCTTTTTGCACAACTACTTCACTCATGTTTTCTGTCTTGCAACATGGTGATTTATCTTAAGGCATTCTTAATTCTAGCCACTATAGCTATCCATTTAGCTTTAACACATCTGATTAGCATTTGTAACATTCAGATTTATATAGGCTTATAACATGTTGCTCTTTCTATTCAAAAAAGTAAGCATCCCTGATCATCAGTTTGTTCAAACCAAGTAAAGAGTGCAAAATGGTTTCCAGTTTCTTTCAAATGGTGGAATAGTTAGGTAGAGGAACATAAATTTCCCTTTATTAATAAATTTGGATTGTGTATTACCAAGTGCAGAATGTCAGCTTCTGTTTTAACATTTCTAAGGCTACTCTACAGTGTAAGGACTATAGAAATATTGAAATACTACTTACTAGCCATAGTTCTTCATCAAAATTATGTCTTCCATTTTGCTTTCCCTCCTGCACTCTGTGTCTGACTGGGACATCAGGTAAGCAGCTGTCTTGATTGCTGACCTCTTTGCTGTTGCTGTTCCTACATGCAATAAGTAACTCTTCACTCTTCCTGGAGATTTGTAAGCATCAACCCTACAAAAAAAAGTTTAGCTTCTCAAAGCTCAGGGAACAGGGAGTACAGCCCATTTCAGTGTTGCAGCTCTAGGATCTGTACAGCAACTTCCCAAATATAACCTCATTCTTAGAGGTAGTTATTTGTTTTAAAGGAAACCCTATCAGGCAGCAAGGCACATAAAAATCTGTGCATTTGTGCTAATATTTATCAGACTTTGTAAATGTTGTTGCTTTAACTACCCTGTGCAATTACACAGCAGTGTGTCATTCAGCGTTAATGATCTTGTGAACAACTGTATTAGTATCTAAAGCCATCAAAATAATATTTCTACTCACTTAATGGGCATTTCTTATATGACCAGTTACAAGAAATGAAAGCTCACTTGCCCTGAATTTATCTGAACCTTGAGATGGGAGAACTGAAAACTCTTTCACTTTATGAGAACTTTTGATTAGGGTTTGGGTAGGTAGATAATGAAAGAGTGAAACATTGAAATGTGCCTAAATAACATGCTGTTACAAGCCTTATGATAGATTTGTGTTTGACTTAACAGCTTTTGGAACCTAATAAAAAGAACTTAATTGACAATTTCTTGAAATTGCTAAGAAAACCTAGTGATGTTGGTAGGGTATAATAAGGAGTTTTCTCATCACTGTCTTCAAGATTGAGCCTATACAAAAAAAAAAAAGGATTTATCTCTGTGGTAACTCTAAGTAATTGATATACAGACAAGGTTTGGTTCCAATTTGCCAGCAATAAAGTTGTAATAGGGTTTTCTCTGCAATTTTAGCCTTAATGTGCTCATTCCAAAGAGCGGTATTTTTCCAAGCGAACAAATAACATCAGTAAAGCTTACGATCAGTAATAGCCCCACACTGATGCTCGCATTAAACTTGTTAAATCAATTCACTAGACACTTTCTAAGTGGACTGTCTGTTTACTTTGACTTTCACCCTGTGAGGATTATCCATCAGTTATATTTATTTTGAATGATCTTTACATTTGAAATTTGTAATTGTTCGTCCTTGATTGTGGTTACAAATCTACCTTTTTTTTTTTTCCCAGCTTAGTTTTTGTGACTTATTTTTTTCCACCTTTAGTTGTCTGAAGGATATGGATATTTAGTGACACACAGTAGAATGCATTGTATGTTTAGCCTTATCCAAATCCTAAATGAGCACTTTGCTACATAATTATGGTGGCTTCTCTTGGTAGTTATATATTTCATATTGCTGTTTACTGAGGGTACCAATCCACTATGTGCAGTATTGTTCTTCTAGGATAAAAAAATTAACATATAAATAATGTAGGATTATAGTATTTTGAAATAATTAGCAGAACGTGGTAAGTACTAAATGATTTATTAAAGATGTAATTTAGACAGATTTGCTGCATAAGATATTAGAGTGCAAAAAGCCATAGTGCACTCTGCAAGGAATCATTTTGTAGATGGTTAATCTACCAACTAGACTGCATTTTTCAATCAGAACAAAACTGGTATGCTACTGCACACTGCCTTTTGTCAGTAAACACAAAGACAAATCTGAAGTCATCAATCTTTCTTATCAGTAGCATTCAGTATGCTTACCTTTCTTTTATTATTTGGCTCTGTGAAACTAGACATAAAACAAAATGTGGGAGTTTAAAAGTTTATTTATCTGGTAGCTAAGTACACATTTTAAAAGGTAGCACAAAACCAAAATAATGGCATTGCCTACTGCATGCATTACAGAATCGCAGAATGCTGGAGGTTGGAAAGGACCTTGAAAGATCATCTAGTCCAACCCCACTGCCAGAGCAGGACCACCTAGAGTAGGTTACACAGGAATGTGTCCAGGTGGGTTTTCACAGAATCACCAAAACATTCGGGTTGGAAAAGACCTTCAGGATCACCAATAATCCTACTCTACAAGGTTAACCCTTAGACCATATCCTCAAGCACCACATCCAAACGACCTTCAAACACATCCAGGGTTGGTGACTCAACCACCCTCCTGGGCAGCCTATTTCAATGCCTAACCATTCTTTCTGTGAAAATTTTTTTCCTAATGTCCAGTCTAAACTTTCCCAGTTGCAGCTTGAGGCTGTTCCTTCTTGTTCTATCACTAATTACCTGTGAGAAGAGACCAGCACCAGCCTCTGGCAATATCCTTTCAGGTGATTGTAGAGAATGATGAAGTCTCCCTTCAGCTTTCTCTTTTTCAAAAGTCTCCAGGGAAGGAGAATCCACTACCTCTGGGCAGAGCCCATTCCAGTGTTTTGTCACCCTCACAGTGAAAAATTTTTTTTGCCTATGTTCACATGGAATCTCCTATGTTTCAGCTTGCAGTTAAAAACTGCATGGAGTGTTATGATCTAAAATCCAAATGGTAAAATCTACCATTTTGTCATGCTCCCAAGGCTGAATCCCACATATGTAGGACACTGAAGATAAACCTGCTGCCTATGAAATGCTACAGCTGTCCCTTACATGCATCACTTCCCATCCTGGTGAACATAATTCTGTATTTTTCCCTTACGTAAAAGTAAGTTTTCATAATGGACATGTGTTATGCTTTTTTAAATGATTGCCAGCTTGATTATAAAAATCCACAGACAAGATTTTTAGTACTTTTTTTTAACCTTGTTGCTTGTGTTCATATTTTAGCTATCTGATTTTTACTTATTTTTAAGGAGGTAATTTGGCATAACTCGAAATGGGGATGTGGAGGTGAAACGTCTCCTCTTCTCCAGAATGTGCCAGAAGTCTGTAAATACATAATACTGCAGAATCATGAAGATACAGGAAGAATGAGAAATATAATTTGGTGTACACATAAGTAGTTCATCCAACCTAGCAGTTTTCTTGTTTCATTTAGAATCACAGAGTCATTGGAAGGGACCTCCAAAGGTCATCTCGTCCAACCCCTGTGCAGTGAGTAGGGACATCTTCCACTAAATCAGCTTGCTCCTTGTTGAGCCTGACTTTGAATATCTTGAGGGGTGGGGCCTCAATGACATCTCTGGACAACCTGTTCCAGTGTTCCACCACTCTTGTGGTAAAGAAATTAATTCTGTCATTTCACATTGGAAGAATCCATCGCTTAACCTCTCACTCTGTTTTTTTAACTCCTCTTTCCTTCCCTCCACTATATGGGAAAACACAAACACCTCCCACCTCTTCCAGCCTCCCACATCAGTCACCCCAGAAGTAATCTGGTATCCCTGTTTTATGCAGACCAGAAACTCCAGAAAAATACTCTCCAGAAAGCCAGGGTAAACTATGTGTAATAGAAAATCTTCTTAACACTTAGCTTGGTATCTTCAGTAGAAAGTAAGAGGCATACAGTCTTTGCCTTTTTGATATCAATGAATGTTGTTTGTTTCAAGTGTGAATTTTCAGTTTTTAAATATGGAAGGTGGGGAAAAGTAAGGCAATATCTTGTCATTGTTTCCTCTGCCCCTTTCTACTGTACAGCTGCAACTGAAGTAAATTGCAGATGATCAGAAAAGATGTTGAAGTTGTGAAAAGCTTTAGTGGTGGCTAGAAGATTTGTATGCGACTCAGAGTTTAATTAGGGTGGAATAATAACAATTTACATAGGCTCTGTCCTGTTAGATCACAATTGAATGATATTTACAGTATGCTGATGCATCTTAAGAGCCACTTAAATACTTGAGCATTTGGACATGCCTGTACTGTCTCATCCCTTTTTGTGGAAACTGGGATGTGTAGTGTCTCTGTCATAAGTAATACCTCCACCCAGTCTTGGGGATGGTAATCCAGAGTGGTCAGGAATCTCAGAGGTGACGGTAGGCGAATCGATGGCACTGGATGCAAGCAGATAGGAAAGAATCACCCTTCCCCAGTTTGTTTCTGGAAGCATCTGGGAGTGTGGTACACCAACAACTTGATGAGCAATACAAATGATATTGCTCTAAATATTTTATGCAACTAATAATTTTCCTAATCTGAATGCTACTGAAATTTCAGTCTTCACAGTTTGTGGTTTCTTCATGCTTGTACGTCCTAGGCATGGGAGCTAGGAGGGAGTATTTTGAATAGATTGGTAATAGACTGATCAGCAACTCTATATTACATGGAAAAAAAGAGGAATT
This sequence comes from Indicator indicator, assembly GCF_027791375.1. Taxonomy (NCBI): domain Eukaryota; kingdom Metazoa; phylum Chordata; class Aves; order Piciformes; family Indicatoridae; genus Indicator; species Indicator indicator. Next base: position 43,637,360 of record NC_072013.1, read on the forward strand.
TTAGTATTGTAAGCACTCTGGCAAAGCAATTTGCCCTTATTTGGAAAATGCTTCTTATACACTAGAAGGGGTCTTGCAGTGCTTTCAGACTTGCCAGATTTATTTCTTTATTTAGTTACATGCTATGCAGTTATTTATGGCTAGATCTCTCTTCATCCTTCAAATCTATCTGACTCCTCCTTGTATGTACTGTACTCACATGCTATCAAGCAAAATTTTCAGGTGGGTTTTGGAAGTATTTCAGAATTTAAACGAACAGGAAGTATCTCTTTGATGACATTCTCTTTCATGTTCTCCTGTAACACCAAAAATTGGGTAAATCTCCCCATGTTAGTCCATTTCACTAAAATTATTTTCCCTACAAATTGAGTATTTTGACTAAGTCCAGTGTCAAAGATATCAAAGCAGACATCCTATTCTAAATAATAATAATTAATTTTTGTCTGTAAACAGAGAGTGGTGCTTTTGTGGGGTAGTATTTCATCAAAAAAAAATGACCAAGTTTTGTGTTTTGTTACTGGCGGGTAATTTTTATTTTATCTTTCAATGGAAATTTCTCTGTCCAAAGGTTGTTCCTGAGCAGAAGTGGTCAACAAGTTGGTGGTATTGAGGCACTCTAATTCAGTTACCCAACAGCATATAAGGGAATGATACAGTGAACATCACAGCCAACAATACTTGTTTCCCTTGCCTGCTATACTTAGATGGAGTGGAGACAACTTGCTGCATGAATTTGGAACACGTCTCAAACTGAAACATCTGAGCTGCCTTAATTGCTTTATCAACTTTTCCACTCTGCTCAGTAAGGGATAAATAACTTAAAGGGCTTCTTTAGTGTTTCTGATAACTCTAATCTTGGTTTTAGATAGAGTACAAAGAATTTCATTGTTTCTGTTTACTGTTAGTTTTTCATAATTTCTGATTTTGTTCAGCTCTTTTGTAAGGATGGGGAAGGAGATAAGCTTAATCAAATACTTTTCCAACTGATTGAATGCATCTACCTAATTGACAAGTATAGAAGCAGAAGTATTCCTTGCACAAAATAATTCAAGATGGAAAAATCATTATTTATAAGAAACAACCCCTTTGATTTCCTAATAAAAGCAGGCCATGTGAATAATTACTTCCCACTAATTTCTGATAAAGCTCTTGCCCTGTTTGCTTTCTGAAAAGAAAGGACCAAAAAGTTTTGATGAGATTTGTTAACTTTGAAATAAAAGATATTGTATTGCAAGTGAGGTTTTACATAATGTCCCCTAGGCCAGCCTGACTTATCCAGTGACCTCCTCAGAAGAATCTCTGGTTTGTTTCTTCATGGTATTGTTTGTTTTTATTTTAAATGCAAAATTACATTCAGAATATTTTTTAAAAAACATTATTTACCTAGTGGCTGTGGTAATTTTGTTGGCTGATAATTGAGAATTAGTACAAAAAGGAAGTGTAACAATTGATAACCAGGGCAGTTAATTAAAGAATGCATCTGCTCTTAAGTTTACATTTTATTCAACAGACAAAAGGCTTATAATAAAGATTTTTAGGTGTAATATTGTTACTGTGTGCTTGGTTTATTTACTGCTATTAAAATGTAAATTATAACAATCCTTAATTTACCCCATGAAGAAGTGCACAACTTTATTACAGTAATAACTGAACCCTTATGTATGAATATTGGTTTGGTTACTTCCAGTTCATTTTCTGACATTTTAGAGCTTGAAAGTATTACCCCATGTAACTCTTCTTCTACAAGTGTCTGTACTGCAAACTTCTGGTTATTTAATTTTTCAAGACTATTATCAGAGGCCTAATTGCTGCCTGCAACCCTTGATTGGCTAAGAAGCTGATTAATTTTGCCCCTTGTTTACAATTAAAAGAAAAATACATCTAAAGACAAATTAATAAAAGCAGCTGAATCATTCCTTCTTCTTTGCATGTCTTCTGTCTTCATTAATCTGATCCTGTTTTGATTTTTGAAAATCAAATTCTGTTAGGGCTTGTGCTGCTGATGCCAGGATGCCAGGTCAGTGGCCATGTCATATTTGTTGTATCATTGGCTTGTAGGTATCATCACTGCTTTGTGATGTCTTCAAAGAGAGCAAGGAGAGCTCAGCCATCACAAACCTGTGATAACATCCACAGGCCAACGATAAGATGATGTTGACGATATCCCTGCTAATGCAGCCACACAGCAGTGTACGAAGGCACTGGCACATCATGTTTTGTGATATACATGGGTAGGGAGGCCCACAACACTAATGAAGAGATGCACTCTCATGGTGTCAAGAGGTCATTGGTGAGCAAACAGGGATTTTCTGATGGGGAACTTTGCTTTTGAGGGATTAAAGACCCAAAGAGAGGAAACTTTTGTGTAATATTGTTGCACTGTGAGATGGATGGTGTTGAAAAAGCAAAGTGGGGTTGAGGTATGCCAACTTCTAATTCTAGACTAGAATGGGAAGATCGTACACAGCTTGTAAAATAATCAGAAGAGGCATGATGAGTGTGGGAAGCACAGTGGGAGAGCTGAGTAAGGACAGTAATAGGTCCGGCAGAGATAGGGTCAGTGTGGCAAGTGTAGAGTTCGGAAAAGAAAGCAGAAAAATCATGTCAAAGATATGTTCACAGTAAGGAGGGACTGAAGGAGAGTGGCAGAAGAGTGTTGGGAGGCAGGGTCACATTGCTTTGGGTCAGTCTTCAGATGTAAGTCGATATTTACTTGTATAAAAGGTTGTTGGGTAAACAGGCCAAGCAAATATTGATTTAAACTAAGAGTTGGTACGAGCTTTTAATATTGTTGTTCCCTTTGTTCACGATGACATTAGAAGCTGAACTCTTCTTTATTTACTTACAGGTAGGTAAGGTGCAGATACCTTTGATGTAAGCTTTCAGGCTTGTTTCCAGTGATCTGAAGCTTGACCTGTAAAAACTGTCCTTTCTGGATATCAAAAGTATATATTTTTTTTAAGTAGTAGAGGGCCTCTCCCAAGTGAATTGCCAATCATGCTAAACTGAAATGTTGTTTGCAGTGGTTTTGGAATGTGTTTTAATAATTTCCACAGGATGAAATTCAGGCTGTGAAATACATTTCACTTTGGACCTGAGGACAGAGCTGTGGTGTGGTTCTGAAGGTGAAGGCTGATGTTTATATCCAGTAAGACTCATAGCCTAAAGCAGTACATGAACTTGCTGAAAAAATGTTATTTAGGAGTTGTATGCTGCTTTGAAGGGTTGAGTTTGTTTCTTTTTCTTTCTTTCTTTCCTATGTAGATTGTTTTCAGCTGTTAAAGGTTAATGCCTCTACTAATGTAAATAGTTTCATTCAGAAATATTTAAAGAATGGCAGGGTAGATAAGCACCTGACAATAAACTTACAGTGGGGAATATTTAATATTTCAGTATTCAGTTTTTTCCACCAGATGGGTGGTTACTATGTATGTACTATGCAAAACCACAGTGAGTTAAGTGTTTAATTTTTTTTTTGCTTACCACACTGATTCTTTGGCAGAGAGTTGTCTGACTTTAAGAAGAAGTTTTAATACTTAAATTTGGTAGTGATTCAGAACACCTGACACTAAAAATAATTACTAAGTTTCCTGTAGGTTCCAAATGAATAGCAGTGTGTTGCTCAAGAAGATTCTATTGATATACCTTCCATACTTGCTTCCACCTTTCTTTTATGTTGAGACAACTCAGAGATAAGAATTAGATATATTTTACTTGTCAAGTAGCTCTTGGCTTTCATTTAAATAAATAACTTTTACACAAGTGAAATTTCTCTGCTTCACTTCTGGATCAGTATCACATGGAGTAATATTTTTACGTGTCTGAACGTGACTTCATTAGAAGTAAGAGATATAACGAAGAAATAGATTATTTGCATTCATTTTCCTATTTTCTTTAGGTTCATTACATGTGCAGATGGTTTGAAGTGCAGTACATGATAAAACTGGTTGATAGGGTTGCATGCTATTATCTGAAAGGTCATATTTTCACCTGATTCCCTTGGAATTTGCTGGATATGCAACTTAAGTGATTTCAGTCAAAACCCATGATTGTGTATTTCATGCACGTTGTTAATACATGTTATTTTAATAATGCAAAATATTAATTTATTAATGAAACTATTAAACAAAAGTGTTGTTTAATAATGCAAATTACTAAATATACATATCTGAGATACAATTAATGGAAATGAAAGCTTTTTTTTTTTTTTTGTCACATTGCTTTAAACTTTAGTAGAAAAAGAACATTGTGAAAGTAAATTATAGCGAGTGCCAGTCCACATGTGGCACTCAGGCAGTTTGACCACGGGCTCTGTCCATTAGCTACCCCAAATCTGAGGAAGCAGCGCATCAGAGATAGCATGTGTTGGGCCAGTTGTGTAGTGGAGAAGTCACTGACTTGTGTTTCTACATATTGTCCTTCCCTCATCATGCTGAGGTGGCTTTTAGACGTATGAAGATTACAAAATAGAGCTGAACAAGCTCAAGGAACTTGGCACTGTAGTCTGAGGTAGTCGTTAATGAAATTTTCTTCTGGATTTGTTTCAATAATCTATATTCCTTTCTTTTTTGTACTACAGAATGTACAGTTAAATGTTAACTTCAAGGCATGTTACTAATGTTTCATCTTAGAAATGGTACTTTCTCGGTCACTTTATTTCCTGCCACATAAACAGAGTACTTGGCTTGTAACGCAGAATTTCTATGGGCATTTCCAAAATAACCTGAGTAACTTATCTAGTACTTTTATAAGTATTAAAGGTTAAAAACTTTAATTTAAAGACAATAATGATAACTGTATTTCATAACAATTATTTTTTCAAGGTTTGTGTCGTTCTCAAGGGAGACCTAATACAGGCCTTCCAGTACCTGAAGGGAGACCAATAAGAAGGCTGGAGAAGGACTGATTACAAAGGCCTGTAGTGATAGGATGAGGGGCAATGGTTTGAAATTAGTGAAGAGGAGATTTAGGTTGGATGCTAGGAGGAAGTTCTTTACCTATGAAGGTGGTGGAACACTTGAACAGGTTGCCCAGGGAGGTAGCTGAGGCCCCATCCTTGGAGACATTGAAGGTCAAGCTCCCCATATCTCTGGGCAACCTGATCTAATGGAGGATGTCTCTGCTCACTGCAGGGGGGTTGGACTAGATGACTTTTGGAGGTGCCTTTCAACCCAAACCATTCTATGATTCTGTGATATCTATATAGGTAAATATACTTGCCCTATGTACTTGACATTTATATCTCTCTATAAAAAGACTGCCAAAACTTGCTTAAATGCAGTGATTGAAATGTAGTGCCAGGGGTAATGCTAAACAAAGATAATTGTGACTCTATATTTTTTAAATCAAAATAAAATAAAATTTATAGCTAGAACATAAGGACCTTGTTTGCTGACCTTGAAGGCTTCTGAAAAACAGACTGTGCACTTTAACTTATTTAAATGTCATTAGTTTATGGCCTGCAATATTCAACAGTTTAAAACTGCTAATTAGACTAATCATTATGAAAATGTGTGTGAGAGGATGAACAGTTTTTATTAGCTTTTTATAATGTGGCAGCAGGTCAAAACAAAGATTATCAACCATACTTCTAAAGTTCAATATGGTCAATTAATTGTATGGAATGCTGGCTAAAGTGTTAGGCCTATACAAGCAAAGAACTTCGTGTCTTCTGTGCCAGCTTATGGTCTTTCTAAGGTCTCAGTTGTGCCCATTAGATAGGTTCCAAAAGTAACATTCCTAGTCTGTCATGAATGCCAGCCCATTGCACAGTTTTGCTCAAGAACAGCATGAGGATCAGGGTTTTTTCAGTAGCAAAGAAATAAGTTCTGTTTTGGGAATAGCCCCTAGGGAAGGTCATAAGCAAGGATAAGACCATGGACGATATTGTTGTTTGAAGCACACTTGGAGAATAGATATTTTGAGAACTTCCACCTTTCAGCAATGCTATGGTTGCTTTCTGCTTTTGAGAAGAAATATATATATATTCAAAATGGCTTGATTGAAAAAATAATCCATTGTTGTTCATTCTGCCATCTGTTTTTGCACTTAGAAGAGCACCATTAGCATAATTAAATTAGCACTTTTTTTTTCTCCCTCCCAGTCTTTTTTACATTACCATGTACTCCAACTTATTTACAATTTTGAGTGAGAATACATTTTCTATTTAAATCATGGAATTTAATTGATGATGACTCTTGTTAAAATTCTATCTTAAAGCATTATCTTCAAGTTGTAAATGACTTTGGGGATATAATAGTGTTCTTATACAAGCTTTAAAATATTGATGACAGAATTGGAGAAGACCTCTAGAGCAGTAAGCAAAGACAAGTCTGTATCATAGGTGATATGAAATCACAAGGAATAGTGTGCCTGTTTCAAAGCTCATGAAGGCTTCTTAAGCAATAGTGTTTTAGTGTTTTTCATGTCTGGTCTGTGTATATTTTATAGAGGCCCCCTCTGCATTTGTAATTATTTAATTTTTATACCACCGATTTTCATTAGAAATAGGCTGTCAGCTTTCATATAGGTCCTTGTGGTCTTTCAGACAGATTAAATTAATTAAAATAATTTCTGCTTTTCCTGCTTCTTCTGATTCCATTCTCTTCATTTTCAGGTCATACCCTCTTCTTTTTTTCTTTTTTCCTTTTTTTTTTTTTTTCCCTCTTCCACTTCCTGGTCAACACCTTGATTTGAGAACATGTCTGTACAGTACAAATGTTGAGTCAATACAAGTACTGGAAATAATCTACCCACAACAGTGTGGAGCTCTGAGACATGGTAATTAGAACACATGCATTCTTCATCTGCAATATGGCTCTGTCCTTAATCTCCCTTTTTCAGAGTCTCCTGCTCAATTTTTCTGCATCTGCTGCTCTCAGCTGTCTGAGCACTTGGGTAAAGTAGCCTCTCTGTTCACTGTACTGCCAGGGCAAGAAGAGAAAGCCTATTTCTTATAGCCTGTATAATAGAAGCCAGCCAAGGAAGACCAGGGGCTTTATAAAAACTGTTCTTTGCACAGTTTTTGTTTCATTTACTTTTGCTTAAACGAAGAACGTGTTTTCTGGAAAGAGATTATTCCATGCTGCTGTGAGGTTTAATAGAGTTGGGGTTCCTCTGGAACCTACGTAACTTAGCTCAGAGCAGATGTTGGAGCACGTGTATGCATGGCCACATATGCCAGTGATTGAAAACTGAGCATTTTCTTGGACTCTTTGGTAATCCTCCTGTTAAGGAAAACTTCTGCCATCATTGTGTCCCTTCAGGTTTGCCATGTGGTGTGTCTTCTATGAAGGTAGTTTATTCTCAGTAGGGATGTTATTTAGTGTTTAAGCCATTGACAACATTCAAAACAGTGCCTGTCAACTTGGATGGAGGAAACATGGGTAGTAACTTTGGAAGTGAGCAACTGATGGTGAAAGAGTAATGTCACTCCATGTGTCAAAGGAGGGAATTTTGACTCTAATCTGGAAAGTTGTTCTTTCTCCTTCAGCAGTCAATTTTGCATTGCTGTATTCCTCTGCCTAAAACTTTGTAATGAAATACATATCTTTGTTTGTGTAGACATCAAAATACAATACAGCTGCTCACCTTAAACATTGAGCATTTCAGGTGTGCAAGATGGTCTTAAATTTAAGAGAAGTTGTGCATCTAGACTGAAAATTTAGACCAAGATAATGAGTCATGACGTGTAGTTTCTCTTTAAATGATCAGCCTGCTAAACAGTACTGCTTGCAGACTTGGAATCTCCCTTCTCTTGCTTGCTTCCCCCAATCACATTGAGTCACTCTTCAGAATTTATAGTAGAAGTTTCTTTATACAGGCAGTATCTTTAAGTACTGAAATACTCAGGTGTGTTTTGAAAATCTGGCTTCTAAACACCTTATGTTGCAATAGGATAGATATTTCTTCAAAGTTTGCTCTTTGAACATTGATCAAGCTCTTCAGTCATATAGACTTTTGCATCCTTAAGAAATCAGTGCTAAAGGTAGTGTTGATGGCTGACACTGTTGCATTTCTGGGTGGGAGTTGGTGATAAATGGAAATAATAAGGCTGGAAATCTTTTGAGAAATGTTAGTGTCTAACCTGATAGAATTGCAACAAAGCATAACAAGCAAACAAATAAACCCATTCTAGGTTCAGGTAATAAACATTGCAGCTGAAGGAGGGAGAAAAAGTAGGATTAGATGGGAAAGACTATTATTGCATCAAAATGATGCATCTGCAAGCTCCTTTTGTGAGTGTTTTATAGCTAGGCAAACACATTTTCATGTTGGCTTCTGCAGTAAATGCTTCTCCTTTATTACTTGATGGCCACTTAGAATTTAGCCTGATTTTTAACAGTGCTAACATGCAGTACTAGGAAAATTTATTTGAATAAAATAAACCTACATTCTTCTAAACTGGAATCATAATATTAATACTTAAAATACACAGCAACATGCTGGGAAAATGGAATAGTTATTTAGATATATTATAAAATGTATCCCACTACTTTGATGTGATTCACTACTATTTCACCAATCTAATTTAACAGTCTCCTGTGGAGAGGGAATAGTGCAATTAAAATTAGTAACAGAGATTTTCACATTCATGTATCTAATTCAGGAATGGGTGATAATGAATTAAATGGTTTTTATTTCTTCTGGAGTCAAATCAGTATTAAATTAATCTGAGCTAGGATTCATATTCAAAGAGTGTGCTTGTGTGCAGTTACAGAATCTGGAGACATTTTCATATGACAAATAAATGTTCCAGCTCAAGTTTGCATGTTTGTTGTCTTTTTTGGTTGGTTGGTTGTTTTTTAGATACTTCTAGATTATGTGAATGTATAGCAGCAATTGCTAGAAAGTTCAATCACTTTGCTTCAACTAGGAACTTTCTGGGAAGTGAACTGCTGTCATTAAATTTGCCTTGGACGAAAAATTAAGGAAGGTAGAGGATAAGACTGATAGACCTGGGAAGAATGGTCTCCAGACACTTGTTAATCAGACACTAGAAAACCCAATGGATAATCCTCCAGGGTGAAGTGGCTAAATTTGTTTGTAGACATTATGAATAAGAAGCAGTTCTCAACTCATTATGAAACAGCATAAAAAAATAACAAGGAAATGCTGTTTTCTATGTATGATATTACTCTGAAAAAAACCCTCAAATCACCAAATCTCAAGCCTCCTCCAGAAACTTCCCATAATTGGACAAGAAAATTAACTATCACTTCTTAAACAAGTCAGTACAGTAAGAGTCACATTAACCCTTCACCTACCCACAGATTAAATAATAGTTTTGTATTAGTAGGAGTCTACTTGTAAGATAATATCATGAATGACTCCTGCTGCATCACTGAGTTGGCAATGTGTGTGATCACTTTTATCTCTCAATAAATCTTTTCAGTAAGCAAATGAACAAACAAACCCATGCCCCTGTGCTGACTGTCCTTGCATTTGCAGATGGTATGTAAACACTGAAAAATGTAAATTACCCATTCTTTAGAGACCTGACCAGTAATGGAGCTGATGAAGAACAGAAATCAAAACAACTGTGAGTTTAAGATAGATTTTTATGTTTTTTAAATTGATTTTTGTACAGTGTTTGGTGGTGTGACCCTGGGTGGTTGCCAGGTGCCCACCAAAGCTGCTCTATCCTTCCCCTTCCTCACCTGGATAGAGGAGAGAAAAATATAACAAAAAGCTCTTGTGTTGAGATAAGGACAGGATGAGATCCCTCACCGATTGCTGTCACAGGCAAAACAGATTGAAGTTGTGGGGAAAAATAATTATTTTTTTTGCCAATCAAATCAGAGTAGGATAATGAAAAAAACAAATGTTGAAAACATCTTTCCTCTCACCCCTCCCTTTTTCTTGGTTTAACTTTACTCCAAATTTTCTCTACCTCTGCACCAGCAGTTCAGGGAAGTGGGCATTGTGGCCAGTTCATTACATGTTGTCTCTGCTGCTTCTTCCTCCTCAAGGGCAGGGCTCCTCACTCTCTGTACCTGCTTCACCATGGGGTCCCTGCCGTGGGAGACATTCCTCCACAAACTCCTCCAGTGTGAGTCCTTTCTGCTTGCTATAGTTCATGAACTTCGTGTGTCCCTTCCACAAGGTAGACGCCTTCAGGGACAGACTGCTCCAGTGTGTGTCCCCTGCAAGGTCACAAGTCCTGCCAGCAAAGCTATTCCAGCGTGGGTGTCTCTCTCTATAGGGGTCTACAGGTCTTGCTTGGAACCTGCTTTAGTGTGAGCTTCCCACATAGTCAGTCTCATTGAGGTGCATCCAACTGCTCTGCTGTGGAGTCCTCCATAGACTGAAGGTGGATATCACTCCATGGGCTACAGGGGAATCTCTGGTCTGGTGTCTGAAGCAGCTCCTTTCCCAACCTTCCTACCTTGGTGTCTCTGCTATATTCTCATTCCTATGGGGTTTTTTCCCCCCCCTTCTTCTTAAATATGCCCTCACAGAGGTGCTGCCACCAATGTAGACAGGCTCAGCCTTGACCAGAGGTGGGTCCATCTTGGAGCCAGCTGCCATTGGTTCAAATGGATGTGGTGGAGGCTTTTAGCATCTTATCGCAGTAGCCACCCTTGTAGCCTTCCTGCTATCAAATCCACAAGATTTTGCCACAGAAACCCAACACGTGGGTTTGTTTTGGAGTCGTTTTGCGCTAGTTCCTGCGTATTGCTGGCCACTTTGTGGCTGAACAGCAATATCTTCCCTTCACAATAGCTTTATTACTTGTGTGAAGAAAAAATTAATTGGATTTTACTTTTAAAATGTAATTGATACATTTATTACAGACTTATCATTAAATGCCTTCAGAATAAAAGCTAGTATTGTTCCCTGTGTATTGATTGCTAACTTTTTAAAGGCAGAAGTAGTTCTGGAATATACTTATTCTTGAGGGAAGGCATATTATCTTGCTCAAATTAGCCACCTTTTTTTCAATTGTTACATCTAAAGTAAGTAAACTAATCTGAGTGCAAAACTGTTGCAAAAATTTTTCTGCTTTTAGAATGGAGGACGCTTGGTTTGGCATGTTCCCAAAACTCAGACTTGTTTTAGCGCACCAGGAAAATCATATGGTTGAGAATCCACCAAAAGAGCAAGTTAATCAAATAAAACTCTTTTAAATGTTATAAATGAGGCAACTAAGAAATGTCATGACACCCAGGCCCACATGCTTCGTGTGCTGCACTGGTGCTGTGTAAAGCCTAAGCTTTTATAATCTCCCATCTGCCTGCAACGTTGCCCTGAGGATATTTAAATTGTAATTGCAGTCAGTTTTCTTTTCCCCATACTTTTCTTTCTTCCCTTCACAAAGGTGATCAATCACAGCGATCCTCCTTGTGGTAAAAAAAATGGGCAAGTCTTTATGCAGCTTCTGTCAATGCCATCCTTTCAGGCTGCTGGAAGAGTTCACCAAGATCAAATATAGACATCTCCTGCTACTGTGGAGCATGTGACCTTGAACTCTTTCTCAGTATCTGCTAACCCATCAATAGGCAGTTTTAGGATACAGCCAGGCTGAACTTAGTGTGAGCCTTACGTTGGAGGAGAGCCTTGAGCAAATGGTTGAACACTTATGTCAGCTGGAAAAGGCTTTAAATCCAATTATACTTCAATGGTTTGCAGTCATACTCTTTGAATCTTGGTAGAGCTTGGTTCTGTGTATGTTTTGTTGCAGGGCTGCTGGATCTGACTGTTTGGGGCCTGTATAGTTTGGCTTCCTTGTTTCTGCCCGTTTTCCTGCTGTATTTTGACCGTTTTGTAGCCCTGCACAAAGCAGGAGGAAAAGACTTGCCCTGAATTCCTGTGGTCATTTATCTCATTGACTGATTCAAAGCCTCATTTTTGGTTCTGTTATTTAAAATGTCTGGATTTCCCTACACACGTGTTTGCTTTGGGTAGGCAGCCACAAGCCCCTTTCATTTCACTCATGCGAGCAGCCATGCACAGAAGCAATGCAAAGAATGAACTGAAGTTTACAGTCTGGTTCAGTAATTCATTAATTTAAGGCAGTCTATTGTCTAATTTGCTTCAACTATTTTCTAAGCCACGAGATCTTTCTTGTATTGTAATTTACTAACAGCTATGTCAATTTTTATATGTCTGAATTCCAGCAAAGGAATTTTAATACAGTGCAATTGCCTTGTTTAAACAGTATTACTTTTGGCAGTCCATTTGCCTGCATATCTTAGAGCCTATTAAAAAAGGACTATTAAAAAATGCAACTTTTGGGGGGGGCTTATTTCGTACCTTTTGGTTGTCATTGTTTGCTCGGTTATGAAGTGGATTGTTGACACCAAATATTTTAATAATTCCTTTCCAAGTCCTTGTGCCTTATGCCTTTGAGATGCTGCTGTAGTAATTAAACTGTCTTTTAGTTGAAATGCTTGCAAAGCGTCCAGTTCTGTGCCTGGCAGCTGGTGATGCATTATAGAGACATTGAGCTAATCGATTAAAACCGCCGAGACATGGGAGTTGTCTGACAGCACTGTACTAGGATGAAATTAGTTGGAATTGCATGGTGAAATTAAGGGGAATGCAGGTGATTGCAGCTCTTTTGGGAGAATCCTGGGTGAGAGGGACACTGTGCACTGATCCCTGTGTAATTAGGACAGCCATGTTTCAACAGTATTTCTAAAGTATTAAAATGGACTGGTAAATCAGCAGGGTTGTTTCCAGTGAACTTGGCATCCATCCACTGTGACTCAAATAACACAAAATTTTTCGGCTGCTAGGAAATGTGAAATTGGACTAATTGTGTTGTAACTAATCTGCTAGTGTGCTAGTCTGTAGCAGCTCGGGAGTATGAGTAGTGCATGTTTTCAGGTCTAACTTTGGAGCTTAAAGTATGCTGCTATACTTGCAAGATAAATTGTACAGAGTTTATGGTAGAATATTTATTGAAATGAAGACAATGCAAGTATCAACAAATCGAATCACAGTCCATAAAGGCAGCTTGGATACATTAGTTTGTAAAACTGCCTAATGGGTCTGCTTTGAAATATTCTAAATGATACTCAAAGAGGCAATCCTAATTCTAGACAGTCTGAGTAGAGATGTTCCCTTTCACTTGGAACTTGCTCTACACAAATGCTAAGGAACCCATAAAATTAAGTTTTGGAAAAATCATGGTTAGCTTTTCTAGCTAAAGCAGTCAGACTTGCATTCTGTTTCATATTACTCTGATAATTGTTCTAAGCAGTGCCTGGGCATAAAGGAATACACTTTCAGCTGTAATTGTGCATCTCTTCATTTAAGTTTGGCAATACTGTTTGGCTAAACAGATCAGCAGAATGGGCAGCTGTGCACTGTCTGTTTTCAATACTGAAACCAACAACATTACTGCTGTACTCTCTTTAAAGCAAGATAACAGCAGACCCATTAGACAGAAGGAAAAGAATCTTCTGTGTGCTGGAGGTGTAGAGGGCACCCATGACTGTGAGGCCTCATGGAGACCCTACTGAACTGCCAGCTGCAGCACTGCTGTACTTCAAAGACTCCTTCCCTGAAGCAACTTCTCGCTCCCCATTGCTATCCTGTGGCTCAGCGCCACCAGTGCTATGGGAGAGCAGAACATGATGCCATCCCTGGAATTTAGGAGCCAGGTCTGTCTGGTGGACTCCAGCTGTTACATTTGATGAGTGTCAGTGCAAGGGGAAGCTGAGTAAGCTAAACTTCCATAAAACAAGAGCAGCTTCCACATCAGCTGAAGAGAGATTATTTGACAGTCAAACCAATAAGGTATACAAAGAATGAAATAGTAGAATTCAGCAGAGCTATAATTTAGTGTGACCGTGTCTCCCGAATAAAATAAAATGCAAACAGCAGGATCCTTTAGCAAATACATGGCAGTGCTCATTGGTCAAGGCCCATGATCTGCCTCTCTCTCAACCTTTGAGCAGTGGTTCCTGATGAAACTTGGTTAGAGGCCAAACACGTTGTTCAAGCTCTAGATTAGAATAACATCTAGGATATGCCTCTTCTGTCATGCTGAATCTGGGAGTTAGTGGCCATGGGTTTTGTATTGTGCTTGTCTTGTATTCAACATAAATGGTCACATCAAATCACTACTGAACTCACAGATTTCTTCTGTATACTGAACTGATACTGCAGACTGACAGAACACAGTGGCTTTTCAGAAACTGTTTTTCATTTTATTTAGAAACAAATTTGTTTGAGTTCTTCCTCATGGTGCCTTACCTTTAAGCTGCCATATTTAGCACGTCTTATTTTCTTTTCCGTTTTAATTCAAGCAGTCAAGATGTTTATTTTGGAAAGAGTTGCAGCCATGCAGAACCATCTTTCTCTCTAAATTAGCAGTATTTGCTCTTGGTTCTAGTGCACTGAATGTGTTTTATTGTGGTTTTGATCTGGGCCCATGAGGGGCAAGGGGTAGGTGGGTGGTTGTATAGGGGTTTTTTTATACTTATTTGAAGTTTCATACACTGGAGAATAAGCAGTAGCAACATAGCTTACAATGCTTATGATGTAAAATATATTTTATCTGCACTACTGTATTTTCCACATCTGTTATAAAGGCAAAAGCTATAGTGTATTTAAAGAGAACATTTATGTAAGCAATGGGAATGTATAGACTGAACTACTCATTTTTTTCCCTTTTAATCTCTACGTTTTGCTGTATACATATTCGTAGAGCATATATCTCCATTCTACTGTCACAATGAAATAACAAATTCATTCACTCTGACCACACCTTTTCTTCCATGAGAAGTGCTAGTAACTGCAACAGTAATTTGGCACTGGAAAGAGGAATTTGCTATCATCAAAGAGTATGCCATCTATTTTCATTAAGTTTTATCTTAGAGCTCAGATGGTTGTGATCAACGATACAGAGTCCAGTTGGAGACTTGTAGCTAGTGGTGGTCCCCAAGGAAGACCACTGGGTTCAGTCTTGTTCAATGTCTTCATCAATGATCTGGATGAAGGGACAGAGTGTACCCTCAGCAAGGCTGTTGATGACTATTAGCACTAAAAGTTTGTGCTGCCATTCAGTGAGACCTGGGCAGACTGCAGAGCTGGGCAAAGGGGAGCAAGCTGCTGAAGTTCAACAAGGATATGCATAGAGTCCTGCATGTGGGGAGGAATAGCAGCATGCATCAGTCCAGATTAGGGGTTGACCTGCTGGAAAGCAGCTCCATGGAGATACTGAAACTCTTGCATGTAGCACATGTTCCTTGGACTCTTCAGTTTTCCATTTCCATAAAAATCCCAACCCCATCAGCAATGATAAGGGACCTGTACAGCCAACAGCATTCCAGCCCTTGGATAACAGCTCACTAGATTAATCTTGTGTGCAAAATTGAGATGTGTAGCCTTCTCTAAAACAGCACTGCCAGTGGTCCCCATCCATACAGCTAGTCTATTTCTTCTAGAGTTAGATTCTGTTATCTGCTGATCTTTCCAGACTGCTTTTAAGCTGTATACTTAAATACACAATCCCAGATGGTTATGGTTTAATGGCAGAGCATTTGGAGGATTCTACACGCAGCGTGCCAAGTTGCATCTCACACCTGCCAAATTTTTTTTTGTTTGTTTTGTTTTCTGCTGCCTTTCCATTTGCAGACTCCTTTGGTTCAGTTCTATGCTGCAGGGCAGGCTGATTTCACACAAATAAGCTGAGGTGCATGCCATGAACATGAGATAGGTGTTCGCTTTGTTCTCTACACCATGAAACAACGGCTATCGAGTTAACATTTTTTGTTTGTGTGCTTTAAAATAGACCAAATTTACTTTCATTGACCATTCTCTGGATTTAATTCCAGGCATGTTTGATTGTTATTATTTTTAGTTACCTCCACATTCATGGAAGTGGCAGATGATAGACACTATGTTTCCAAATACATAAAACTTGGCTTTGTTTTTGTGTTTGTTTGTTCGTGGGGTTTTTTTGGGGTTTTTTTTTTTTTTTTTTTTTTTTTTTTAAGGCAGGACACATTTCTGGTTCTATTTTCTCATCATTACTTTCCTTTTCCTCTATTACCTTCCGTCCAAATAGTGCCAAAGTTAGACCTCTGTGTACTTCTTTCTAGGCAGATCCTGCAGGGCAAAAAGAAATCCAAAATCTGTGTTCTCTCTTCCGGGAAGAAAGCTTTTAAAGCTTTCATTGTGACGTGAGGACATTCATCCAAAAGGTTTTTGTAGCTGAAGGAATAGTATCTCTCAGTGGTCTATAGGCTTATGCAATCGGGGCAGTTGAGTGATTGACTGTAGCAGACTTTCCTCTGGAATCAATTCCTGTTCCTGTGTACCATTACAGAGTGAATGTGAGGTACTCCAGCAGAAGCTAGTTAGGACACTTAGATGTACCTTAGAATCATACTTTTTTTCAGTGATTTTTAAGGTCAGCTGTTCATCACCTTCTTATCATGGTTGTAGGACTAAGAAAACAAAAGGGACTCTTAGTAAGATATCAACCACTGTCACCTTAGAATGACTTTGCATCCATTGAGAAATGAAGTGAATGCAGAAAGAAGCTTGCAATGAAAATGCACTTTCTATTTCTGCTAGAACACCAGGAATGCTTCCTTTGGTGCCAAATAGTATCTAAGCATGAATTGCATTCTAAACTAAGGGATGAAGGTAAGACTCTACATTTTTTTGGTTAGAAGTGTAGTGATAGAATGTCACCTTAAGTGTTTCAACCCCAAATACACAACTTTTTATTTAAAGGATAGCTATATTAACAGGTAAAATTATTGGGCTACCTATATTAGTAATACAGGTTAAAAGACAAGAATGGTGCAACGCAGAATCTGTACTTGTAAAATTTCCTGTTGTTCTTGTCTCATATAAACTTGATAGATTAAATCCACAATCCTGATAGATGAATGAATTAATCAGTTTGCTATCAGTACCTTTTTAGTCATCTAAAATTTGTTGCTATCAATCCCAGCCATCAGTCTTGTTTGGTTTAACCATATTACCAAACATGGCTGTGGCAGGGTAAACCTTTTGTATGCTTCATTTTCTTATCCTTTTTTTGCCCCTTGAAGCAGTTCCTGTAGGCTTATGAAGCACTTAAGAGGCACTTAGTTTGAAACATTGCGTCAAAAGATTTGCCCTTCCAACATGACTGAGTTCAAGATGTCGTTGCAAAGACCAAAAGGGTTTGTCTATGTGGACCAAATTAATTAAAAATGGAAGTTAGAAGGGTTAGGTAGTAATTTATTAAAAGATATAAAATCAGACTCTGTTAGGTGATTTTTGATTTTTTTTTTTAGCTTTTTCTTCTGGCTGAAGAATAGGGAAATCAAATTTGAATTACAAGAAAAAAAGAAATTCAAAAAGGCAGATCACACAAGATTTGTCTGATATCTTTCTAACCAGAAAACTGACTTTTTTTCAGGAAAAAAAAATAGCATAATGGTCTTTCTGGAGCTTAATTTGCTATCATGCAGCGTGAGAAATCATTTATTCATCCATAGGAATCATTACGTTGTGGAGTGGGTAAGAAACTAAATGCAGTCAGGTGGCAGCAGAAGGGAGCTTCTTAACAGGAGAAAAGATTTTGAGGAACTTTTCAAGATATGAAAAATGTTGAGCAGTGACACAAAAGTAAGAGAAAGAAGCCGTCAGAGCTGAGTAATTTTGGGGACTAGAATAACAGAAATGGAATAAAACTGCATAGCAGTGCAAAATGATGCCTCTGGGAATTAATAGTACTAAATTCTCTTAAAGCAAGGAATTCCGCCAAATAGGAACGACTGAAACAGAGAAATTGATCTTAAAGAGCTTAAAAGGCACTGTGATAGAATGTGAAAAAGTCAACTGTAATCCAGAGTCTGGGTGCTCTTTCCAGTGTGGCTTAGATGGTAGCAGTAGAGCTGTAGAAACCAGTGGCCAATACTTGTGGTGCCCCCAGTCAAAGTCTGTTGTGCTTCTTGCTCAAAGGTTCTGCCTCCAGGGTGTGTACCCTGACTCAGCAGCTTCACTGTGAGCCTATATGCTGTTTATGCCTGGTACAGAGGGGAACTGAGACATGGAAAGGTTTTATTGGGAGTTCTAGGGTTCTGGTGTGGAGGTACCCTACTGTTCCCAAGGAGGTATTGTCCCTGTGGGCTGGACACAGTTTCCTGTGATGAGGAAAAGGAAAAGTGTGAAAGATGCAGTTAAAGGCTTTGAGGATCACCAGGAGAATGGCTTGTTTATCTGGGGCTGAGGAGGATGGAAAATCTGGAAATTTGGATAAATTTGGATGGAAATGAGATGTAACTAAAAAAAGGTCAGGAGGCAGTATGATTGCTCTCCGTGGGGTGCTTAGAATGCCAGGGACTCAGCAAAATGTTTTAATTTGAAGGATTATGTAGTTCCAAGAAGAGTTTGGTATTAACTGGCCACAAATAAATTTAAGATGGAAATATAAGGGAAGATATCCAGCTGCTAAAGTAATCAGGACCTGAAAGAGCTACAGCAAGAGGGGAAAAAACATTAAGTCCTTTTCAAAGGGCACCTAATACGCTTATGAAAAGATATACGATGATTTGTGCAAATAGATTACCAAACTCAGTGGACACGGATGTCCTTTCCTACTTTTTATCCCTTGATTTCTAAGGCATTTAACTAATAGAGTGTGTGGAGGGGAAATGTACTTGACCATCTATGAGATTATTTCAGAGATTTTTTTTGGTTGTTTTTTGCACTTAGAAGTCCAGGTTCCCATCACACTCCTCCTGAATTCCCCTGTTTCTGTACAAGTGCAAAGCAGTTTCTTAAAACGGTTCCTTCTTGTGTCTTATAACACGTAGCGACTTTGTGATATGAATTTATGTAATCTACAGGGTGAGTGCATCCCATGTTAAAGTGTAGGCTGGACTCCCACTCCAAAGCCGGAGGGGGAACACAGCTTCTGTGCTTAACTCGCTCTGCATCCTTAGCCTCCTGTTTCACAGTCTGAAAGAATCTTGACTTCTGTTTAAATAAGGGTTGAAGATGCTGCAGGAGAGAAGTATTATGATGATGTGATAGTTCAGATTCAGCCACTGCATGTGCTGAGATTTTAAAATGTAGTCCCTCAGCTGTGGTAGTACATAACTGGGAACAGCATGTTTACAGAACCAAAGATCTCCTTTTTTTCCAGACTTATGTTTGTCAGTGCACATTTAAAAAGTTTGTTGTAATGTTTTAGGTGAGAGAAAATATAAATGATCAATATGGTAATAACACTCTGATTATTTTAATGGTGTATGTAACCTTATTATTACTTCCTCTGTTGTTATATATTTCTTCTTACTTGCAGTTACCTGTGTGTTTATACTAATGGAGGATGCAACACACTATTCAGTGCTCTTATATTCCTGAGATATTTAACTTTCTGTGCAGGTACTAGTTGTCAATCAAGGCTAATCAAACTGGCATGCTTAACATAATACATCATAAAATTTCACAGTAATGTCAACCTGTAATTCTGTCAATCTGGTTAAAGGAAGTGGGCTAAAAACAATATTGTCATTTTGTAATAACACAGGGAAAGAAAATTTTAGAATAATATTTTTGCTGTCTGCTATAAATACACATTTTCTTTAGGATTGAATTGGTCAAATATCTAGAGTTTTGAATCTTTATTTTTTGCCTTTCTCACTTAGATAATTTCAGCATATCCTGAAAAGGAATGGGGTGTTGCAGTTCTCCCTGTACTGTGACATTGGAGTTGTCCAGGAGGAAGAAGGAAAGGGAGGCATAAGTGTTTTCTGTCCTTGTAATACTGTAAGGCAGTGATTTATGATGTGACTGACCAAGATTGGTTGGACAGTAACATCTGGGGAAGAGGATTCCCAGGTCTGCTCTCAGCCACATTTGTTTCACTTGTGTGCTAAGAGTAATGGAAGCTCTTAGCACAAAACCCAAAGCAGATACAGTGCTATGCTAAGTCATGCACACAGAAACAGAAAAGTGCAGTCTGGCTGTTTGCATGGCACAATGCAGAAATGTAGGAAAAAAGTGTTAGGTTTCAAAAACTAGTGTCTTTCTGCGTATGATTTGTAGACCTTTGCAGGTTTGGGGTTTTTTTTGTAATCATGCAAGCCCTTACCTGACAAGGTTAAGTCTGTTGACAATAGCTTGCTTTTCAAAGTTGCCTTTTTCAAAACTGTTACAAATATTTGAATACTACTGAGTTGTCAGAAAGATATATCCATTTACTCTTATTGAAGTATCAAAATGCAGAAGTAACCCTATTAAAATGAATGGGGTTTCTCAGGGAGTAATTAATTGGGCCAAACAGGTGTTACAGAAGTCTGTGTGGGCATAGCTAGTTCAAAAACGTTTGTGGCTTATCATTCTGTGATGATCTTTATTTGCCTGCAGTAATTCATCCTAAGATGTTTCATATGGTGGGGAAGGAATGTCTTTGAAAGCACCAGGTAGATTTCTCTCTCCTCCTAGAAGCCAATATTCTTTGAAATGCCAAGCATCATATAATGAATCACCTAGGTTAGGTGGTCTTTGTTAGGGGATGACACTTGTGTTTGTAAACCAGGGAAAGTTTAAAGGGAAGTTTGTGAGATGGATGTTTAATGATCAAGAATCTTAGGTTGTAGGTAGAGAAGCTAGAGGAGAAAGGATGATAAATGAATCTGAAAAATCTGTAAATGAAACAGTTAGGACTTGATGGAGAAAGTAATAATAACAATGAAGACTGGCAAAATAAAGTGAGAACATGGTCTTTGGAAAAGGCATTATTAACAATTAGATGACAAATGAAGGGCAAAAGCAGAAGCAAGGAATTGTTTAAATACTAATTATTGTTGCTAGGTGCACCATCCATTGGAGTGCATGAGACTAAACAGTGATTGTAGTAACAGAAGAGAAACAGAATGGAGTTCAGTTTAATATGTGAAAATCCAGCATTCTTTAGCAAAGCAGTACAGAGGATCTGAGCCAATGATTTCTCATAACAGATAGACAGCACTAATTTGAAAAAAAAATCAGACAAAGGACTTAAAGCAGTACAATACTTTGAAGGTGAAGTTTACAAATTGTACCTGGACGGAAAAGGCAGTATCATTTCAAGCTTACTTTAGTTGCAAGCATAAATGGATTTATTAGATAACATTATGCAGGGAACAGGCTGCTTGGGAAAATGATAGCTAGGTTCAGGAGCTATTAACCAGGAAATTCAACAGAGTGGTCTTGCAACAAGAGGTTGCTTCTGAATACAGAATAAGAGCTTGGAAGCAAATGTACAGTCAGTGCAGACATGAAAGCAGTGAGAGAGCTGCATCCAGTCCTCATGGACTCTCGTTACTGTAATACTTACTAGCAGTAGAAGATGGTGCCATAGACCCAACTCCTTAGAAGCCCTGTAAAATAGCCTCCCCTACCTGCTGACCAAAAGGGGAAAGAACCATTATTCTCAATATCTACATTATGAGAAGATGAATCAACAAAAGAATTGTTCCCAACTATAGGTCTCCATGTTTTGCTTCTCCTTTAGGAAGGGGAGTGCATGAGTGCTTTGGACTCGTTGCATTCATTCTCAACCAAAAGAAGTAAGCACTGCTTTGACCATCTAGCAAGAGGCCACACAGGAAGGGCTGTATGGTAGTGCAAAGAGAGAGAGAGAAGATACTCTCAAGTGTAATGCTGATTTGCTTCCAATAAAACCCCTGCCTCAAAGTTACAGACTCTACTGCTGTCACACAAGAGTCTTGGGAGTTGACTTCTTTTAAAACAGCAAATAAAGCTGGAAAGAAGTCTCAGTGTTAACCTGCCTCAAGACTTATCATCTGATAAGCCCAAAAAGTGACCTGAGAGAAAGGAGCTCTTTGCCAGATCCCAAATCACAGCAAGGTGGAGCAGACAAACTGCTGAAGTAAAGGTCAGTCTGGTGATGTATGCATGTAGTATGTAATCTTGCCTTCTCTTGGAAAGGATATAGGAATAACAGTGACATCACTCTTAAAATGTGGGAAGAGCGTTTGAGTGCAAACTTGAATGCATTGCAAAGAGGCATAATTTTAATCAAAACATTCACAAACCAAGACAAAACATGGAGTACTTTTATGAGGAGACCTTCTGTAAATCAATGTACTGCAATGCTGTGTGTCACTAAAAAAATGAAACTACTGTTTACAGTTGCGAGGAAAATAATTTTTTCAAGTAAAGCACAGAGTCTGAGTTACTGTGGGTGTGGGAACGCTCACTGGTTGTCCTGGTTTTAACTCAGATGGCAGCTGAGCCCTGGCAGTCCAGTTTCAACAGAAGGGTTTCTCCTTCTCCCCTCTCTGCCCCATTGTGAACAAGGAGAAACGCAGACAGAGACCCAGTTATTCGTTGAGATAAGGGTGGTTTACTGCTCTGTTTCAGGGATATTAAATTAGACAAAGGGGAAAAAATGAAAACAGTAGAAAAAGTACAAGTGTCCATGACAGACAAAGCTGCCACACGCAAACTGAAACTGGAAAAAAAGGGATGAACCCCAGCCTGGACACCCAGGAGAAACAGACACACACACACACACAAAAGATGAAACAGTTAATTTTACAAGCTATAGAATATATTACAAGTCCCATAAACCCCAACTAGCCCTTTTCCTGCCATGCAGTAAGAATGATGTTAGCATGGTGTAGAATATATGATCCAGCTTGCTCTGTTGCTCTGCACCCCTGGAGGGCTAGGGTAGCCCTCATCTCCCATCTCTTGTACCCTCATCTCTCCTAGAGGGCCCAGTCAGCTTAAACCAATACACTAATACAGAATTGCATGCAAGTCATTCAGGGAGATGCAGGAAAGGCTTTGCAGAAGAAGTAGGAATCCTTCCCCCAGCTTCTAATCTATTCCTGTAGGAAAGATGATAGTCACCAAACCCAAACGTTTTCAGGCAGAAATGTGTTAGGAGTATAGACAAGAGTAGAGAGTAACTGGAATTTCTCTAAGTGTTTTGGGTTTTCAAACATGTGAAGAAAAAGATAATGCCTGGGAAGTGAGGTTTTTGAAGCTGAAAGGTGGAAGAGGCAGCCTGAATATGCTCAGGGAGTGTTATTTTTTTTTTTCTTGGGATCTGTACCCCATCACAATATTCCAGAAGGGGTTCAGACTGTGAAGCCAGATATTTGCAGCTGAGAATTGGTGAGAGTTTTCGGTTCTCGTTCTTAAAATCTGTAAAAACAAAAAAAAAAAAAAAAAGAGTGAGTCAGATATTATTTTTATGCTGAAGCTCATTGTAGTAGAACTGAAGGTGGCAAAGAAATCACTTTCGACAGTTTGGTGCTGATGTTAGTTATACATGCTGCAGATATGTTTCAAGCCTTTGTCACTGCACATAACCTCCTCCAGCTGATTCACTTCTATTCAAGTGAAACCCTGAGAAGGGATAATAAGAGGAGGACAGGATTCCACTGACAGCATCATTGAGAAGGTAGCAGTTCTACTATTCCCAGGTTCAAAAAAGAGGCAGTTTAAATGAGCAGCACATCAGGGCAAGTTGCTGGTCTAGTCAGATAACATGCTGTTAATGAGGCTTAACAATTTAATAAAGAAGGAATGTTGTTTTCTTCTGTGCAGAAAAGATTATCTACATGGTAACTAGCACTAACGTGTTTTTCTTGCTAAAAGCAGTTTTGGCAATGTAGTATTGCTTTGTGGCAAATGGTGAGCCAAACCACCAACCACGATTATGCCTTCAGAACAGTGAGTTTGAAACTTTCAGTTTATGGGAAGATTGAGAAAAGAAGTAAAAACTATACTTGGGTTTTTTTTCACAGCATGTATTTTCTAACTGCAGCTCTTGGGCATCACTGAGCAGAGCCTGGCTTCATGCTCCCAACACTCGCCCTTTGCATATTTATAAACATCAGTGAGGTCACCTCTCAGTCTCCTGTTGTCCAAGCTAAAGGACCACAGCTCCCTCAGCCTTTCTTCAGAAGGGAGATGTTCCACTCCCTTCAGCATCTACATGGTTCTGCACTGGACTCTCTCAAGCAGTTCCTTATTCTTCTTGAACTGAGGGGCCCAGAACTGGACATAATATTCCAGATGCAGCCGCACCAGAGCAGACTAGAGAGAGAAGAGAACTTCTCTGGACCTACTAGCCACACCCCTTCTAATACACCCCAAGATGCCATTGTCCTTCTTGGCCACAGGGGCACATTGCTGGCTCATGGTCATCCTTCTGTCGTCCAGAACTCCCAGGTCCTGTTCCCCTTCACTGCTCTCCAACAGATCAGTCCCCCAGCCTATACAAGTACATGGGATTGTTCTTTCCCAGGTGTAAGATTTTACACTTGTCCTTGTTGTATTTCATTGAATTTCTCCCTACCCAACTCTTCAGGTTGTCCAGGTCTCATTGAATGGCAGCACAGCCCTCTGGTGTGTCAGCCACTCCACCTAGTTTTGTGTCATCAGCAAACTTGCTGACAGTGCACCCTGTTCCCTCCTCCAGGTTGTCGGTGAATATATTGAACAGCACTGGTCCCAGTACTGACCCCTGAGGGACTCCACTAGATACAGGCCTCCAAGTAGACTCTGTCCCATTGACCACAACTCTCTGACTGCTTTCCTTCAACCATTTCACAATCCCCGTCCATGACTGTGGCTGGCTGGCTGAGGAGGCTGTCCAGCAAATATCTGGGCAGTTAAAATCCCCCATCGGAACCAGGGCTTGTAATTGTGAGGCTGCTATCAGCTGCCTGTGGAAGGCCTCATCAGCTCCTCATCATGATCAGGCAGCCTGTAATAGACACCCACATGATATCACTCATGTTAGCCTGTACCCTGATTTGCACCCCACAGACTCTCTGCCCGCTCCTCATCCACCTCTAGACAGAACTCAGTACATTCTAGTTGCTTGTTGCAGCCACTGTTCTGAGGGCAACCGCTGGACATGTGCAGAGTGCATGATTCCTTAGCTGGCTGATTCCTTAGCTGCATAGGGCGAAACAATCACATTCCATGTGTGCCAAGAACAACATCCTCACGTTGGCACCCTTGGATTGGAATATGCTGCAGAAGCCACCTCCTTGACGTGCTAGCACCTCTTATTGGGAGAAGATTTTAGCTTGTATATGTGGTTGGGTTTTACTGGTTATGGGATTGGTAACAAAGAGTATGAAAAACAACCATTCTGAGCAATAGGCACCTTTGTTTAGGGCTTCTCAAGGATCTTTGGATAAGGATCTTCAGTTAGGGACTTCTGCTTCTTTTAGTTTGCTCCTTCTTCTGGCAAGAGCTTCAGTGTAGGAATGCTGTGAGGGATGTGCTCAGGACTTCTGTTAGCTGCTTCATGTGTTAAGGGCTTCTGGGACTACTTCTGGAAGTGGGACTATCGGACTCTGTAATGCCAAGAGATTCTATGAAGCAGCAATAAAGGACTTGTGGGAGGACTTCTGAGATTCTCTGCTCTCTGCGTTTCTGGAATCTTGTTGCTATATGGCAGTGGAGTTTGTGCCTTCATTCATCACCCAATGGTGGCCCAAACTGAGAAGAAAAACAACACTTGCTCTCTCACATAAGGAGCAATTCCACCACTTTGCCTTGTTAACCTGTCTGTCATAAAAGGGACATAGCCATCTATGACGACATTCCGCTCATCTGAGCTGTCCCACTATGTCTCTGTAACTGCCAGTGTCATTAAGGTTTGGTTCACCACTAAGGTTTTTAGCAGGAAAACAGAACGTAAGAAGCCACATCCCTGGACCAGGCCAGGCTGGATGTGGCTCTGAGCAATCTGATCTAGTGTGAGGTGTCCCTGCCCCACACAGGACAGGGCGGTTGGAGCTAGATGATCCTTGAAGTCCCTTCCAACCCTAACAATTCTATGATTCTAAGTGGGAGTAGAGAGATTTAATTGCACTTTTAAAAGCTATGGCAAGAAATTTTAACTCTCAAAAAGGTGCATAGGGATGTTTGAATAAAATGGTATGTATCCTGGCAAGTAATCTGGCACTCTGCTCCCTGTTTGTCACAACCACTACAATTACAAAAGCAGGCAATTTTTAAGCTTTAGTAGGAACCATATGCTAAGAATTTTTTTAAAGAAAAAGAGAAGTCATGCACACCTCTAGGGCAGAATGAGAAAGCAGATCAGGAAGAATTTATACTGCCAACAAATAACTATGTAAGAGTGGAGCATCAATCACAAATTACTTCAATTATTTTGTCATTGAGTAGAATAAGAAGATACAAAGGAGTAGAAAGATGACACATTTCTTAAGCATGATTGGAATGGCTTTAGACACCAGATCAACATGAAATATAGGGTGTCTGTTTTCCATCAGAACTAAATCTGTTTCAAGAAATTATGCACTAAAAATGCTTAATGTAAGTGGTGTGACCATAATGAATTTCAACTCTTATCTCTTTCAATTAAGGGAGAGTTGATATTTTAATTAATTAGTTGTTGTTATGGTTATGTTATTAATTGTAATAATTATAGCTCTGATTCTGTGAGCTACTTTACACTCCTGGGCCTCTGCAGTTGAAGAGGTCCTGCTGTGTTTCAGAAGCCATCTGTGTAGGAACCATCCTAAAGGTAGGGAGGAGTATGGAGACTAGACTCAGTCCAACACAGCATTGCAAAACCCACCACAATATTGTGATAGGTTATTCAAGCGGACTCCAAAATACAAGAGAAGCAAACAGATTCCTCCTTGTCCCTTCAAAGTCTGAACTTCTTGGCTGTGTCCGTTTCCTCTCAAAAAGCATAAACAAATGTGCATGTTTCCTAGGTCCTGGGACAGAAGCAGTAGTATGTTTGGATGGTGGTTCTAATCCTTGCATGAGTTTTTCAAATGTTTGCTTTATTTGCTTTTCTGACTGACCATTCTTGAATAATGTGGACAACAGCTGACTGATAGCTAAATACTAGTTTGAAAGTATTTGTATCTGATTTTTCAGGGGAAAAATTAAAAGGAGAGTAAGAAAAACATCCATTTCAAGATCAAATATCGTAACAGACCTTGGCTACCAGATGGGAACATGTGTGTACACCTTATTATAAATTAGAAAACTTATCAACTAGCATATTCTGTAATGGAGGATTTTTCCCTAAAAAATAAACATCTTAGACATATAGAAATAAGAAATGGCAGCTTGAACGTTAGTCTTAAATCATGATAAATCATCAAGTGTTGGCAATTTATCTAGTGTAACATCAAAATCTGGAATAGTTTTGTAAGTCAAGATTAACAAATCAAGCTTGCTCCTGAGAACAGTTCAAGTTTTACCTTCAGGGCACTGTGATGACAATATATTAAGCTTTGACATTGCTAATGTATCAAATGTTGGTGATAAAATTCTTAATTGGCATTATGAGGAACTTGTAACTTCACATTTATAAACTGTGCACTAACAGACATCCAGATTTTTTTTTTTTCCCCCCAGACACTAAGATCTAACAGGGAAACAGTCTTTCTTCCTAGAAGTTACTCAGATGAGGGCTGGAAATTGCTTAGGTGATAAATGCATTTTATCTCAAAGCTAGAAGTTATGTTACAGTTGAGAAGGAGACTCAGCTTTCTGGAATAATGCAGAGTAGTTTTGGAAAGTCTTAAAATTTACTCTGGTAGCTTTCAGATAAGTTTAAATATTTTTCTAATTTATTTTTTTCCCTTCTTTTTCTGAGGTTTGCTTCTTAGACATGTGCTGAGATTTTAAAGAGTACGCAATACAGTTCCTACAAAAAGTTTTAAAGCTCTGTAAGAAACGAATACATTTTAAAAATGGTATTTCTGTTAAATGTGTCATATAAAGAATACATGAAAAAATGATGTGATATGAGTTTTACAGATCTCTCTTGTGGTGCCCTGCCTTTTCATTTGTGTAATGCATCTATCCAAACTTCTGCCAATAGTATCTTACATGCCACAGCTTATACCATCTCACATTGCACTATTAGACTTCCACTGTTATTCTCATGTCTCTCTCAACAAATGAAAGGAATAGTAATTTATTTTCTTGAACTGGGTAGGGAAGAAGTATGTGCACAGAGATAAATGAAACCAACTCAGTTGCTAAGTGCTGGGTCTATGCAGTTCTGACCTCTCAGTGTTGGAAACTGCTAGCATAGAATGACCAATAATTTAATGAAAAATAGGAAACCCAGGTATTATTACAACTGGACTCTGAAAGGCAGAAAAAGTTTTCCATGTGGGATATAAAAGAATATTTTGGGGAAAAATACTAGGAGAATTACAATACTTGGATTTTTTCCTGTTGTGCCAGGAGCTAAACACTTCACTGTAAGCAGCCCATGGCATGCTTCACACTTAAAAAAAGAGTTTTAAAGTTCTCAGATACAGTAGCCAACTGCACAGAGGATATAAAATACAATATGTATGAAACCTAACATTTTACTCTCAGCAGCTAGATGCCAAGGAATGAATATGGACAGTTTACAAGCTGAGGGAACCACCACCTCATTGGTTATGACGAGTTCATATTTTCAGACTGTGCATGTCCAGTAATGACTATGAGCATCTGCTGCTTATCAGAAAGAAAAAAATACCATTCCAAAGAAGAACATAACAGCCAAAAACATAGGCTAGCCAAAGCTGTAGCTTAGAAATGGAAGAGCTGCTGGAAGGTGCTATTGATATATAAGGGTTGCTACTGTTTTATTTGTGAGAGTGCTGATCCTTCATCCTTTAATAGGCATTTTCTAAAACAAGGACATGTCTTTTGTTTCAAACAAGGTACTTGTGTGTGTATTTTTGTAAATACTGCCTTCTGAACTTGTGGGTGACTTTCCCCAAGTATTCCTCATGTAATAGGAACAAAGGGAACTTTCATGAGACGGATACAATAGAATTCAGTCTGGAGTCTAACAGCCATCATAAATATGGAGTTTTAAATGTTGTTTTTCTTTACATTCCTTGTAATGCATAAATCAACCTCCCTTGTGTTTGCTATGGAATTTTGTTATTTTATGTTCTACAATAAAACTATTTAAAGACAGTGTGAAAAGTCATGGGAACATGTGCAGGTTTGTTAGGTGGCAGAGTGGTGAGATTTCCCGGGATCTGATCCCGTATTCAATGCAAATGGGAAAACTTACCATTGAAAGTCATGGTTCAGCAGAACATGGTATCCATCTGCATTGTGGTGCATGACCAAGGATATATTTTAGGAGCTGAAGATATTCAGCATCTGCTGTTAAACTGAAGAAAATTTAGAGATCTGTCTTTTCAGATCTCTATCAAAACATTGATGTATTTTTAGGATCACAGCCACATCCTCTTGAGTGTTTTCATATTCAGTTTCTGAATTGGAGTCAGACAAGGTCACTACATGTGTGAATTGCCTTGAAAGGAAGCCACAGCAATGTAAGAGAGAATATCCTGGTAAATCAGTAGGTGGCTGTCCATCATGAAGAGAGTTTCAGCAGATGTAAGGGTAATACTAGATTTCATGGAAGTACTCCCATTAGCTCTAAGAAAACACAAGACCTGATTTTAATGTTTTGTGGTCAGTGAAGCTCAGAGTTTTTCTAAAAATGAATTTAAAATAATTAAAAAAAATAATACAGCAAAGGAAATAAAGGAACTGCAGTGCAGACATGAGGAGAGCAGAACTAGTTTGGGTGTGTCTGACAACCTTTCACTACGCTTGGCAAGAAGAACTCTTGTGATTTTATTGGACTTTCCTGGAGTTTCTAGTTACTGATGTTATTGACTCACTACTATGTATCTCAGAATCAAAGATAGCAAAACTTTTAACCAGTTTTAATTACTCAAGTATGCAAACCTACAGCTGAAGCCCTAAAGAATATCCAACTTCTATAAAGCCATCATGGCAATGATGACAGTCTGTATCGCTGGCATATTCCATAACACATGTATTATATATATTTTATCTGCTTCTGAATTTTCTTTACCTTCTGTCAATTAGTATAAGATGTATTTTAGGTAAGGGATACTGTAAAAGTCCAGATTATGTGTTCATTATGTTCTAAAAAGGATAACTATCATGAAAGCTGTCTAACTTTTCAGTGTATTAGGATATCTTAAGTTGAGGATGCTATAATAGACATCTTTATAGACCTCCTAATGGTGTTAATTAAGAGTATTGTCAGTAGCACACAAAACATTAGTTATTACAAGGAAATATTTATTATGAACCTAAATGCAATGAAAGTTTTGATTATTTAGAAATGGATATATGAATTCCACAAAAAAACAATCACTTAAGGGAAGTACACAAGCCTACCAAGCCTGAGTGTTATCTAATAAGGTGGCATTTCTATTTAAATCCACCCAGATTTTCTATCCAAAAAAAAAAAAGATAGCAATACTAGTAGAAGTTCAAACCCTTCTATTGCATCTCTTTGGTCATGTTCTGCTGCTTGTCACCCATGCTCTATACTGTATGGTAGGTGAGATAGGTTTTCAAAAAGCAGTTTAGCCTAGAAAGTTATCTCCTATTTTATTATTATTTTCCAACTCATCCACTGGGTTGTTTTTAGCTTCCACGGTGTCAAGACTTGCATTGATTTTCAGCCATTGCAAATTTCTACCTTTATATGAGCACTGGACTTTAACTATAAAAGTAATTTAATTATGAAAATGTGAATAATTCCTTCTGTTTTAACAAACCTAGATTGATGTCCTTATGATATATAAAATAATAATAATAATTCTAGTACTTGAACTATTCTAGCTGTACTTGATTCTATTTTAAATAGAATACCTCACAGTAAGCAATGTCTTTATCACTTAAAAATCAAATCCCGTTGATTTAATTTGATTAAGTGTAGTAAGGGCTTCAGGAAAAAAAGAGAGACTGGAAGGAAGAGTTGTACTGATATTTTAACAGCTTGGATATATAGCAGAGAGTATTTTCTCAGGTTGCTCAGTGGAGTGGGAAGTAGAAGTAATAACATCTGTTCTTTTAAAAAGTGGAACAGACAATGGTAAGTTTTTATTATGAAATGGAGGTGAAGAGTTGTGACAGAGCAAACAAAAATGAAACTGAGCTCTCACAGCAGTGTAATACACAAGAAATAGTTCAGATGCTGTCTCCTGCAAACCTTCATTTGAAAGCCTTTTTCTGCAAATGTTCATTTGACTAGCTGTAATTTACATAATAATCCTATTAGGAACCATTGAACTCACTTGCATGAGTACCAACAACTTACTTGAGAATACTTTTTAAGATTTATAGTAAAAAGCAGGGGAAAGAAATAATTCCAGCTGTCGAAGGGCAGAAACATTTTCCTTAGGCTCTGAATTTCATCTTCATTATTGGTAGCCTTCATGTTCTGCACTGGGATGAGAACCTGAGCAGATCCAAGTGTAGAAGCCACGAGGAGAGACTGAGGGAGCTGGATCTCTTTAGCTTGGAGAAGAGGAGGCTGAGGGGTGACCTCATTAATGTTTATAAATATATAAAGGGTGAATGCCCAGAGGATGGAGCCAGGCTCTGCTCAGTGATGCCCAATGACAGGACAAGGGGCAATGGGTGGAAGTTGAGGCATAGGAAGTTCCATGGACACATGAGGATAATTTTTTTCACTGTGAGGGTGACAGAACATTGGAACAGGCTGCCCAGGGTGGGTTGTGGAGATATCTCTGGAGATATTCAAGACCTGCCTGGATCCATTCCAGTGTGATCTGGTATAGGTAATCCTACTCTGGCAGGGAGGTTGGGCTTAGATGATCTTTCGAGTTCCCTTCCAGCCCCTAACATTCTGTGATGAGTGTATGACAAATTGCCACTCCCTGAAAGTTAGTGGAAACAAGCCTTCCAGCTTTAGGAACTGATGAATTCAATAGGACTGATGAGACCTACTGACTCAAACCAAAGCAGGAGTAATGGCTTCCTTGGCAAAGCATAAGATAACGGTGTGGAGTGCTGGTTGGGTAGGATTGTCTGGGCAGATATTTACAAAATATAATTTTCTTAGTGCTAGGAGTGAAAAACTTGATGTACTGACTCAGACTCTGTCTCCTGGAAAGCTGAAAGAGAAGAAAGTTACTTTTCACAATCATTATTTTTTAGGGTTGTAATTTTTGGGGCAGGGTTCAGGAGACTACAGAATGTTTCAGTTAGCAACACAGCCTTCAGTGAAAGGAGATGGATTTTGTCTTGCCATATGAAATGTTTCACCTATCACATCAGCATTGTTTTCTCTTGTTTACTTTTACCAGGACTTGTTTCTTTGTTCTGTCCATAGTGTTTTGTTTCTATGCAGAGGCTAGCCTCTGTTTTGTGATGGGCAAACAAGACAGAGTTAGTCTGTGTGCAGTGTAGTAACTAATCAGAAGTGGGTGTTGCCTACAGCTTGTATTTTTCCAGGGTAAATTTTTCTCTTTTGATGGTCCAATATTTCTGTTACTTAGGTTGGTGAATCCTTAGCAGGGGGTCTCATGAGCAAAGGCTATGGAAGTGTTAGATCTTTAGGGCATGACATCTCTTTCTGACTTACGCTGCTGAAGGTTGCCAAGAGGTGTAAGAGTATGTGACGCTCTAGTAGGAGTAGTCAGGAGTGGTAGGTCCTCTAAGGTGGTGATGATGGGTTTCATTATCCTGAAAGTCTTCTGTGATCTAAAAATAAACAAAAGATCTATCAGCTCAAAGGCTACCTGAGCAGAGGATGTGGTAGAAAGCAAGGTAGCTGGTGAAATGAGCTGCTAAAACCATGAACTCTCCCAGCTGTATCTTGTCTGCTTTTAACAGGTGTGCTTGAGTTGTCTTGAGTTCACAGAGCCAGGTGATTTGTGATTATATGCACCATGTCTTTAAGAGCAGCTCTCAGGTGTAAGCCTCTTTCCACTTTGGGTCTGGTTTCCTGGCCTGAAGCAGTGGTGGCTTTTCAGACTAGGACTACGGTGTGAACCAATGTGGAGGTAATTTGGGTACTACTGTGAATTACAAGCTGGTGTGACAGGATGGTGTATGATACAGACTTTGAGACCAAACCCTAAGTATGTTGTAATCCAAAGGTGATTCAGAGTGTTGTCTATGAGATGTGGAGACAGAATAGAACCTTTTATGTCAAAGAAAATTATGTGAGAGAAATAGGGGAAAGGAAATTGGGTTATCGGAAACAAGCAATAACAAAGGCAAAAAAGGATGATGATCTTTACAAATGGGCAAAAAAAGATGTCAGTAAGTGAGAGAAGGGGCATATTGCACTCTTAAGACAGAAAGAAAGATAAAATTGCTGTTGATATGAATATTAAAAAAAACAAACAAGAGAACAGAGTTGGTTTAGAAAGATTAATAGTGATTTAAGAGCATGCACATTAGACTGGCATTGAAGAGTTACAACTTAGTTTGTAGTTCTTGAGTGACCCTGGACAAACCTGTTAAGCTGTCCTTGTCTTGTTCTCTTTGCAAATGTGGATAATAATATTACTGTATTCCTTAATCAGAATATGAGTAGTTGAGGTACTCAGCTACTATTACTGTAGAGCTATGAAAGTGCTAAGGTAGGTAGGTCACAGGATGAAAAATTAAACCTGCAGATTAGGAAGGAAGAGGTAAAATGGCCTCAAGCTACAACTGGGTAGGTTTAGACTGGACATTAGGAGAAAAATTTTCACAGAAAGAGTGGTCAGGCACTGGAATGTGCTGCCTAGAGAGGTGTAGAGTCACCAACCCTGGATGTGTTTAAAGGTCACTTGGATCTGGTGCTTGGGGGTATGGGTTAGGGGTGAACTTTGTAGAGTAGGGTCTTCGGTTGGACTTGGTGATCCTGAGGGTCTTTTCCAACCTGAATGTTTCTGTGAAAATACTGGGAGAGGAAATATTGTGAGTACTGAAAAGGTTTTGTTTTGATATAGCAGAACAACTCTTCTTTTACTCTTCTATATAGTCTGAAAATGCCTGTAATACAAAAATCTTTTAACTGTCTGGGCATATCATGGAC
This sequence comes from Indicator indicator, assembly GCF_027791375.1. NCBI lineage: Eukaryota > Metazoa > Chordata > Aves > Piciformes > Indicatoridae > Indicator > Indicator indicator. The sequence goes on from NC_072013.1 coordinate 43,671,189, forward strand.
AATTTAAGAAGAATCTAGTTTGTCTTTGACTCAAAAATCTTTATTTCCTTGCCTACCTCAGGGTATTTTGTCAAACTATTACTATTGAGTAGCTTATATAATTTGATGACAGTTTCATGACTAGTCAGTTTGCTCTGAATTCAATGCTGACCCTTCTTGGAGCAGGAGGTTTGACTAGTTGACCTCCAGAAGTGCCTTCCAACCTGAATGATGCTTATGATTCCATCTGGAAAAGGAGAGTGTCCAATGTCTCATTACAGCTGTCACCTCCAACCATTCTGATTCACATCTTACTTGCTCTTATACATGTGTGTAATAATCTTCATTTTCCTGGAAATACTCTGAATTTTCATCCTGGTATGTGAGGCCAATATGATGTGCTATGCTCTATTGTTCTGTTGCAGCCACTTCTATGGGAACATTGCACTTTTAATTCTTCATACTGGACAGGCTTTAGGACTTTGTTTTAATGCTCTGCATTTCACATGAATTCTCATGTTGAAGATTTTAATAGCATCCTAGTGCTGATGGTAGCCCTAGGATGAAACTAACTTCTGAGGTAAAGGCTGAATGGATCACTGGTGTGTCATGTGCTAGCCACTGCTAAGTGAGAACACATTCTGTATATATGGTACTAGAAGTGATATGATTTTTTTACTGTTATTTTTCAATATTTACTTTCCTAAATGTTATTTTTTGTAGTTGCTGTTAACATCAGCGATGCCTTATATTTTCTGTTCCCACACAGAATTACTTCTCTTGACTGATAATTTCTGCTGGGGACTATTGTCTCCTATATTTCTCCTGGATATTCCTCTGAACCATGGGATATTTACAGTGCTGGGAAAGGGATGTAGATAACCCCCAAATGGAATTTTTGTACTAATGGATATAGATTTGTTATTGAGTTGGAAGGTTCCTGAAAGGAAGTAGGCTAGCTCCACAACACCAAGCTTTATGCAGGATAAGTAGGGAAATACAATGCATACATTTTAAAACTGGAAAGATTTTTTGTGTGTGTGTTAAATTGTGAATAGGAAATATTACAAGTTAAATAAAGTAAATTCTAATTGTTTTATTTAACCTAGTTGCTAAACAGAATCCATATGGAATCCTAGCAACAAATCAGAGGTCATCAGAAAATGACTGCATCATCCTTTTCTGTTTGTTATTTCAGCATATCCCATTATGAAATACTGGGTTTAAACTGTCTTGTGAAAAGGCTAATATACCTGGTTTTTGGGAATAATACCAACAGTCTCCTGCCAAAAGGAAAATAATCCTGTAAAACATCCCAGAATAGCCCTGACACATCTGAGTGGCTTCAGGGCATGCACAGAAGCTGTTCAGAAAGGTCTTATTTCTAAATGTGCTTAGGCAGATACATGAGCTAAAAAATAGCAGTGAGTGCCCTTATGGACCCCTACTTACATGTAAGGGTTATTGCTTATTTTTCTTTAGTTTTGAGACTTTGCATTTACTTCTAACACCTTGGGATAAAAGTTTGGCTTGTTTTTTATTTAGTTTTATGAGCCTGCTGAAATAGTTTCATATGGATGCTCACAAAAGACAAAAGGCCAGAAAGAAATATTTCTCTAGAAGATTAAGAAGTCAGCCCCACAGAACCCCACATTAAAAGCATGTGCATCAGTGTAGCTGAACATAAAAAAAAAAGAGCAACATTTAGCATTTTAAAAAACCGTGCTATTTTAATGAGCCTGAAGTCAACACTCTTGTACTAAGAGAAATTTAAGGAACTACTGCAACCAACAGTAGTCCTTGACATCCAATAAAGCTACAACTGTTTCAAACCCATTCATTATTCTGGCAGAACTGTCTCTGAAATGCTTTTCTTTAAGCATACAATGTGTATAGTTTGCTCAAGTCTTAGGCAAAGGTTAAAATATTGTTATTCTGCTGAGAAACTTCTCACTGTGATTTGAAGCTGAGCTCTTCCTGCTGCTTGTAGTAGTAGAATTTGGGAACTTCAGTGCTGTGTCTGATTTGAGAACTCCAGCATTTCATGAGAAGTAGGGAGGTTTTGGAGAACAGCTTGGCCTTTTAGAAAGCTGTGCTCATTCTGAGTGTGTGTATGTAGTGTTCGTGTGTAAACAAAAGCTTATTAAGATGGGGTAAGTTTTTAGGAAGGATTCAATGTTAAGCAAAATTAATAAACAATGTCGAAGGTGATGTTTCTTAGCCTTTAAAGGAAAGCTAAGGATGGTGCAGTTTAAAGGGAAGGAAGGTAACTTTCATTAGTGAGTGAGAACTGCTGAAGTGAGATGAGTCTGAAGACAGATTGAACTGCAGTGTGGGGTTGGAATTTAGCAGTGGTGTGTGGATGAAAAGGGTTTGACTTTTGAATGCAGAGTACAATGGAAGTGGAAATTGATTAATATACTGAAACCAGTGAATTCAGGGATGGCCAGAGAATTAATTTGCCTTGGACCGTTTTCCTAAGAGATGGTAAGAGAGTGACCAGGATGAGGAAAATAAAAAAAGTAACTCGTGTTTTAAATTTGCAGGGGGAAAAAGTAGTAAAAAAATAACCTTTATTAACATCTGTGTGAAAACCTGAATGGCATTCTGTGATAACAATGGACAATGCATTCGTTAACATGCACATTGCTGAACACACAGCTATTCAGAGTGAGCTCATGCTGTCACAAAGACCTTGTTCTGAATGGGAACCTCATGGTTTCAACAGCTTCCTGGGCAGCCAAGCTTGGCAGAGTTTGACTTTTTCCACCTGTTTAGTTGCCGAGTTATTTGGAAATGAACAATCTAATGGCAAACGGCAGTAAGCTTGAGAGAGTGAAAGGGGATTTGTGTTTGAAAATTTGGACAGCAGCTCATTGTATGTCTGTTCTATTCACTGTGCTAGATTCGGGGTGTTCTCTTAACTTACCCCATAGCGTTGCTATGCACTCGTCCTGCCGAGTGAGAGGCATCTCACTGGTAAATGCAGTCATCTCCTCTCTCTTTTCTCCTTGTACCTGCCTTAGTGTATTCTATCATCGGTGATAGATACCACGCTTCTAGACTCAGAGGTACAAATCTTGTGGTGAAAAGCACTAGCCCCTCTCCCTAGACAAGAGTGCCATTAGCATTTGTTAACCTAGCCCGATGGGGGTTGTTGATGCTGTGTAGAAAGGTAATTTGTGTTTGCCCTTCCTTTTAACTTGGGGAGTTGCAGTTAGTTCAGCCCAGCTACAGGTCTACAGTGCCACAGAAGGAAGCCAAAGATGTTACTGCAGGTTTCAACACACAGAGTCCTAAAGAACCCTGGGAATTCAGATCTCTTAAGCAGTTTTGCTTTTATTTTTCATGTGGTCTTTGATAACATGCAAGAATATGATAGACAATTGAAAGGGTGAAGAGGAGTGTGTGTTGTGGATCTGCTCCATGCTTTAGATAATGTATTCAGACTAATTAATCTCAGGTTGGCATTACTAATATGTTGATGCCCAATACACTGAAGTCAATGGGAAAAGCCCCTGTGATGTTAGTGGACTCTGATCAGCGTTATGGTTTTAAAGTTATGTGTGATAAGAGATTTAGAAATAAAACTCTGAAGACTAGTTAGATTCAGGATGGTCTACATAAAAAAATGAAATTTGCAAGAAATGGCATTTTGAGAGTGTTTCTAGTTATTCTATGATACAGAGGTGCTAGTTGCACATCATCTTTATCTCCATGGATAAAGTTTGTGGCTTATTTCTTTGCCCCATAGAACGATGCTGCAGTGTGGTGGCTTTGAGTAAGAGCTTCTGTGCTCTTTCCAACTGTAAGTGGGTGACTTAAGTGACTCTTTCTATTCTTATGTGTTGTTGTCAAAACCTCACATCATGAAAAGGATCCTGTTGGGTGCCTGTTAGTGTCTTGCACCAAATCAGCTGCAGGAAAAACTGCTTGCCAGTGAAAAGTAGAAGTGTGCAACAAACTCATTGGGGAAATAATTGTCTGTGTTCATTAGACTTAATCATTGCTCTGATTTTTGAAATTGTCGAGGTGTATCATAAATTTTATTTCAGAGTTTTACTCTCTTACAAGTGAAATTGTTAAAGGATCTACAGGCATCACAAAGTATTTTAGCAGTACCTGCAGAATATAACAACTTTCCACTTTCCTTGAAATTAGAGTATCTAATATTAATGTCCTTAAATTATGAAGTTCACTTGCCAAAATAACATTCATCCAGCTTGATGGCCAAATATTTCATTAAACTCCCACTGCACAGAGGTTATCTACTAATATCCGGAAGTGAGTACATTAGTGTCTGGGGATAGAGGTAGACAAGCAAAAGACAATAAATGGATTGCAGCAAACACATGCAGTCCCCTGGAGGGCTGGAGTAGTTAGCAGCTGGAGGAAGGCCTGGATATAGAGATGGATATTGAAACATTTGATATTCAAGCAGATAAAATTAAGTTGAATCAAGTGTGCAGAAGATGAAGGTGTGAGTTTCAGCGTTCGTGCTTAAATTGAATAATGTCAGAAAAGAAAGCTGTGATTTAATAAAGATTTATTTTGTAAAGTTACCTTGACCCCCTCAACTACATGTGACGCATTCAGCTCTTCAGTGTAGCGTGAACATTTATAAGCAATTATTATGAGATTAATGGCGAGTTTCACTAACCGTGTCGTTGCTTTTCTGTTTAATGATAGAACAGAAGTTAATGAAAAATGCCTAATTTTGACATACTGTGTATAAAATATGTCAGTTTGGGAAATGGGAATTAAGCACAGTTTGCCTTTGAATCTATTGTGGGTGATATTGGCGGGAAGAATGTAGTAGCTATGGGATGGTGTTAAAGAACACAGCAAGCAGTGAGATTCAGAAGTTGTGTGTTTGGGAAAACTGCTTTTAGTTCTGAGGGATATGCTTGTATATTTTTCTCTGTACAGTATTAAGTGCTCTTTTCATAGTATACATGATATACAATTTCTGTTTCCTCTCCTTTTGAAGCTCTTTTGTGTATATAGAACTTGTTCTGTAAGTGTATAGAACAAGCTAGGCTGCATAAATTCTGTGTTGTGGTTGCTAGGAGTTAAAGGCACGTTTATGAGCCTTTTTCAGGAATATCTGAAAAGTTGCAGAGTCAGAAATCAGCATTTCCATAGCTGCTACTTGAATACTGGGATTGCACTGAATCCACAGGCTCCACCTTATAGCAAGGGACACCTAAAAGAAGCTCTTGGTTGACTTTCTCTAAGTTTACTATATCAGGTCTACAGTGTGCCTTTAGCAGGTATCTTCAGTGTGGTTTGTGGCTGTCTTCCAGCTACTGGTTAAAAACACCACATGGCATATAAGGATTTTTCATTTGAAACAGCTATGCACCAACTCTGTCTTCTGCAGAAATCTGTTGTATTCAGAGCACAAGAAGAATGTGAAGAGTTTTATTAATATTTTAAATCTACCAAAAGTAGATCAAAATCTCATTGTTTCAAAGCATTTAGTGAGAACACAATTATTTTTTTCCATTAAGGGAGATTGATAAGTCTCCAGAATCTCTGAGGATTGTTTCAGAAACATTTTTTCTTTTATGCTGACCTTCTGCTATTAACTTGGAGCAAAGCTTAAAATCAGTATTTAACATTTAATGGAAGGAACAAACTGATTCTGCAGTTTAACTCAACATTTGCAGTAAGATGACTTGTACCCTAATGGCTTGTAATTAATTTTTCTGAAAATCATATTTATGATAGTCTGCAGATTCAAGGCTTTATCTAATACATAATGTTCATTTTGAGCCTTTAATTGCATTTAAATTAAAATTGGCTTAGCAGGAAGATGAATTGTGGGAATGCATCAAACCACCCAGCATGTCCTGAAGATGTGAGCCTGAAAATGCAATTTGGTGGAGATGTGCAGAATCATTTGGAGTTCATTAATTTTTATTGCACAGGTAGTTTTACTAAAGTACGTTATTTTCTTCGAAATTTATATTTATGTTTATGTCAATAGCTGAATATTGTATTAAGCTATACATCTATTAGAGTTTATTAAGCCAGTCTAATGGAGGTTGTCCATATTGTGTAGGGAGGTGATTTGTGTTTGCCTTTCCTTTTAATCTGGGAAGCTGTGTTTTAGTTCAGCTGAACTACAAGTGTCCATCCTGCCTAAAGAAGTCAAACAGGTGTCACAGTAGGTTTCAGTGTATGTGGTCTTAAAGAATCCTGGGAATTTTGATCATGCAAGCGGTTTTGCTTCTGACCTTCTAAACCTTTTTACTCTGAATAATCTTTCTTTCTCTTTTTTTTTTTCTTCATGTTGCTGAGGTTCTGACCCAGCCACTGGAATGAAGGGTTATTGATGTGTAACTCAGTTTTGTGGCATAATGTGGTGCACTTTGTCCAGCCAGCTTGTAAGTGATCCTTTAAATTGCAGATGCTGCTGAGGTTATACAATTTAATTATAATGTCACTTTACAATTATAAAGAAAAAAAGGCCTTTTGCATTGCTTAATGAATACAAATTGTGCACAAGTTGGAAATACAAAAGAATAAAAATTAACATTTGTCCTTCTTGCCAAAGTATTTACATTTTTACAGCCGATAAGTAGCACAATAATTCCACTACCTATATCCATTAAACATTTGTGCTTTTCATTTAGTGATTTGTATACAGTAGTTATTAATAAAATGAAACTGTCAGCGTTTGCTGCTTTTGCCCATCCTCTTCTTACCCTTTTTTATTCTGTTGCAGACAGAGTAATTAGAGGTTGAAAATGCTATGTGCAAATGCCTGTTACAAGGATTAAATTATATAATCATGGTAATGATTTTCCTTAAAACTCTTACTGCCAACTGTAGCATTTTTCACTTCACCAGGTTTTTTTGTGCTGTCGTATTTTATGAGAAAGTGGAAATATTTCCCCGTTCTGACAATCTGCTGCAAGTTACTAGTTTGTGGTCAGATATGATAGAAGCCCATATTCATTTGATACTCGCCAATCAGAACTTGACAGAGGTATTGCTTATTTTCTCATTTCATCACTGAAGCATGCCGGTGTAGTTTAGTCTCTAATTACTCTCAGACTGAGACGTTCCAAATATTCCCATGGTGGTAATATTTTTCTGCCTGGATGAGTCATTACGTTGTTTGGCAGACTGAAACACCAGCCTTTCCTTGTTGGAACACTACCCCTCATGTAGCACCACATCTTTTCCTCACTGCTGTCTGTTCCACGACTTTCATCCTGCTGTGACATTTCAAGCTGTACCGTACGAAAGCACATTTGCCTTCCTTCTATCTGAGTGATTGGACTGGTGCCAGCTCTTTCTTCAGGGCCAAGGACAGGGGACTGGGATAGTCTGAATAGAACTGCTTAATGATCTAATGGAGCAGTGGCTCTCTCCTGCTGAGAGATAGGGCTTGTTTGTTTGCTGGTTAGAGAAAAGGTCAGGGAAATCCTTTTCAACAAAGGCTGTGACAGTGAGAATGTGCAATACCACACATTCCTGTGGCTTGAATAACTTCATACATCAGGTGTTCCCCTCATGTTAAAAATCCTTTTATGTTTTCATTTCATTTTCAATATCCTGCAGATGGCAGAGAGATGAAAGTGATGAATTCTACAACTTGGTAATATAAAGCCAAATGTTGTTCCTTCTGATAGAAGGAGGCTTCATACCAGGAGTTTAACACCAGGGAAGGTAATGTGGATAGCTGGAGGTATTTCATGGAGGAGGCTCTTTTCCTTCTTGTTGTCATGAAGCTGTTTATATGACTTTCAGTGGCTTTATGCTTAACAAGGATGTGAATATAGTTTGCATAGTTTCCCCTAAAGGCTGCAATTCCAGTTTGGTCAGTCGAGTTAATTTCATCTGGACTTTCCACCAAATCTGAGAAGCAGCACACTTCTGGGGCGGGAGATGTGCATGCACAGGGATGCTAGCATAGGTTTTGAAATTGCCCAGAATGTTGTATCGAGTGAAGGTTTGGGGCAGACCTGTCTAGGTTTCCTCAGAGAAGGCTGAGGAAAGGGGTTCATATGACAAGAGCAGCAAAGGCTGGATCGGTGCCGCCAGAAGATCCCTGTGCACGTCGGTGACCTCACTTGGCCACGGATGCTGGCTTCATTCCCAGAATGTGTTCATGACACAACTTAAAGCAGCCACAATGTACCCCAAGATCGGGGCCACAGGATTTTTTTATTCCATGCTTTAAAACAAATGTCTGTTTAAAGTGACGTAGTAGACCTCTGAACTGGATTTTCCTCATACACATTTGTTGTTTTGCTGGTTGGATTATTTTTTCTTTGGTTTTGTTTATTTTGTTTTGGGTTTCAGGTGGTGGGGTTTTTTTGGTGGGTTTTTTTTTTTTTTTTGGTTGGTTGATTTTTGGTGTGTTTTTGTGGGGGGTGTTGTTGTTTTTTTCCAGTGGAGTTTTATGTAGTTCCAGATAGCACTCTTAAGTGAAACAGATTAAGAAATAACCAAATTTTTGTTTTCTTCTTGTGTTGTCTCCTTGTTTCTTTAGCTTTCTACTAGGTGCTTTTGAAAGCTATTTCTTCTCAAATAGCTTACACTGTGCCTTGTTTTTTGTTTGTTTCTGTGAAGCTTTTGCACAGAGGCAGGAAAGAGAGAAGCCATTCTTAAAATACGAGCATATGAATTTAGAACCACGGAAATCGGCAGGTGAGGCTCAGGTGTTGATTTAGCACCTGACAGTGCTTTTTTTTGTTTGGTTTTGGTTTGCTTCTCATTTTGTTTTTAATTGACAAGATTTCAAGTTGACACTAGGTATTTTAACAAAACAACTGCTTGCTATTTCTAATGCAGCTGAAGTTCAGCAGGAAAGATGGGAGTCAGCGGTGCCATAAAGGAACAGAATGTTCTGATTATAAAAACAATGATCCTAATCCACACCGAAGGTTTCAAATGCATACCTCTGCTGCCATTGATGTGATCCCAGGAGATAGATGGGAACTTGAACCCTTGAGGTTATTTCCTGAGTAAAGAGGATTTAAAGATGAACAAATCCACATAAAATTATTCTGATAACATCTTCATAGATTAGGAATAATATGTTTGCTAGTCTTAGAATTTCTGTCAACTAGTCAGAATCTTTACTTCAAAATAAAAGACTGGGTGAATTTCAGTGAGACATGTAGCAAAATACTAAGAGTACTAGAAAGAAAACACAACAAGCAACAGCAGGAATTAATTAATGAACTATTTATGAGACAGTAAATAAAAGTGTGTGTGTGGAGGGAAGTAAAAGAGAAAGCAGGTCCCTCCACGTCACGGTTGAACTGCACTGAAGGTGGAATGTGGGATGCTTGCAGTCTGCTCACTCAACTGTATTTGACTAGGGCCGTCATCCCCTCAGCTTTCACAAGCACTGAATGTGTCAAAAATCTTTCAGAGGAATTGTAAATTTTAACCAGCCTGCTTCTGGTTCATATTTTAATGTTGTTTTAAAATGATTAAATCATATTGATTCAAGGTATTTCTTCATCAGGTTTTGTGGAGGTTAGCATAAATCAACAAGATAGTTCAATGTATGAGTACCTGTTAATTATGGTAGGGGTACAGTGCTGATTCATTAGAATTTGTCTCATTTAGCCCTACTTGAATTAAAGGTTTTTAATTTGTGCATGCTGTGCATTTTTATATGATAATGGCTCTGTTTAAGGACAAATTTTGACCTAACTTGAGTGCTGCCAGCTTAGTCTAGAGGTATCCATGCCTATCCCAAACTTGTTTGAAAACAAACAATAGTTTCACTCTTTCAGCCACTGGAAAGTGGATAATAGCTTTTTATTATTGTGCTTTCTTGTGTTAGAAGCTGTGCATCTAAGGAACTAATGAAGCTTTAATTTTGTTGGTTTTTGTTTTGTTGTTGTTGTTTTTTGTTTGTTTTTGTTTTGTTTGTTTTTTTAATCTTGGCATGTTGATATATATGTTTGTGCATGTATAATATCAGCTCCTTAACTAAAATTTCATCTAGAGATACATCAGAATTCAATGTAGTCCCTTCCTTATCATTTTGCTATCACTACCAATTAGTGGAAATAAAGCAAGAAGATTTTTCATCTTAAGTAACTGGATTAAACTTCCACATGGAAGAAAATTGAGCAGAAAAAAGGTATATATCTGTCCTAAAATCACCTATGCAGTACAGGTGCAGCATGAGTTGTCCTCAGTCAGCAAATCTATTTGAGCATGCTCCTGTTTACTGCAGAGGGGGTTGGACTAGATGACCTTTGGAGGTCCCTTCCAGCCTGGTCCATTCTATGATTCTATAGCTGGTCATCTTACAGTCAGTGTTCTTATTTTCACAATGCAATGTCAGACTTCTAAGGTGACTGCTTTTAAGTTTGGGTGTTGTGTTGATTGGGGATTTTTTTTTTTTTTTTGGTGTGGCGGTGGATTGTCTTGATTTCTTTCCCCTTCCTTTAATCTAGGATGAGAATTTCTGACTTGTTAAAGAGGCTGGTAAAACTGCACATATTGAAGAACAGATTCTGTAGTAGTAGTAGTAGCTGGCAGAAATGTTAAGTGCTTTTCACAGTCAACATTCAAACAGATTATCAGATGGCATATTTCACCCTGTTGTTACTTTAAATGAAGTGACCATGAAATCAACAAATCTGCTGTCAGGTGCCTGTCATGAAGATAGTTCTCCCTGTCACACAATGCCTCACATAACAGGTAATGTGTTTTTAAGAATCAGTCCTGTGTCACCTCATCAAGTCCTTGTTAAAAGATGAAATAAGACGGATGGTGTTGTCTCCCATGGAGTTGACTGAAATTCAGTAAAAAGCAATGGATGTTATAAGAAAAAAGAAAAAAATGGAAAAAAAAAAAGTAATACAGGTGCCAGTGAGATGCCTCTGACTGTGCCATTTAATGTCTTTTACCTTTGTCCTGAGAATGGTTATTCACTTTTTCCTGCTTATTCCTTTCTTAGACTGAGAATTAATTGGGTCAAGTTTAAATTCTCTGATAAGGACAAGCAGAATTAATCCTCAGTCATCAAAGAAATGAGAACTCAGAGTGGTGGTGTGCCAGTAAGCCACACGTTCACTTGGAATGGTTAAGACCTGCTTCTGTGCCTAACAGAGATGACATTTGTAATTAATTATGAGGTGTTGCTAACAATAATTTTGTTCAGGAATCTGAAGTTTAATCATTAAATCCGGGGCCAGGAATAAACTAAAATTACCATATTCAGTTTTTCTCTGTATACTTTCATAACAGTTCTCTCCCCCCAACACCAAAAAAAAAAAAATTGTCTTGTTCATGAAATTTTAATTATAGCATCATTCTCAGCTTCTCAGTGTAAGGAACTGTCAACCAGCTTGAACTCTGCTGAGACAGATGCTGCAGGGTTTTTGTGGCTGAGTTGTTGGTTTGGGGGTTTTATGGTTTGTTGTTGTTTTTTTATTTTGTTTCGCCTTTTAAGACTCACCATTTTTGACTAAAAAAAAAAAAAAAAAGGAGGGAAGTCACCTTAGTTGATATATAAACATCTGTTACTGTAATTTGTTCTTTCATGGCTAAGTTGTGAATATTAGTATATTCAGACCAGTAAAGAAAGAAAAAAATAATAACCTTTCCTCACTACAGCTAAATGTTGTTTACTTATTAAAAAATCCTTAAAGAGATGATTTATAAATGTTGCTTACAGAAGCAAGAAATGGGCAGGAGGTGGAAAGATTAGCTTGCTCGCCAGCAAAACTAGTGGGCTTCAAAGGTCTTTTGGCACCCACTAGAAACTATTGTAAACTTCTCCTGGCAGGGTGAAAAGAGAGGGAAGGGGACCATGCTCCTTGTTCATCCATCCAGGTCTCCAGGCATGCCTACCCAAATTTTTTGCTCAGGGGAACACACCTGTCTTGGGCTTGGAGGAAGTGGCATTTAAAAATTGGCTAACTATCTTGGGTTCCTTTACCCTCCAGAGTCTTAGCCCATGAGATTCCTGCAAGTATCTCTGATGAGTACAAAGTTAGCCCTGAGGAAGTCCAGGGTTGTAATTCTCCTTACGGCCCTGCTTCTACCCTGTATAACACTGAACTCCACAGTGTCATGATTGCTTTCACCAAGGCTGTTCCTGACCTTAATGTCCCCAACTAGTCCTTCTCTATTAGTTAATACAAGGTCCAGCAGTGAGCCTCTCCTTGTTGGCTCCTCTACTACCTGCGTCAAGCAGTTATCCTCAACACACTGCAAGAGCCTTTTGGACTGGCTGTGCCTGGCTGTGTGGGTTTGCCAGCAAATATCAGGGTGATTGAAGTCACCCATGAGTACCAAGGAGTGTGTACTAGAGGCTACCTCCAGCTGACTGTGGAAGGCCTTATCAACATCTGCTTGATTTGGTAGTCTGTAGTAGACATCTGCAACAGTTTCACATTTCACCTCCCTTTCCACATCCCTTAATTCTTACCCACAAGCTTTCAACATGTTCTACATCCCCCCTGGATGGAACTCAACACATTCCAGTTGCTCTCACACTTAGAGAGCAACACCACTGCCTCACCTTGTTGGTCTGTCTTTCCTGAATAGTGCATAGCCATCCATGGCAGCACTCCAGTCATGGGAGCTGTCCCATCATGTTCCAGTGATTCCAATTATATCATAGTCATGCAGCCTAACACAGATCTGCAACTCCTTCTGCTTATTCCCCATGCTCCATGCATTGGTGTAGAAGCATTTCAGAGATGGAGTTAATCCATTAGTTTTCAGTCTTGCTGGCCACCTCCATGGCCACCAACCTACCAGTGAGCCCTGCATGTGCTGATGTTTTCTTGTTGGCTGTTACTATCACATGAGCCCCTGGCTCATCTCTGTGGTGTCTCACCACCTTCATGGTGGAGAACATCTTCCTAACATCCAATCTGATTCTACCCACTTCTAGTTTTGCTTCATTCCTCCTAGTCCTATCACTACCTTACATCCTAAAAAGTCCCTCATCAGCTTTCTTTTAGGTCCCCTTCAGGTACTGGAAGGCCACAATAAGGTCTCCTTGGAGCTGTCTTGCATCCAGACTGAACAGCCCCAACTCTCTCAGTCTGTCTTCATAGGAGAGGTGCTCCAGCCCTCTGATCATCCTTGTGGCCCTTCTTTGGACACATTCCATTTTAATTTTCCTACAAATTATCTGGATACATTCTAAATGCACTCATGTTTGAGACATTGAAGATCCTGTGGTGCCATTTCTGAGTAACTTCAAAGAACCATGGGTTCTTTGCATGGAGAAACTGCAGTCACATTACAGGAAAGCAAAGATGAGGAGTAACATGCTAAACCTGTAGTTGGGTTGACACTTGGCAACACTTTAGTGGATTTCTCTTTGTTACCTGCTTAAGCTTTTGTCATGATATAGGAATAAAGGCATTATGCCTCTTGGATTAGAAGTAAAGATGGTGTAGAAAGAGCAAGAGGTGTTAACGATGTTTTATGTATTGGATTCTCTTATGCTCCATATGGGCAAATGCTGCCACTTTGCTATCTTAAAAGTAGAGAGAGAGCCCAGCCAAATCTTTCATCATGACTATTAATTATGCTTATTATCAAAGCCAAAAAGAGGTTAGAACTATTAGACACCTTTTCAGTAGTGCCACAAATTATTTTACCCAAATAGTTTATTGTTGCTGTTCCTGTTCTGGCAGAGAAGTAGTTGCAGCTCCGTTTGAAAATGAGCATAAATCTGAACAAAAGGAATAAGTCTGGGACCAGCTTGATCCTAGTCCTTGGCCAAAATTCTTTTTTTCAAATGCATGAGTGGAAATCATAGAATCATCAAAGAATGCTAGGGGTTGGAAGCAACCTCTAGAGATCATCAAGTCCAACCCTCCTGCAAAGCAGGACTACTTAGGACAGGTCATAGAGCTCTCACGTTAAAAAAGTTTTCTCATGCTGAGATGGAGTTTCCTCTGAGTTTACATCTGTTGCCCCTCAGTCTGTCACTGGTTATCACTGAAAAGAGACTGGCTCCATCCTTCTGACAAGCCCCCCTTCCACTATTTGTAACGCTTAGAGGACAATGTCATGAACAGTAAGAGAGTGAATCCTACAGACTACACTGGGCACAAACCTCTACAGAAATGGATGGAGTGAAACCCATGGCTTCCCCACCCATGAATAAGTTCAATGCCTGCAGACATCACACAGATTTCAAACGGTTGTCTTCTAGAAATCATGGTAGAATCAATTTTGTAGCTGTTTCCTGTGTGAATGCCACTGGAGATCAGGTATAGAGCTGTACATAGATATAGAATATGTTTGACCTGGAAAAACTGAGCGGACAGCATTGAGACCAGAAAAATCTTCCATTCATCTAAATATAAAAAATCAGAGGATTTGGTTGTACAGTTTAAGCAGCAGGAATCTTATTCTAGTAAAAGTCACATAAACCAGGGAGAGATTACTTCTAGATATGATTTAGTAGGCTCTTCACATGTCTCTGAAATGTGGAGCTAAACACGATGAAAACTATTCCAAGGTCCTCTACTTTTGCTTGCCACTGAAGAATACTGGAATATTTACTACCTTCTTATTTATGGTGGGAGGACTTCAGAGATCTTCAGACAGCTCCTGGACAATGACAATGTGCGCTCTTAGCTGAAGTCTCAAATCCTACTGACTGCAGCTGCAGTTAGAAGGGATGATCTTGGTCTCCGCTTTGTTCCTGGTTATACAGTCCTGCCTTTGTTGTGCCATCACGAATGGGTGATGACATGGTTAGCAGATCAAGTAACCAGCTGAAGACTATTCCAGAGAAATAATTCCTGTCCCCTTAATCACCCAGCAGAGCTCACTGCACAGAGGTAGAGGCTGGAGGTAGAAGCAGAGGCCAGATGTGGGTAGGTTGGTGAGGTTTTGAAGCAGAGTCTGGATGTGGCTAGGCTGGTGAGGTTTCCTTTTTCAGCAGTTTGAAAGTGATGACAGCTGTATATGTGCAGGAGAAATGAAGACAACAGCACTGAAGAACACTGGATCTTATTATCTAGTGCTTTTCTTTTCCCTACGACTTTTCCAAACACATTGCTCTGCTCTGGCAGGGGGGTTGGACTCGATAATCTCTTGAGGTCCCTTCCAACCTCTGACATACTGTGATTGTATGCTTAGCTCTCTGAATCATTGCTTCACAGGAAAAACTGAGACATGCCTTCCCTAAGATTTTCATTTTACTCAAGCATTCAACAAGCAAGTTAAGTAACACATCTACAATATTTTATTTTTTTACACTTCTGTCACAAAATGTATTAAAGGTTTCCTATGCTAAAACCCTGTTACTAAGAACCAATACATAAGTATCACTAATTATTTCCAAAACTGCAGGACAGGAATTTGAACATGGTTAATGATTTAAAGCATAAAATAATCTCTAACTTTTAGAATCTAGGGTAATCTGGAGTCCTATGTCTGGAGCATCACTACCATTCCCTGCTCTGAAAATTTTCTATCTGAAGGATCTTGAGTTGCCAAAGGATGGGATCCAGGTTACCAAGGTGAATATTCTGTTCTATCTTGTCAGTCCCAAAGTTGCCACAAGCACGAGGCATGTTTTCAGAGAACCTGCGGGCATCGAGTTCAGTTTCTTAGACACAGCCATGTTAATTTGGGTACAGTACTTCCTGAGAGTCTGCCAGGCAGACCAGCAGCCTTTAAAGAAAATAGGCATTTAAATATCTTGTTGAATTTATTGCTCTCACATGGTGTTTCTGAACATATTCTTACTTTATCTTAGTGTAGTTTGTGGTGGTTACCACTGTGAAGTTACCACCAGGCCAAAGTTTCATTGTTTGAACAGTTGCTTCAAATTCCATAGGTGTCCCAGGAGAGCTCCCATCATGTTTCTTTCATCTGCTTTTCCTTTGTGCCCCTACACAGACTGTAGGGAAGGAAGCAGAGTATGTCTACACTGGACTTTCAACTTATTTTTGGACAGGAGTATATAGAGAGCTCCTCTGCAGATCTTGGTTAGACTGCTCTCAAACAGAAAACTCTTGAAGCTTGGAAACTAGCTTGGGTAGCTTATCAGTATAGAGCTGCTATATAGATGCACTCTCTGGGTTAGGGCTGTTTGGCACTAGTAGGCAATACAAACACTGTGGTCTTTGGGTAACACTTGCTGTTGAACTTCTGTTTTCAGAGTAGTAGTATATTATGTTTGGAGTCTCACAGTGCCTACAGATTCCACACCCTTAGCTGGCATTTCTGTATGTGGGCTTTCATATCATCCTACAGTGGCTGAGGTGTTTTTCAGTACAGTGTATTGTTTTCTTATGGAGGAGGCTTGTCTTGATGCAGCAGTAAAGTCTTGTAATGCACAGAGATCAGATTCAATACATATGAATTATTATCTCTATGGGATTTTTCTCACTAAGTACTCGTTCTCGTCTTCTGCAAAATATTCTTGACTAAAGAAACTCAGGTCTAGAAACAATCTATCATTTGAGTCCCCTGATTATCATATGGATTGATACTCAGCTTCTTGCACAATTCAAGCTAATGCCCCATCTAGCTGGTTTATTGAATCTCAGCACTGCCTACATAGATATACTGAAAGTAAAATTCAATTGGAATCATATCATAGATACCAAAATATTAACTGGGGTGGGGTGGGGTAGTGGTGGTGTTTGTTTTCACCTAGCTTTATGTCTAATTAACTTCTCGGAATCACTTATGCTTTGTGGGCTGTTTATTTTGGCCCACAGGGTTAGGATTTACAGAGGACTAGGAAAAGTTCCTGACTTTTTTGAAACAGTTCAATTTTTTTTTTCTCTCTGTAATGTTTTCTGCATCCAGGTATTTCCTCAGTTCTTGCAAACTGAAATAGCTATCATAGATTTCAGTCTGAAACTCTCTATAGTATGTCTATAATCTGTCACCTGATGATATTTTATTTACTCTGATATTTCTTTAGGTCACATTTGGTGCTTCATGTGCAGTACTGCAGCCTTTTCCCCTCAACTATCACATATCATTTCCTGAACTGTTACTCAAAATCTATAGAGGTTATAAAGTTTCCAATGTATAGCCCTGGGAGCAGCTGTTTTATTTTGCTGATGTAAGATATTTTCTTCTTCCCTTCCCCCCTCCCACCTCTTCTTTCTCACGTTTTCAAGTTCAAAAGAGGTATGCGTGCTATCAGACTGAATAAGGTGTTATGCCAAGAGAGTTAGATTTACACCAAAGTGCTAGCAGAATGGTAAGTGATGTAACCATAATATTAGCTAGGGACAACTTGATTTCAAGGAAGGTCAGAGGAGAATGTCAGAAGTTAGGATTTTCAAGGCATTCATGTGTTTCTGAAGCTTAGTTGGATTCCTATTCTCTAATTTTAGTCCCCTAATTTAGTCTAAAAATCTGGTCTAATTGTGTGCTCTTGTGAAATTAATCAAAGTGATTTAAGTAATGGAAACCTGATGACTCCCAAACACTTGCTGCTTTTTCGTGATGTATGTGCACAGGAACCAGTTAGAGGTCTGTCTTGTCATGGATATGGCTGCAACAGGACAAGATGGTCCATATCATTCTGTGGAACAGTGGTTGAAGCTCACAGTCTTAGATACTTAGCAGAGCTCTATACACAATTTCGCCTTGATTTAGGGCCAGTCTTTAAAAGCTTTAGAAGTCAAGTTCCATTCAAATGGTTTGTACCAAAGTATGGAATTTCTTATTATTTCTACACAGCAATGTTTCACTTCTAGTAGCCCTGTGCTCCAGGCTACTTTCCTCATTCACACTTACCATCATCTGGATGAAAAAAACAATATTGGCAATACTAAATTGAGTGCTTTTTTACCATTCCTGTTGTAAGAATTATTTGTTAATTCTAAAAAGAATTAATCTGCTTTCTAAAAATGATAGAACAATGGATTTGTATTGCTTTCTGGATACCTGCATGGTTAGCTGTAGGAACTTGCAGTGACATGGTAGTATTGAGTCCAAGGCTACAACTGCTGTCTTACATAAAAAACACAACTACTTGGATTCTTAATGCTGTGATAATAACAACTGCAGCAAATGAGCTCAGAGGCAAAAAATAAAATTGATCGTTATGGAAGATAAAAATACATGCTGATTTTCACTTAAGAACTTAATTATTGTAAATAGAAAACTATAGTTGATGTTGTCTACCACAGAAGTATTTAATCTTGAATTTCTTTTTCTCTGGAGCATCTCCTGCTGGCCCATGATGCCTGCAGACAGATTATAGAACACATTCGTTTTATCCAGTCTGAGCTTTTTCTGCTGCTATTGTGCTGTGAATTTTGTTCATTTTTACAGAAGTCACACAAGACACTAAAAGGACAATTTTCCTGTGTTTTACATTCTTACTTCTATTTTCTCTGCTTTAAAATGGTCAGGTCAATTTAAACTTGATTTAAGTGAAACACTCCATGGCTCACACTCGGCAAGTATTCAACCCAAAAGCAAACATTTACAGATGCACTGATGTAACATCCCCACCCCCCAAAGTACATAATGGGGATACTGTTCAGCCACTATCCTGCAGGCACCAGTGTACTGCACAGTGCATGTATTCACTGCAGGGGCTCTGATCTGCATATGCAGTAGTTTCTGTGTGCAGCTTCTATTGGCACAGGAAAAAACCTCAAGGAATAAAGAATGAGGGAGAGCCTTCAAGTGTGAAGTTATGTAGCTTTTCTTTTCTGGAGATGAGGTTCATAACCTGTTTTTATTACTGAACAGACTTTAAAAAAAAAAAAAAATCCTGAATGAAGGAACTGGTCATGTCTGAGGAAGGAAGGAGCAAGGCTTGTGGAAATGAAATCAATCTGTTGATGCAGGAGTCCTGCCACAGGGGTTTTCCCCTGAAAGGCATTAACACAGACACAGTGTTTTGGTAAAAACCAAGAGCAGAGTCAGACTAAAGACCAAAAAAGATAACAGTTTAGAGAGAGGGAGGTAGTCACAAACTGTACTGGTTGAAGATTGAATAGCTACCTCTGAAGACAGGCTTTGATCTACCTGCCTCCTTGTATATACATGTAATCTTGGATCTTGTTTGAATATTCCCACTCTGATTTTGTAATTAAAACATCATTTATACTGAGAATAATTAAGACAACTGTACATTTGATTTTAAAATCAGTTTTGAGTATTGTGCCTTGTCAAGCTACAAGAATGGTTCCTGCAGCTTTACAACTTAGCATTAAGAGGCAGACAGTGACCGCAGGCACCTGAGCGGAAGGTTTGACAGTTTGATAAATTAGGAATGACACTTGCCAAAATGGCTGTCCTTCCCTCAGCCTGCCAGTGGAGCATTTACACACTGTTAATTGAATTGGCAATTTGTGTAACAGTACCTGCCCCTGAGCTTTTGTAATGCTGGAGCTGCCATTTAGCTCTGATAATCCAGGACTTGGGAATAAGGACGAAAAGCTTCACATGATATTATTGCAGATTTAAAATGACAGTTGGGGACCTTGTTGCCAATTTCCCATTAAATGAGAAATAATTAACAATAGCAATAACAAAGTCTTATAAAGCTGGAAAGTTAAATTGACTTTTCAGCAGTAGTATGGTTTGAAATTGCTTCTAGTGTGATTATCAGATTGCCCTTTCAGTATTATATACCCTAAGTAGTATCATCTGATGGTCTGAATAGGCAATGTTTTTCAAAGCTACCCTTTTTATTATTACAAGACTCTTCTGATTTATCTGTAGGGTGGGTTTGGTTTTTTTTTTATTTTTTCTTGCCATGTAAAAATTGAGTTATGTTATAATATTTCATACAGATAAAGAACTTAATGAAATATTAGAGATTCTGATTTCTGTAGTTATCAGTAATTGAGTGATGGCAGAAGCAAAATTTTCATTCATAAATTAATATTGCTAATTATGAGGTTCTTTTTTGTACTTGCCGTTCATAGCTTCAATGTCTTTTTGTACATTTCTGTAGTGTACCTAATTCCATAATCTGAAATGGCAATTTTTCTGCAAACTTCTTCTTTTTTTTTTTTTGCTCAGGCTTCTTATGTTTTATAATCTCTGTGATTACTTCCTAGTGATCTGATGTCCAAATATCGTTATAACCAAAACCCTTAGAAGAATTAGCCACCAAAGACTAGAGTCTTTGCTACCTTAGGGATTAAAAATAAAAATAATCTGATATTTGAAAGCAGCCACAGTTGCTGCATGTTAGAAGGCTAAGTTCTCTATGCAGACTTGCAGCTCTTAGTCCTTCCCCAAAGATTAGACTTACAACTTCAAGTGAAGTAATGGAGAGCAGGTGAAGCTTCTTTCCTAAGATGGGTCATTCTCATGGTGAGAATACTTAAGCATTCATAAGATGCTCCAAGTGCTAGATGAAGCAGGGAACATTTCCCATGCAATAAATAGTCTAAGACAGTACAGATTTCATCATATGCATACTTGGAAATATCTCTTAATTTGATTACTGTGATTTTTAGGACTGAGTTTAGCTATGTATTAGACAAGGACTGAAACACAGACACACTGGAGAAGAGGAGGCTCTGGAGAGACCTAATAGTGACCTTGCAGTACCTGAAGGGGGCCTACAAGGATGAAGAGAGACTGTTTACAAAGGCCTGTCATGATAGGGTGAGGCACTACGGTTTCAAACTAGAGAAGAGTAGATGTAGGCTGGATGTTAGGAACAAATTTTTTACCATGAGGGTGGTGGAACACTGGAACAGGTTGCCCAGGAGGTAGTTGAGGCACCCCATCCCTGGAGATATTCAAGGTGAGGCTCAACAGGGCTCTGGACAACCTGATCTAGTGGAGGATGTCTCTGCTGACTGCAGGGGGGGTTGGGCTAGATTACCTTTGGAGGTACCTTCCATCCCAAACCGTTCTATGATTCTGTATCTCCCAAAGACGACTGACAAAGTAGAGAATGATGCAGAAAAAAAATGAACCCAATGTCATGTGTGTTTAAGATTGTGCTACAGTGTTACATTAGTTGTAGAAGCTATAGTGGCTGTAGAAATGCCTAGGGGATGAATCATAAAAACATGAAACAGGACAAAGAAATAGAGAGGTGAGCAAAGATGAACTAATGTGGAATAAAGGAACAGGAGGATTCGTGATGAAGCTTACACCTCAGACATTTGTGCAGAAAGTGATATTTTTCTTTCTTCTGTAATTGGTGAGAAGCCATTTTTGGCATTAGAGAATTTTGTTCTAAAGAAGGAATTCAGTAAGAGGTAAGCCTGTAGAAAATTTTGGGTGGTGCCCAGCTTAAAATGAAAGTGTACAAGTCAGGCACTGGAAGGAGAACAGAGGAGATGCAGAAAGGCACTGCCTGCTGCTTGGCTGAGAGCACAGTGCCATACAGCCTGCTACCCTAGCCAGTGCTAAGTCAAAGAGGAGTGGCTGATACTTCCAGCCCCAGTGGCAAACTTATGCCATGTATGGCAACACTCTAAAGGAGAGGCAAAACTTGGCAGGGAATAGGAAAGGGAATGAAGAAAACAAGAAAATAACAGGGATGGGAGTTAGGCTATGCTATTATGTCACTGTTGAAGGTGGAAAGGAGAAATTGGTATTACTTGAAAGCAAAGCTAACCTGGGAATTTGTGACAGTGCATGAGAAATGTAGGTAGAAAATAGGTTTTTGGATTTCCTACAAAGAACAACTTCAGCTGCTTGCTCTTTCCTCTGCCTCTTCCTCGAGGCATTGAAGAAAGGGAAGAAGTAACTGTGCCTAGATTGTAAAGTGGTATCCTTTTTTTTTTGTCTTCTACTTCCCCCCCCCTTTTTTTTTTTTAATCTCCTCCCAAGTTCTAAACACCTGCAGTCTATCACTACTATCTTTTTTCATGTATAAAGGAGAGAGAACCATGTGGATGGATAACCATGGAACCAACAATGTGCCCTTGTGACCAAGGACAATGGTATCCTGGGATTAGAGCTGTGGTTAGTAGGTTCAGAGAGGTTCTCATACCACTCTGCTCTGTCCTGGCCACATCTGGAATGTTGTGTCCAGTTCTGGGCCCTTCACTTGAAGAAGAACCTCAGGGAACTGCTTGAAAAAGTCTAGCACAGAGCCACAAAGATGATTAAAGGTGTGAAACATCTCCCTTACAGGAAAAGGCTGAGGGAGCTGGGTCTCTAGCTTGGAGAAGTGGAGACTGAGAGGTGACCTTGTTAATGTTTATAAATATGTGGAGGGCAAGTGTCAGGAGGATGGAGCCAGGCTCTTTTCAGTCATGTCCAATGACAGGACAAGGGGCAGTGGGAGCACAGGAGGTTGCATGTGAACATAAGGAGAAACTTTTTCACTATCAAAGTGACAAAATACTGGAACAGAACAAAAGGCTGCACAGAGGGGTTGTGGAGTCTCCTTCTCTGGAGACGTTCAAAACCCACCTGGAAGTATTTCTGTGTGACCTACTCTAGGCAATCTTGCTCTGGCAGAGGGGGTTGGACTAGATGATCATTTGAGGTCCCTTCCAACCTTTAACCTTCTGTAACTGTTTGTGTAAACTTCATAATACCTTCAAGTGTATTCCCAGAACAACTGGGTAACTGTGCTTCTTATGTACCTATTTGTCATAGAGGATTTAAAGTCCTGTCCAAGTCTGCTTCTGGAATTTCTCTCCTTATTACCTACTGTGTTTCAGATTATGCTACACATCCATTGCCTTTATGATAATTGTATGAATTGTTTCTTTCACTGAAACACTAGATATCAAAACTGCTTCTTTTCTCTGAGGAAAGCTCAGCAGATGAATAAGTTATAGAAGGCAAGCAAAAGATCAGCAAATTAGACTGTGTTAATCTATGCTGGAGGAAACCATTTGGGTAGTGGCTGTCTCATGGGGTTTTTTTCTTTCATTCTTGTCAGATGAGTGTTTTCTGCATTCCTATTACTGCAAGTTAAGAGTTGGACAGAAGTAGTCAAAGCAAATACTATAAAGAACTGCCTGGGTGAGAAATCAAGTATTTTGCATAGCATTGAAAGCTGATGCTGAAGGGGATTGTTTGTCTGCCTGCAGAAAAGCCACTGAAGGAACTTTTACCTGTGGTTCCACAGTAGCTTCAATTTTCTGCTTCTTTTCTGTGGTTTGTGAAATTCATAATTGTCTACTGTCAAAATGTCAGAAAGTCTGAGGAGCATGGCTGTGCTTGGCCTCTTTTCTTCTAGAAGCTGTTCTTTTCCTTCCTCCTCAGTGGCCTTCTGTACTCCAGCTTCAATCTAAGATTCCTCACCCACTTAAAAAGAACAGCACATGAGATTTTCTACTTTGTAGTTATGTCCCCCACTTTAGATGCATCATTGGTTCTTCCAGTATTTAGAATCATAGACTCACAGAATAGTTTGTGTTGGAAGGGATCTTATATATGGTCTAGTTCCAACCCCTGCCAGGTGGCCACAGACAGGGACATACTTCACTAGATCAGGTTGTCCAATGCTCTGTCCAGCCTGGCCTTAAACACTGCTTTTCTGGGCAACCTTTTCCAGTGCGTCACTACCTTCACAGTGAATAATTTCTCCCTTTAATCTAAATCAACCCTTTTTCAGTTTAAAGCCGTTACCCATTGTCCTGTTTAGCATATCTTTGCCCCTTCCTCCTGACTTTTCAGAGTTTGGTGGAAAGCAAGTTCAATTTGTATTGTCTATATCTTTCTAAAACTCACCTCAGAGCCTTTTCTCTTTCCTGTTGTTACAGGATTTTACAAACACCAGGAGCAGCCTGCTTTCTGATTCATTTTCGCTTAGAACTCAGCAAAACACAAACCAATTATCTCTAATACTCAGTATAGAATAATTTAATACTTGGACAGATAGCTTCATATTTTCCCAGTCCTAACTGAAAAAGACAGAAAGTCTCCCCATACCCCATTTTCATCTTGGTTGTTTATGTCTCCCTTGGAAGAGACTGGAGACTCCCTGGGGAAGCTAACTTCACAGTTTGAGCTACATCGGCTTATGACTGGCTCTTATCCTATGAAGTGTGGTGTAAAACATGAAGGACTCCATATATACATTATTTATTGTGTAAGAATAATTGGTGAAGGTGTATGCAAGACAAAGAGGATTGGAAAAGTTCTGAAAATATTTCAATATATGTGTTTAAGTTGGGGCAATCCCAGGCACCAATATAGGCTGGGCAGTGACAGGTTTGAGCACAGCCCTGAAGAAAAGGACTTGTGGGGATGCTTGTGGATGAGAAGCTCAATATGAGCTACCAGTGTGCACTTGCACCCCAGAAAGCAAATTGTATCCTGGGCTGCATCAAGAGAAGTGTGGCCCCTCTACATCACTTTGGTGAGACCCCACCTGGAGTACTGTGTCCAGTTCCGGAGCCCTTATTACAAGAAAGATCTGGATGTGCTGGAATGTGTCCAGAGAAGGGCCATGAGGATGATCAGAGGGCTGGAGCTCCTATCCTATGAGGACAGGCTGAGAGAGCTGGAATTGTTCAGTTGGGACTAGAGAAGGCTCCAGGGAGACCTTATTATGGCCTTCCAGTATCTGGAGGGTGCCTACAAGAAAGCTGGGGAGGGACTTTTTAGGGTGTCAGCTAATGATAGGACTAGGGGGAATGGAGCAAAACTAGAAATGGGCAGATTCAGATTGGATGTTAGGAAGCTCTTCACCATGAGGGTAGTGAGACACTGGAGCAGATTGCCCAGGGAGGTGGTAGAAGCCCCATCCCTGGAGGATTTTAAGGCCAGGCTGGATGTGGCTCTGGGCAACCTGATCTAGTGAGATGTGTCCCTGCACATGACAGGGGGGTTGGAACTAGATGATTCTTGAGGTCCTTTGCAACCCTGACAATTCTGTGATTTTGTGAGCATTCTAATGAGTGTTACCTTTAGTGAAAACATTAAATTATGCCTGTTTAGGACTTACTGTTCTCCTGTACTTATTTCCATTTTTATGTCAGTTAGTGAGAGAAACTGCTAGTCTTGCTAACTAAAGAGCAATTAGAAAAAAAAAATCTAACTGCTCTTCAGACCTACCACATAACTGTTATTGATGTTCAGTGTCTAGTGAAATTCTCCACAGTGAGTTTGCAGGAGCTTGTAAAGGAATTTATAACACCAATTGTTATTTTATCCAAATTTTATTGCAGAATTTTGTGTGATAAGCAATGCAGATAAGAAAGAGCTGAGAAGATGTTTGTAAACATATTTTAGACATCCTCTGAAAAGCTCTGGTTTAGGACTCCCAAAACATTTTGCAAATAAACAGTTTTGCATCAGGTAGCCATTGGACTTGCTTGTGATTTTCTGCTCTTTTGCACTAAAGGGACTTCCACTTAGAATCCTTGTTTTTGAGATACTTTGTTGTGTGTGAAATAGTTTCAAGTAAGTATAAGAGTGGGGTTTTTTTTGAGCTTGGGAGTGAAGAGAGCCTGCCAGAATATGGGAATTCTTGCTTGCATATTCCAGTGTGAACAGGGAAGGGAAAAGTGAGAAACTTTGTTTATTTTTATCTGAACTAGAATAGCTTTTTATTTTTGTATCATAAGAAGTTGTGACAATTGAAGACTGGAGCAAGAAAATTATTCTTACGGCTTTGTGCATAAATTCTGATGAATTTTTACTTACCCTTGCAATGGAGGCACATTTAGAAGGGATGAATCTGTACTGTGGCCATATATCTGAACCACCTGTGATGCTGAATTTTGAACATAATCTGAAATTTATAGTTTTAGCCTAGACTAAAATACGATCATGGTTCTTCCAAGAATCACAAGTAGCTGACTTTTCTTTAAATGCTCTTAGTCTAAATTTCACAGGATTTCTTTGTGCTCTGCACCACTCTAAGCAAGGATTAGTACAGTTGGGTGCTACCCAGGCTAGTTATGAGGAATTTTGGTTCTTAATCCCAACTTCAGACCCCATGTTTGGTGATTTCAACACATACTAGTAAGTTTTCATTTAGAAGAAACATTTCCACAATAAGATATTTACTGCAACTTCCTTGTGTGTGTGTGGCTAAGGTTTGAAAAACTTGAACTTTGGTTGTGTTTTGTTATTTTAGTCATGAATATTATTATCATTAGTGCCTAGGAAATTACAGAGTTTGCTTACTTCCTGAAGTGCAATTAATTGTATTTGCTGCAAAGAGAAAGAAGGAGGTGTTTTGCTGAATATCTATTTTTTAAAGGGCATATGGCAAGAAAATAAAAATTCCATTTACATGTAAATGATTTAACAGACCACAGTAGGAAACTGGAATACTACCAGTTCAGAATGATGTGGTGGTAAAGGTAGCTGGCTCGGTGCTGAAAAGTGTGTTTGGCTTTGGTGGGTGTGTGTGGGGGGGTTATACTGCAGAATAATTATTGGAATTCAGACCTGGATAATGATCATATCGAGATCTTATTCTTAACCAGACTTATAAAACACTGCTTTAAATCATACTGACATTTTTCAGACTTTAATGTTCTGAGATTCTGTAGCGAGAAGCCTTGCATCTACTGTTTTGTTGCCTAGTGGAATGTGAGAGCCACTTTAACTATTTGTAATTTCAGATAAACAGTCTTGAAGATTTTATGTTCTTTCCCCATTGGCACAAAACTTATCTGAGGTTTAGTGTGAAATATCTATAAAAACATATTTACAATATATGACCCTTTAACACTCACTTTCAGTGAGGCTTCAGCTTCACTCCCAAATCTTCAAATATATTTAGACCCCGTTAGCCTATGGATTCCAGTCAGAGGAGAGGTACCTTTTTTACTTCAGAAAAATGGTTTCAGGCTATTCAATTATGTAATCACTTTTGAATATTTTATTGCTTGCTGTGAACAGTAAACATAATGCACTTTCAAAGGTGTTGCTCTTTGCTATAAACAACAAAAATAATTTGTTTGTATACCTGTAATCACCAAGTATTGCAAAGCAATACTAAAATATGAAATTCCATATGTTGAAAATAGTTTTGTAAGGCCAATTCAGTAACCATGTGCATTTCAGTAGTATTCATGTTGTTATATTGATAGTTAAATAGTTTGTAAACTGGAATGTTATTTTATTTTCTAATCTGGACAATGAGTTGTTTCTTTTTTATAAAGTTCATGCTTTAGAGCCTGCTGCAAAAAGAGGGCTACAGGTGTCATTTTTGTACTACTTTAGCTCTGATAAAGAAATGATTCCCCTTAGTAACATGGAATTGCAGCATTAAAATACTTTTCTAGTTGTAACAGTGGAAGAAGTAAACTAAATTAATCAACTTTCCAAAGAATGGCTTGCATTCCTTTAAAACTGTGTGCAGGCAAAGCAGTGGAAGAGCTTTGGATATTTCACAACATGGTTTCATTCCAAAACATCCAGCAGGAATTCACCTGCTATATTATTCTGAAGACACCAGTATACGACTACAGTCTAAAATGCCTTTTGTGCCAAGAAAGCTAATTTTTATATTTTTTAAATTAATCTTGCCAAAATCTGGATTAGCTGTGTCTCATCCCTTTAACCACAGGCATGTAAACCTCAGGATAGACAGCTGTTTGGATGTTTCAGACTGGGACTCATGCCCTCAGCAAACATATTTGATTCTCCTACATGGTCCCTTGGCTGCGTGTACTCATGGCCATATGCTTTGATGGCATTGTGCCTGCTTACTAGTTGGTCAAACTGTTTCATTAGGGCTTAGACGCCAAGATAACAGGTTGAGTTGGGCACCATCGATGACAGTATGCATTCTATCACTTCTGAAGAAATCTTTCCTCAGGGACAAGATGCCATACTCTACAACTTGCCTTTTTTGCGTTCATCTTTCTTGACACTTAGATGTTGCAAACACCCCAAAAAGAAGAGAGGGGGGAAAAAGACAGATTGAGGAGAAATGTTTGGCTTTCAAAGAAGTCATTGTCATTGTAGCTGTGATATAAACTCAGTTCAGTTCACAAGGGATTTAGAAATGCATGCAAAATGAATAGTGTACATGCCCTCAGGCAATTCACATTAATTCAAGCTTAAATCAGACAACACCGCAAGTGGGCAACGTGTAAAAGAAGTAGAATAGTCGCTGAGACATTCTGTAGTTCACCTTAAACATCTGGAAAAGGACTGTAATTGTCCTAATGTTTACAAAATCAGGGGAGAAAAAGTTAGCATACTTCTGGTTCAGTGTCATCTTCCTGCAAACTTTGCTTTCTATTTATGTAGTGTAGCTACATAAGCATATTCGTCTTCACATATGTAAGTGTATTATTATTTAGACATAGAAAAAGTAAATGCAGAACAGTTTTAGGAATAGTCATTAAAAATCAAGAAAATTCCTTGTTTCTCATATGTCAGCAGAAACTAAGTTACAGAAAACTATTGTCCTGAATTGATTATACCTCCAGAATGAGCTAGGGAAGAGGCAGCAGCATCTTAGACAAAGTAGTTGGTCAGTGAGCTTGATCTCCTTAAACGTGAGATGATTTATATACTGATTCAGATCAGGGAGCTGCCTCCAATGATGCTTATATCTCAGAGCATATGCATGTGGCATATGTAATATCACATAGCAACCTTATTGAGATGTGAAAAACTGGCTGTGGAACAGCATTGGTTTTGTAGCATTTATACCACAGTAGCTGTTGAAAGTTGGCAAGAGTGAAAAATCTTAGCATTTGGGGTTTTTTTTTGCTGACAAACACTAAAAGGATTGACTGTGGTCTATAGAAAGCAAATATAAAAATAATTGGAAGTGGATTTTTAGACATCAAATACATCAATTAATTCCCACCCCACCCCCACCCCCCTGAGTTTCCTTCCACAAGTTTTGCTGCACTGCTACACTTTTTTGGCTGCCATGTTGCTATGAATTTGCTGGTTTCATTTCAAATAGTTTTGGAGAACTCTCATTACATGAAAGAACAGAAAAAGTTGTCAGGGTTCCAGAAGCATATACTGCTGTAAATGTGTTATGAAACCTTAGTGTTATGTCATTTTTAATTAATACAGACTTATTAAAACTGGCATGATTTAGACCATTTTCATTGAAGCAACTGAGAATAAATCAGACAGAAAAGCAATAGATGAAGGAGTTTTAAGCAGCTTAGTGACCTAAATCACTTGTTAGTCCCTGTCTTTTCTTGGGTAGGTTACACAGTGCACATTTTTTTTTCTAATGAAAATGAAATATTTGGATAATGAAAGGAAAAAAGCAAACCAAGTCAGTCAGTTACTTTGAATTAACTTGCTGGCTGTGATTTTTTTTTTATTTTGTTTTGGTTTTGTTATTGAGTGCATAGAGAGAACAAATAGTGATTCTCAAAGTTAAAAGCTCTGCTACTTGGTGCCTTTATTATACTTAAGTTTTCCCACTTTGTCTTAATGCTTAGCTTGCATAATGTCATCTCAGCTACTTGATGTTAATATAATTTTGATGTGAAGTAAGCATGTTTCAGTTTTACTCATCCACATAAAGCAGTCAAAATATACTAAGAACCAAACCTGTTTGCTTTCTTTCATTCTTCCTCCACTGTTAAGCAAGTAATTCCTACTTTTACTGCTTTGCCAGTCTGAGTTTAATACAGATTGTAAGAGCTGAGCTTTGGTTTTGGTGTGGGATTTTTTTCTGCCTTTAAGTAAAATCGGTATAAGAAGATTATTTAATGTAAAGGATCAGGAGAGGTCTTGGACTCGAATGGTTGTCTTTAGCTGTTGTGGGATTTTGTTAGATATCACTAGACACTGAGTAATATAGCCTGGGATTGTTGACAAAGCATAAGAGCCAGGAATGGAAGAGCTGTGATCTTAGTACTGCAGCTGTCTTTTGGCAAGACTTTTTTTAACCCCAGTTATGGGAAATTTCAGGGACTTGTGGTCTTTCAGAACTAGCCTTACACCTCTGTCTGTACCTTAGTTTATCCATGTGTGAAACGTTAATTATGTACAACTAGTTTGGTAGTCAACTCTGAAATTCCTGGATGAAAAACACTGGAAGAGTGCAGGGTAGTATTCTGTGTAATGACACCATCTGCTTTGCAGCAACTGTGGAAGTCATTAGAGAAGAAAGATTAGAAAACAGTTCATATTTTCATAGAAAGCTATCCTTTCTTTCTGGTTTAGCTTTTCTGTGCTTTTTTTTTTAGCACTGCACAGGTAAGTTCTTATGGTCAGCAGCATTTAGGGGTTAGTCTCAGCAGGAGTTTCCAGAGCCTGCTTTATAATTCAGACTCACTCTATGGCAACTGTCTGAGCTGAGCCATTTTGAACTATGGGTTTGAACTAGGCTTGTGGAAGAGTATTATTGAATGATTATTACTAATGGGGATATAGGGTGTGAATAATGTACAAATGTGTGCTTATTAACATATGGGAATGGTCTATGTTTTGGAGGGATTTTTTTTTTAACACTATAAATGTCCTAATTGCTGCAGCTTCTTGAATTCCTTCCTTGTCATGATTGCAATAGTGAGCACAGTAAGTCAGGTGAATTTGGTAAAAACACAAATAATGAAAAAACAAATTAATATTTCTCAGGAAAACACTCCAAAGATAAGTGAATTAAAAAATATTATGTGTATTGTTTGTACTGTCTCAAGTTAAATCATATGCCATTTATAAGAGCTCCACAAAGGCAAATTCTCAGTGTTAAAGATGTGGAAAATGAGGCACAGGGAGGGGGGAAAAAAAAATTGAATGCTTCCCAGTAGGCCAGTAGCATATTTAACAAACAAAGGGAGTTCTTATCACTAGGCTAGTGCTATGTCTTTTAACTTTGCACATAAATATACGTTTCCACTTCTTTTAAGACAAAAATGGTGGTTTTGAGAGTCTCTTTCTCTGGTGACATTCAAAATCCACCTGGATGCTTTCCTGTGTGGTGATCCTGCTTTGGCAGGGAGGTCCCTTCCAACTCCTAACATTCTGTGATTCTGTGAATTAAACTGAGCTTCTTTTAAAACAAAAAGTAAGCTCCAAGGATATAGAAGACTTAACAATTTTATTGCCAGCAAAATGAAGTAGTGCAGAGAAAATATGTTTGGGCTATGCTTCTACAAATAACGATAGTTAATTATTAATATCAGCAGAGCACAATCACATTTTTGTTGGATTAGTTAAAGGCTGTTCAGAGGGTTAATGCCAGCTTTATCCTTTTAATACAAACTTTATGTTGGCTGAAGGAAGACAGGACATTCCTGTATAAAATCTGGGGATTGAAAGTTAAGCCTTCAAAAGAGTTGTCAACCAAGGTGAATCGGTACCAGTGTTAACACCTTCTGTCATGTGGCCACAGCATGTTTTTAGAACTTGGGTTTACTGTACCCCCACTGCTATAGCTGCAGATACTGTTGGGGTCCTGATTCAGCAGAGTAGTGAATGCTTAATCCACTTCTGTTTAGCAAACATTTTGTTTGTGCTAAGTGTGTGCATGTAAGCTACCAAACAATGTTCTAAAGACATTGGTTCGTATATCAGAAGCCTTGTTCAGGGTTATTAATTTTTATTTATTAGTTTTTGTTTCTTTTGCTTCTCAAGTGTATTAGGTATAAAGGTAGCAAAGCTGTTTTAATTCTGAATAAGATTGCCCAGACAGCAGAGCTTAAATGCACTTTGACAAATCCATTTTGCATTCTCACATTTAGTTAATTCGGATTAATTTTCTTTACCACTCCCAAACAGTTACACTCTCAAGTCTGAGGGACTAAGAACACTTATGTTTAGCTAGAGCATATAAGTATTTTTATTATTTTTTTGTATTAAAATAACTCAAATGAATCTTGACTTTATTATGGAACTGAGTGTTCAAACAGTGCATTAAAGGACCACACACACCCCTTTGGGAGATGTTTAACCACCTTTCTCCGGCAGGGGTTTCATTTGCTGATCACCAGTAATAGAATTTTTGACAGAAGTGTTTTCTTATCTTAGCCAAGTTGTAAATGTATCCCTTGGATAATTTTATAAACTATAAAATACATACATGTGTGTTCATTCCAAACTACTCCTGGCTTGTAAACATTTAGTTGGAACTGTAATATCCATAACAAGTTAAAATTAGAAAAAGGAAAAAAATAAAACCCTTACTTTGAATAGACTCTACTTTTGAAACTAAGGAAGTCATATGAAAACACAAACTGTATGTTACTGTGGCACCTGCTGTTCTTCAGGTGTTTATAACATAGCCATAAAAAATCACTCCAGGCTGAAACTTGGTATTTAAAAGTCTCAACTCAGCAGGATTTTAAAATCAGATTTAGTTTAAATTAGTTTGACTCTTTTTCAGTTATCAAAAGGAGGGTGGAGGAAAGACATTTTGATGTGTCAAATACAGTTTTATTCATTCCTCTAGCTGCAAAAAGTTTTGCTTTATAAAGATATAATTTGCTGGTCTTTAGCCTATAACATGGCATAGGGAGTCAGGGTGTCAAAAGGGAAAAAGAGAGAGAAAGAATTACCATCCAAGGGTTTGGCACTTGCAGATGTTTAATATTTTCTGTGAGAATATTTAAACATGGATCCTTACTGAGCTTTCATAAAACTACATCCAGGATGTACAGCTTTTTTTTTTTTTTTAATTGAAGAAACATGCTTTCATTCAGAAAAGTCAATAACTCATAGTTTAAGGTCGGTTTTGTCATATGTCAATGACTGGTGGATGAATTATGTTCAGACATAATTGATTTAATACTTTCTAGCAGTGACATTAAAGAGTCTGCAGCAGTCTGGGATCTAAGCTTCCTCTGTGCTTTACTGAAAGCTGGGCACCTGTAATCCCTATGACTCATCCGAGAATTCCATCCTTCTCCTGTTGTATTCAGTGTATGTTGAAACCTAAACCCAATTTTAATTAACTGAGGGTCAAATAGAAAGCTTGACATCATTTGCATTTACAATGCTCACCATTTGTACATTGCACATATATATACATACACACACACATACTGCCATTTCATTTTATAAGGACCTTCAGTTGCAGCCGAAGTTGGTAGATGTCTGGGCTGCAATTTTCTGTCTGCCAGTGGCTTTGGGTACCTCTTTGCCCAAACACTTTGTGCCACCTTTTCAGCTGTTCTGAGATACACAGCTCCATATGAAGCCTGTGTACACTGTGACTGCCAAACACTATTGTAGGTCAAGCTTTTGGGGTACAAAAGAACTGAGGAAGCCAAAACTGGATGGCAGGTTTTGTTTTGTTTTTTTTTTTTAAACTTAGCTAGCAAAGACTCAAAATGACTAGTATTAATTTATTTGAAGAGAGTACACTGTGTGGCATTCTTCCTTATTTTGAATGCTGCCGTGCAATGGAATGCATTACCATCGTGTTATTTTCTTCTATCTGTCACTCAAAAAGACAAAAAAGAGGTACATAATGTTACAAAAGGGCTCTTGGAAATGTTTATGCAGAGTTCTACTTTTCATCACTAAACTAAACCTAAGGACAAGCTCAGGGAGAATGCATTCTTTCTTTCCCAGATAGGACCTGTGTGTGTTTTTGCTTTAACATTCAATCCCGAAGCGTGGACAGTTTTGCTTTTAGTTCGCCTTGCAGCACGTAACTGAAGAGATGTGCCTGATGCTCCAGGAATGATTAGCATTTACTGATGTTGCCCTCATTGTGAGGTACTGCCAAACCACGATTTGCAAGTACTGAATGTCCTGAACTGCAGTAGGATCATTTTGATACCGCAAGCTTAGCATTATCTCTGTATCTCAGGGTATGTTTTAAATCCAATTGTCACGTCTGTCCCAACATGGCTATTTTACCAATAAACCAGACACATTTATTGTTTCCATCTTTTTCTTCCTTTTTTTTTTTGTTTTCCTCCCACCCTCTCCTATTGTGCATGCTTTGACAGTTCCGTAAAGTTTATTTCTCCCTGCTGCTTAGTGTCTTTTTATTCTGTTTGTTTTTCTCTACCTCCAGCTGGGATATAGTTTAATGAATTATTTTGCAGTGTGCACGATATGGCTTTTATGGCCTGCCTTTGGAGAGCGTGATTAATACAATTTTCTTTTATTCTCTGCCTTGACCTGCTTCCCAGTGCTCAGTGTGGTGATCATCATATTAAGAACATTGAGGTTATATTATCCATGTTAAGCCTGGAACATATTTTCATTCATTCTCATTTTTATTCTTCTGTCTGGATTTTTATTTTTTGTTTCTGTCCTGAAACTTTTGTTTCCCTGCCAATATCTGCACATTTATTTTGTGTGGCAGTTGGATAAGTAAATTCTCTGCTGCTAGTGAGCTGTTCCACACAGTCATCAAAGCAATACCTTCCATGAAAAGGTTTGGGATTTTTTTTTTTAGTGATTTGGCATCCAGGTTTGTATCTGGTTTGGGTTTGGTGGTGAGTTGTTTTGGGTTTTTTTGTTGGTGGTTTTTTTTTCTTTGTTTGGATTTTTTTGGTGGGGCAAGGTTGGTTTGTTTGTTTGGGTTGTTTTCCAGTAAGCTTAGGTGGAAATGTACAGAAATCATTCAACATGTCAGCCAGGGTTGCATCCAGCTGTTCTTTAAGGAGGCAGGAACCTCCCCAGCTGTGGCCAGGAATGCACTAAACTTTGTGAAACAATCCTAATGGGGAGGAGAAAAGGCATGAGAGAAGAGGTGGTGTGACTGAATTCCACTTCTGACAAATTCACACCGACTGATGTGGATTTTCAGTTTTCATCTTAGTCCCTTGACAGTCCCTTGTTCATTTAGACACTCTGAAAATATTTTCTTATTCACGCAGGGTTATTTTGATTTACTTCTTATAAAAAGAATTAGGTCAACTCTTAGTTGGAAAGATTAGGTACCCTTTACAAGCAAAGGGAAAAAACATTCATTGCAGAGTCAGCGTTGTCAGTTTTAGCGTGCACATTCCTTCAGAGTTTCATAGATAGATTTAAACCTGACTATGAGCTAGAGGTAGGTTTGAGAGTTGAACTTAGACTGGTCCGTTTTTCTTGTCTTTTTGCAGGAGGAACTGAAAAGCATGCTGTTATTGATGCATGCTTTTCTGCTGAGAGCTGGTCAGAGACCACCAGCTTGTGTTATAGGTCCCAGGCAGAAATATGAGCTCAACTCAAACTCCAGCTAGGTAGAAAATGATTCTTCCACAAGTCACCAGTCTTTAATTCCAAATATCTAGTTTCTTTCATCTTATGAATGTCATGTTTAAGTGATTCCATTTGAAAAGAGAGCAATCCTTTCCATCTTCCTACTTAGAATAACTGTTATCCCTTTCCCTTTCTCTCAAAAAAATTGCAGCACCATCTTTCATATTTTGTGTACCTAAATACAAAGTGGAAAGAGATGGGTGAGAAATTTCTTTCTTTGTTTTAAATTTTCTTCAGTAGTTTGCTAACACAAAGTCGCTTGCTAGAGAATCACTTTGCTTTTTATGACTTTCCTGGCAACAGCCAGTTTTATAGGTTCATAGAATACCAGGTTGGAAGGGACCTCAAGGTTCACCCAGATCAACCTTTCAGGATAAGAATATTGTTTAAGTGAGATGACCCAGCACTCTTGTCATGTTGGGCCTTGAAACTGTCTAAAGTAGGGGACTCTACCACCTCCCTTGGGAGTTTATTCCAGTGTCTAATAGTTTGAATGGTAAAAAAAAAAAAAAAATTCTGCCATCCAGTCGAAATTTCCCAAGTAGTGACTGCTAGCCAATGCCCCTGGTCTGTACTGTGTGACTCTCTGAAGAAGGGAAATCTCCCTTCTCACAAAAGCCACCCTTTATGTACTTGTACATGGTTATGAGGTCTCCCTTGAGCCTTCTCAAGGCTGAACAAACCCAGTTCTCTCAGCCTTCCTTCATATCACAAGTCTTCCAGTCCTCTGATCATTCTTGTGGCCCTTCTCTGGACCCTTTCCAGCCTGAAGATGTAATCTTTTTTTATGTATATTTAATCAAGCCAAACTAACTATAATTTCTTGCTTTAATGACAGAGGTAGTAATTGCTTCCCATAGAGACATTTCAGTTTTGAGTGTCATTGTCTTTAATTTGTACCACTAACACTTACTATTTCTTAGACTTTGTTATTGTTATGTCAGCACTGCCCACACCACTGTGGTTATTTCAGCAGTAACTGTAGTGTTTTGCTGAGCAGTAGTTACATCATAGAATATGCTAATACAATATAAAATGATATATCATCTACTGTGTGGTCTTAAGAGTAATAGAAGACATGAATGCCAATTAAATAATCTACTAAAATAACGATGATCTCTTCTCTGCGGTCGGCTTAACCCTGTATAAACAACATTACTTTCTCATGATGCTGAAGTGATGGTTGTATAATTATGTTACTGTGAAGAATGAAAGATGCATCAGAATGCTGTAAATAAATAGATTTGAAGTCAGCAGCAAAACGTATTGGTGGAGGCACAGCAAACAGAGGAAATGGGCAAGACAAAAACACTATTGACTCTTGGAAAATGTTTTTATAGCTCAGATGAGTTCTGGATGAGAGATATTTCACAAATAGGTGTATTGATATGCTTTGTGGGCAGGAAAAATGCATGCGTTTATTTTTTTTCTACATATTTGAGTCAAATTACCATTGAAGTAATAGTTTTGTTTGTCCTTCTATGTACTGTTAACTTCTAAGTCAACACATGGGATTTTCAGCAGAGTTAACTTGGATCTTGCTAGCAGTGTAGTCGACAAGTAACGGGTTTTATTTTTTTTTTTAATCCATGCCCTTTAAAACCTGAAATCAACATTAAGGGTGGGCAAAATGTGCTCAGTGTGTGTTTTTGCCTAGAAAATGGAAGTATAACCCTAGAAGTAGTGAATTTCATTTATTATTGGGAGAGTATGCATTGAAATTCTGCATCTTGTCATTTTTCTATTTGACAATACTTATGCACTGTAAACAGTTTATATTTCACAATTTAGAAATCTCTAATTCTTGTGCAAAGTGCAAAATCAGATTTTAATTTTTCTACCTTCAGCACTCATGTGAAGGTTTTTATCTTCACTGTACTGTATGCAAAAGAAATGACTATGGTGTCTGCAGTCCATGGATTAATTAAGCCGTTTTTTGTGTGCTTTCAAATTTTACCATAAAGCCAGGTTGTAAACCACTTTCTGTGAATCAGAAGGACAAGTTGTATAAATTAACTGCTCATCACTTATGAGTACAGAGGTCTTTTTCTGCCAAAGTAAATAGCTGAGATAAATGCATGACAATAAGGTTCAAGATTAGGCACAAAAAAGAGATTAGTCTTATATAATAAAATTTAGTCACTCGTTTCTTCAGGTGAGTTCAGTTACCTTCTATCAGGAATTAGTCAGGAGAGCTCAATTATATTCTATCTTTAACATATTTTTTGTCTGTTAATTTAATACAAGAATTCATTTAATTCTCAGGGGTGATGGTTTATTTATCAATTCCACATTTAACAGTTGCAAACCTTCTATAGTCAGCAGCCCAGTTGTGTTGTAGGTTGTTTTATTTTAAATAAGCTGCTGCTGTTATTTCCTGTCACAAAAATGATATTTCTTTTCCCTTTCTGCATTTGACAGTAAACTTTGTTAGTTATGAAACCAGATCATACTGTGTATTATAGGAGTCACTTACTATTAGTCTCACTTTTTATGGAATCGAATTTGCCTGTTTTCTTCACTGGTGGGAATATGAGTTTATTGTTTTGGACTCCTGCTCAAAGAGAGAGGGGGATGCTAGTGGCATAACTGGAGGGAATAGTTTTTTTATCCTTTTCCACTCTATCTTTGTGGGCTTGTTGAAGGACAGATGATTTTATTTTTTTTTCCCCCAACAGGACATGCTGTTTCATTTTATTTTTTTTTCTTCCTCAGCAGAGGAAATCTCACACTTTTGGCACTTTGACACATCACTGACTGTTAGAGAACATGGAGCCTCTGTTTACTGCTGGTTCTTGAGTCTTAAATAGCCCTCCACTGCTTTTATTATGCCAGTAATTACACTTAATGTAACTGCATTTCCAGTACGCTTGGCTAAGCTCTGAAAATTAAGTAGAGGGTACTTTGTTATAAAATTCACTGTAATGAGCTCTGGTGGGACAGGGCCTGTTAAGTTTGAAATCGCCTCAGGCCGTTTCCAAAGAACTTCTTAAAATATTTCACGTCTGTAAAAGTTTGCAAGTAGACAAATAGCCAAAGTTATGGTTGAGCAGGAAAAAAACCCACAGGCCCACAATATGCACTGGATGAAACAGGAACAATTTTAATACCGAACCATTACATTTATTTTAAGCATTTATCATCTCAAGTAATTTGTTAAACAGAAAGTTTCCTAGCTGACAGCATGTAAATTTTAGGTGATCGGTTGACACGGTGGGTTTTATGCACTCTTTCTGTTTTTGGTTTCTTAATCCAGACCATGCATTCATGAAACTGGAATAAATTTAGGACTCCCTCTGGGTTTACATAAATTGGTTCAAGAAGGGGTCACACCTCTCGGTACAAAAACCTCACAAGAACTGCTGCAACTATTAGCCAATTAGCTTAATGTTACAACTAACAGCCTGTACTGGGTACTGATCTCTGGTATCTGCCTAAATAAATGACTAACACGCCTTCAATTCCCTCAGTGTTCTTCAGCTATATGACCGCTGCAATGCTTTCAGGCTAATAAAATCTCAGATTG
Organism: Indicator indicator; assembly: GCF_027791375.1. Lineage (NCBI taxonomy): Eukaryota > Metazoa > Chordata > Aves > Piciformes > Indicatoridae > Indicator > Indicator indicator. The sequence continues at coordinate 43,709,674 of NC_072013.1, forward strand.
ACTAATTTATTGGGTAGCTTTACCAAAACATCCAAGTAATCCTTTATATACTCATTTGAAAAGGATCCAAAATGAATTCTCTGAGGACTAAGTGGAAAAGTCTCCCTGAGATCGGCATCACTGAGCTTTAGGTACATTAGCAGAAATCAGGTGGAGGATCTTTTGTGCTTTTAGTGCTGCAATTGAACGACATTTTGTACTTAAACTTTAAGCACAAGGTAATTAGAGGCCCCCAAGCTTGAAATTCATGCAATTTTTTTTTTTTTTTTAAATCTGCAAGAGACAATGCCCAGGCTGCAAAGCTAAGTATTTGACAGATGCAAGTTGTATGTGGAAGCTCTGTACCAAACTTCCAGACAGGTTAAAATCTTAAAGCTGTTCTCTTTGGGCTTGAGATTTTGAATGTAGAAATGGGTAGAAAGTCTGTTTGTTACCAAGGGTCAGTCTGCAGCCTTTTGTGTCATGAAGAAATACTCTCTAGTCAATAATCAAATACACTGCGGCCATTAAGTACTGCACCTGTTGTCCAGATGGGCTAACAATAAATGTGACACAGTCAGTCATGCTAGCACAATAGGGTGGACAGAAGGCTTTGGGGGATGTTTCTGGGGTCTTCCTCTGTTTGTCTAGACCTTTACATCTATACTATTATACTGTAGGTAATATCTATGTAGTGCATTTCAAAGTTGGAATCACTCTGGTAAGTTGTTCCAAAGGACTTCATGTACTTTTGTGTTTCTTTTGGGTTTTAAACTGAAATGCCAGCTTTCTTTTTTTTTTTTTTTTAACTAAGAAAATTATTCTTTAGCAATGAATGGAGCAATAAATCTCTTCATGTTGAGAAACATGAAATACCATCAAGATTATTTGCATTTAAAGTTAGAACAAAGTTTGTTTTCTTTGCTAAACCCCATCCATAGCTGACTGTGTTTAGGGCTATGAAATATTTTATTACTTTAGATAATCTTACATTATGACAAGTTATTGAACACACAATTGTGTGCAGTACTGCTATATAAAACACAGACTCAAAATTCACCTTCATTGAATAGGTCCTTTGTAAAAGGGGTTTGGATCAAAAGTACTTCAAAAGTTCTAAAAGCCCATATACCATTTCTCTCCTAGGAACATCCTTTATTGGGTGACAGTCTGGGGAAAGGAGAGATTTAGGGAGTTTATTTGCACGTGAATAGGCATTTACCCTGCATCCTATTTAAAATGTACTCCTTGCCCTATTAGCTTCAGTATTTGAAGTGGTGTGGTAAGTTTACCAATGTGCTTAAATTTAAAATGAAACATCTAAGTGTTTTTTGGATCAGGGCATGACATGCTGGGGACATTGCCAAACACTCACTTCACTCATAGTTTCAAAAAATAGTTACTAATTTATTTGCTTATTGAAAGTAGGCAACTAGAGGAAATTTTAACTCAGCTCCACACTCTTTAAGTTTGTAGAACTTATAAACCTAAATAATTTTATTTCAGTATACTGGACAGAGTTCACAAACAATAACTCAGTTTAAATATTTTCTGGAGTTGCCAAAAGGGCTTTCTGCTCAACACAGTAGTTTTCAACAAGTTTAATGTAATATGATAGGGTCTTTTCACAAGGGTGTGTAGTGATAGGACAAGAGGGAATGATTCTCAGCTGAAGGAGAATAGGTTCAAATTGGATCTTAGGAAGAAGTTCTTCAGTATGAGAGTGGTGGGACACTCAAATATGCTGCCCAGGGAGGTTGTGTGCATGCCTCTTCCCTGGGGGTGCTTAAGGCTAGGTTGGATGAGGCCTTGAGCAGCTGAGTCTAGTTGAGAGGCATCTCCACTAGGTAAGTAAATAATCTCTAAGGTCCCTACCAACCTAAGCCATTCTAAGATTCTGTGGGCTGGGAGTATTGTACAGGATTGAGCTAGGTGCAAGAGAGCAGTCTCAAACTGGGTAGTCTACAGATGTGTAAGTGTATGATCAGCAAGTGCTAGTTGTCTGTTGCTGTTACTAGCCAGGATGCCCAAATTAAGGATGTTGTTTTTTGAAGTGTTGCTTGAAGTGGTGCTCTGTGTCAGTTCTCATAAATGATGTGGTTCCAGAGGAAGAAATAAGGGTGAAAACAGACAAATGGGCCCATATGAACCTCATGTTGTTCAACAGGGCCAAATGCAAGGTCCTGCACCTGGGTGAGGGAAATCTCTAGTATCAGTATAGATTGGGGGGTGGGCTGGTTGAAAACCATTGTGCACAGAAGGAATTGGAGAATACCTGTGGATGGAAAACTTCACCTGAGATGGCAATCTATGCTTGCAGCCCAGAAGGCAAATTGTATCCTAAGCAGCATAAAAAGGAGTGTGGCCAGCAGATCATCAGAGGTGATTTGCTGCTCCTACTCTGGATTTCATGAGCTGCAGTAATGTTTCCAACCTCTGGGTCATCAGCACACGAAGGACAGGGACCTGTTAGAGTGGGTCCAGAGCAGGGCCTCGAAAATTATTTGAATGATTAGAGGACTGGAACACCTCTCCTGTGAAGACAGGCTGAGGTATCTGAGGTTGCTCAGCCTGGACAATTGAAACCTCCAGGGTGATCTTATTTCATCCTTTCAACATATAAAGGGAGATCATAAGAAAGAGGAAGATTTTAAAACATTTCTAGTAAAAAAAAAAGAAGCTGTGTCCTATAGTGACATGACTGTTATAGAGTAAGTTTGATAAACTGTGTCCTTCTTTCAGAATAGTCTCATTTGGCACCCAGCTCAAGCTGTAACCTGAGGACTAATAATAGAGAAATTGGAAGCCTTTACTTGAACTTTTATGGGATCCTAGGGTTGGACCCTGTTATTGTGGCCAGCATGCATAAATGTGTAACAGGACAAGAGGAAACAGTTTTAAACTGAAAGAAGGTACATTTACATTGGGCATAAGAAATAATTTTTTTACAGTAAGGCTGGTGAAACAGCAGATTGCTTGGAGAACTTCAGAATTCTCTACTACTAGAAGTGTTCAAACTCGTGTTGAACAAGGCTTTGAGCAAGGATGTGAACAATGGTAATGGCTGTGGCAGGAGGTTTGGATTAAGTTATCTATGGCTACTTCCAACCCTAACCATGCCATAATTCTATGAAAACGTTGATAGATCATTTTGTCCACAAGCTGGTGTTATGCCTGGCTTGTGGATTCAGAATCAGGATAGGAAGAGAGCTGAACTTCCTATCATGTTGTCCTGTTGCCATAAGGAGATGGTGACGTTTGGAGTTTTTGCTGCTGTAGACATCATAAAAAGACCTGGTTCTGTTTTCTGATGGGTAAAGTTTATGAATTATTTTTCAGATGTTTAACAAAGGACAAAATTACACTTTCCTGTTGGCCCCAGTGATTATCATCAATATACTACAGTACAACCAAATTTTAAATAAATTAATGGAATAAATTGTCTGAAGTAATTGCCATACATTCCTGATATTTGTAATATGGATTCTGAGGAAATACAGTTTAAAAGCTGACATTGTGAATTGTATTGTGCACTTGATTTGCAGCCCTCTAATGATACATGGAATAATACAACTTCAATTTCCTTTCTAGCTGGCACTGTTCAAGGAAGAACTTAAGTATATCACTATCCCCAGTGCAGAAATATTATTTTTTTAGGTGATTGACTTGAAAATAAGGATAAGTTGCAGACCTTTGGAATTCCACTAGCAATTGAAGACAAACAAACACCCAAACAAAAAACAACAACAAAAAAACCCAAGGGAAGAGGCTACCTCCCCTTTGATAATGAGGCCTTGAAACTTTGAAAGAGTGCACAGTAACTTCTCTGCAATGTGCTTTTAGTCAAAGCTGTGATGCTGTTTTTTTAAAATTACCTCCAGGACACAGTCCTTTGGAATTGTCTCTGAGGTTTCAGCAATGTGTACATGTTTAGTAACTAAATTTAAGTTCAGCCATTTCGAGTTCATACGAATCTGGTTCAATATTTTCATTGCCAGCTAGGGTGCCTTCTGGAGCTTCACATGCCTGAGAAAGTGATCCATTTCACCTCCCACTACACAGCTTTAGGTCTTCTGATTATAGTGAATGACTTAAGGAACTTGTGCATGGTTGAAAGTGCCAATACAAATAAGCTAGTGTGAAATAGGAAAATTAAGGGAAGAAAGAAGTGGTGAAAGAAAAGGTGAGTTGAGGTAGTGTAAAAGATGAAACTGAGATGGGATAAGGATGTACTCAATATTTTCCATGATTTTTTTTTTTTGTATAATTATTTTTTCTGCATTAAATTTAAACAAAATATTTTCTTAGGAATTGACAGTTCTTTAGACAGAATATGCTTACACAGCAGTATAAATTAGCTCAGGGGCTGGAAGCAGCTCAGCCCTGGTAACACAGGGATGAAAAAAGTTATTTTGTCTTGCTTCTTGGGAAAGTTTCATAGCCTTTTGTAGCACAGCTAGACCTTTGTCAATGGCTACATTAAGCTGTTTACAGCTAGCTACTATGTGTCAATGATTCAAAAGAATGTTTGAACCCTGCAGAACAAATGGATTAGCAACACAGGTGTGTTGTATATGCAGGTCAGAGTGCAGCTGAGTCCCTGCAGCTTTGTTAGCTCCAGTGTTAGCAATGCTTAAGCAGTCATCTGAAGTGTCAACTAACTTGAAACTTCAAAACATCACCTCAGTGGAACTACAGGTTTCTGCCTGAGAACAGGGGTGAGGTACAAGCCAACATGGGAGCTGCACCTTGAGATAATGCTGCAGTGGAGACCACTACTTTGCTTTTTGGGAGGTTTGCAAACAAGGTACAGCTTTAAAACACTGTTTAGATTATCCCTATTTGTCCTTTTCAGTTTTTATTCTTCAAAACTTTATTCCTTTATTAAAGTTGTTTTGATTTTCAGGCTATGCTTTCTGACATCTGCTTTTCATTTTTTCTGTGAAGCCACTTTTTTTTTTTTTTTTCCCTGAAGTCAGCACTCATCAAAATAAGGCTTTCTCTTCAGAGAACAGAGAGCTCTGTCCATGATCTGTCACAGCAATGCCTGCCTTTTCCTCTTCCATGCCTCTTCATTTCTTGAATTCATCCTCTTCTGTAAGAGGAGTCACTATTATATGAGAATTGAAGCTTGAAATAGAATTTTCATTGATACTTTTGAAAAAGTTGGGTCAGTTTTGCTCAATAGTTAATTATCCCAGTGCATTCTCCATCTTAGTTGTGGAAAATAGAATATACCTTACAATTATATTGCATTTATAAGGCAAAGCCTTTGTATTGAAAAACTTGTTAGTCAGTACTCAGAGAAAATAACTTACAGCATTTCTGACTTGACCTCCTATAACATTATTGAGGGGAAATATAATTTTTACAAGTGAATTTCTTAGATTTTCTTGTAGCGGTAACAAAATGTTGTCATGTACAGCAGATAATTTAAAATAACCCAAAATGCTCTTGAGATAGCATATTCATGGTGAGAAATGCCAGAATGCAGACTGTGTTTCATGAGGTTACTAAAAGAAATAGGAAAACCAGAACAACAGCGTCAGGCATTACTCATTGGTTTTTCTGCAGGATGTATAAATGCTGTGGGTGACAAGAGAGGAAGAAATAAATGGTCTTCTATGTTGAGTTTGAGCAGTCTTCATTCAACTCTCTTGTCATGTGTTTTAGTTTAAGTATCATATTGATTTTTACTTTGGGGGGGGGAAGTATTTTCTGTTTAATTTATAATTGAAGCTTATTAATTTTTATAGTTGTGAAAATCTAGTTCTTCAGCTGGACTGAGGCAGCGTGAGACTGTGTGTAAGAATTAAAAGGCGATGTTCGAATACAACAAAATATGAACAGAATTTCAAGGATATTATTTCAGCAAAATCTCAGCTCACAGACTAGTGAGCTGCTATATCCACCCAATTCTTTCTCTTTATAGCAAATGCATATGTGTATTACCTTAGATTTGGTGGGTGATGTAGTTGTTGAGAAACTATCAAAATGCAATACATTAGCACTATAATTTTAAAGCTCTTTTAAGAAGAAGAAAAAAGAAAGGGGAAAAAAAGATTATATTTAGCAGTGCTCATACAAAGTGAGAAAGAGCTGATTTAAAAACTTGAGTGTTATCTTGCAAAATGAAACTTTGCCCCCAAAGCTGAGGTAACCATCTGTGTTAAAATCGGATTCAAGTACTGGGTGGGAAATGAATTCTGGTGCCTTTAAGTTCATTTGCAAAAGAGTACCAAAATATCTGGCTAGAATAACCCATCCAACTTAACCAACACAGTTACGGTGTTCCAGGTGTATTTTGAACTGTGAATGCCATGCTTCTGGTGTTACAATGGGACAGCCTTGACTTTTTTTCAGGTAGCAAGTGGGAATCTTAACTACAACATAATCAAATTAAAGGAATATTTCCCCTCACTGCAGAAAGAATCTTGAGCTAAATTAATTCCTGATGCTAATGAACGTGAATCTGCGGATGTGACTGTTGAGCCTATACACAACATTGTCTTTGGCTACAGAGAATTTACTTTGTGTTTTATTACTTCTGTAACTATTCTAGCTGTCTTCTGATCAAACTTTTCTATAGTTCCCTGGAAGGCATCTCCAAAAGTGAAGGGAATTGAACTTTTCTCCCATGGCTGTTTATCCTCCTGCATATAAAAGGGAAAACAGGAATTGTATGCTAGAGCTGATAATAGAAATAACATTATCATTCTGTTAAATAAATGCTTGAATTCTTTTAACCTTTGCAAAAAACTAAAGTCTGTATCACTATTTCCAGTAGTTTCTCCATACTAGTCATTGAGATTTCAAAGAGGTTCTGTTTCCATAAAGACTCAAAAATATCACAGAATATTAGGTATTGGAAGGAACCTCAGTACCTCAGTAGCCCTTTTTTCTTTTTTTTTTTTTTTTTTTTAAGAACCCCAAACAAAGTGCTGGAAAGTCTTTCCCTTTACTACATGGGTGTTGAATTGACCCTTTTTTTTTTTTTTTTTTTTTTTTTTTTAAATGCAGCAGTACTGTTGAAAACTGGTAGTTCTATCTCCCAGTTGTAAGGACTTAACCAGTATTCTGATGGGGATGACGGCATTTCTTGAAGACTGCTTTATTAGGACTTGGTGATTTCCACTGAGGGTCATTTTTCAACCTTCAGCAATTCTGAAATACTATTGTAGTTCTTGTAAACCATCTTGGTGAAATTGCCCTTTTGTTTTTCCTAGAAAGAACCGGTTGCAATAGATTTTAAGCATTTGTTGCAGTTGTGCTACAGCTGGTCCTGTTAACCTCGTTACATTTCTTCAGTTACTTTTTGAAATCACCAAATTCTCAATAGCTGTCCTTTCTTACAGTCTCCCTTATGAACAGAGAGATGGAAGACAAGCAAAAATAATTGACTAGTGGCACAATTGGTTCTTACCAGAATCCTCAGTTAATTACATGGTTCAATTCTGGCAGATGATACAGATTTATTTTTTTTTCCCTGAAAATGTGAATTGATTGCAGGCTTGTACTCAGTCCTCACTTCGTTTACGAATCTTCATTGTATCTTTTTTTTTTCTGACTGGATCACAAAAAGGAAGAAAGGTGCATAGCATAACAACAAATCTGCCACCTACATGCAGCAGTCATAAAACCAAGTCTGTAAAAGCACTAAAGCCCTAAAATCACCTTGAAACCAGAAACAATTTAAAATAGTGGTGCACTTGGATTTGTTTCCAGTATGCCGCCTACTTTGGCAGGATAACGATGCATTCATCGGTAATTGTCTGGTCATATCATAGCTAGATTTTGTATTCCAGTGGTGGATGTGACTCTTACATTTGCCAGTGGCGAAGTTTGATGTTTTTTAAAATTGTTAATATTCACTTGACATAAGGGAGTCTGTTCTTTTCCAGTGTTCTTAGCCTGTGATGGTATGATAGGAAAAAAGTGAGTGTACTAGAAGTGCAGGTGACCAAAGCCTACAACAGCTTACATCACCAGGTGCAGGGTTTTCTTTCTCTTCTACTACCATGCAGTGTTCTGTAGCCCTTGTTATGAATTTAAGTTACTATATCAAATATGAAATTTGTCCTTTTTTTTTGGTGTCTGATACCAAGTGCTGCATATATTACCTAGTTCAGTAACATCTAAAGCTGTTAGTTTCTAAAATTACATTCCACTTGCTGTCAGAAGAGGTTCTATGTATTCCTTAAGAAAATTCAGTGGGTGGTTGTAGCCACATAGCAAATGGTGGGCTTCCTGTGCAGACAGTTGTGAAATGCCTACCCGTAGCATCACACTTGAAGTGTTCTTCACAGCATACAGTATCTTAGGCCATTAACAACTACTAAGTATTTAAATCTTCAAGTACTATGGTTATATCAATAAAAGTTTACATCTGTTACTCCACCAATAGCAATGAGAAGCTAATGCAAAGAATGCTACTCTAAAGCATCTTATTAGTTGCTGTCTTTATTCATTTACTGTTTTTTGTTGTTGTTACCACAAATGAAATAAGTGGTTTTGGCCTGTCAGGAGTTGCAATTTTCCACTGAGTGCTGAAAACAGTTAGGTTTGTTCATAAAATGATACAGTGAACCCAGCAAAATAGAGGGAGAAGTAAGACAGGAAGACGGCTATGCAAGAAAACCAACCTTTGTATGGGAGGGTCCAGTTATGGAAAGCTTAGATATGTTTCAGTGTTAGTAACAAAAGGGAGGATGTGAATCACAGCTTGCACGTTTGCAACACACCACTAAGGCATTCAAAGCCAATTGTATAAGCTCTAAGGAGGAGCAGCTTGTCTGTTTTATGCACAGAAGATTCTGAAATAACACTGCCAAGATTTAAGACAACAAAAAACAAAAAGGGGAGACATAACAAACCAAGATTTCTTCTTCTTGATGCTCAGAAATATATCATAGCCTGCTTCATGTAGATCGACTAGCTTTTGGTCCCCTTGACATACTAGTGGCATATGAAAGCCCTGTGGATGGATGGGGCATTAGTTTGGAAGCAATAAGGTTGTGCCTGACTTACCTCTGCATTTGTAACAGATGTTACAAATGTCATAACATGAACCTTCGGGATCAAACTGGAAAAAAAAACCCAAGACAACAGATGTAGGCCTCTTAGTTTTACCAGCTAGTATAGTCTGACACTATGTAACACTGTTCTGACTTGATGTTAATACCCTGTCCTCCTCCTGAGAACAGAATCAGTGACACAAACCGTTTCTCTAGCACTGAATCTGGAAAGGGGAGACAGCAGTTTTCTTCCCAGAGGACTTCTAATACTAGTTTTAAAAATAAGATAATAGTGCTATTATTCCAATAAGTATCTTATTGTATCTGAATGAGTAATCCATACTCATCACTCATTTGAGGGGGAGGGAACTGAATTTTAAAGACTTTCCTCATGCTATTGTAATATTTCTGCATTTGTCCATCAGTAAGGCCAAATCTTGCAAAGTGGACACTTATCTGAAACACTGCTGTATTCCTTGGGTTTTAAGCCCTCAATTTACCCCACCTTTGTGTGTCACTCTCCTTTGGCTTACCACCTGTCCGAACTTTGCCTCTTTCTCTTCCATGATTCTGTAGATTTATTTTTTTTTTCCCCTCTCTTTACAACAATTTGATTTTCTGGGAAGCTCCTATCCCGCTTTAATTATTGAAGCCAATTTCGTTAGAGCTACAGTGATAAATAAAGCATCTTTTACTTGCAGCTGTCTCCACCAGCACTTTCTCAGCTATCTCATCTAATTTTTCACAGATTCTTAAACATTTTTCTGCTTCTTTTCATATTGCCCCTTATTTATGACTCATCCTTTCTGGACTGAAATGCAAAGCTGGTTTCTGTAAGAATGCTGCCATCTAATAATACTGGCATATGTTTGAAGAATAGGTGGAGTTATCTGCTTCTCATTATATGTTTATGATAGTGCAATTTAAATGAACAATCTTTAGCTGGGTCACAAGGGTTATTCTTAAATTCTGCATAAATTCTTCCTGCTTATAGATTTTTCAGGAGCAAAAAGCCACTTTGTAAATATTTATAAAACAACCAGTGTAAAGTGAGTTTGAGTTTGGGAGGTAGCTTTAATTCAGTTGTGTCAGAAACAATGGTCCCTCCCCTCTATGTCAGTGTGTTTTGCTGCCCAACAGAGAAGCTAATGTTCAGAGAGAACACTAATATTTACCTTTAATTGTGTTAAGGGCAGTGTAGCTATTTCGGTCCTCCTGCTATTGATTTTAATGGAAATTGTGTGTTCTTTACTTTCTACATTTTCTCTACATGGTGGAAGCTGCATGAAGTACCTTCTTCTGTTTCTCAGGAGTTTTGGCCAACCCTCCTGCGTTTCATGGGACAGGAAGAAAATGAATGCAGGAGTGCAGGCCCTTGTATTTTCTTCTTGTGCTTCAGTTTAAAGCAGTGGTGATTTCTGTCTGCCACATCACTCCCTCAGGTGCTGCCATTCTTGAACTGGAGGCTTAGCCCTCTCCCAGAAGAATTTCATTGTCAAGGAGAGGAGTGGGGGTTCTCCCATGAAGAATTTTAATCACCCTGTCTGTAGCCCTTTTGAAGGACACACAATAGTTCCTATAGTAACTACTACAGTGTGGGAGAAAGGCCAGTGCTCCCTCCCCCAGCCACAGATGGAGAACTCTTTGCTTAGATGACTGAAAATTCTTGCAGAGCAAAGACTTCATCCTTCACAGTGAAAAGAAAAATCTCTGAAATGAATTCTTAAAATGTCCAAGTAAGTGCTAATTAAGAAGTGGTGCTGGTTGAGTTATCCAGTAGAGAACACCAAAATCTCAAATGTACTTAGTTTTGAGGTGTTTAACTTTCATTCTTGGGGCTTTTAATTTTAAGGGCTTCAGAAAAGAAGACCCACCCACCCTACCCCCACCCCACAAAGAGCAGATTCTGTGGGAAGGAGCAGACCTATAAACCAGATGAAAATAATTGGTAAAGGAACAAGCTCATAGAATAGACAAAAACTTACACTAAGACAGCCACTTACCTATTTTATTTTTTCCATTCACTTTGAATCTTTCTCTGTCTTCAGATCCATTGATTCCAATCCAATTAACAAGCAATATAGCACTTTCTGCTTTTCTGACAACATTTGACTGACATTAAGTCCCTTAAAAAAAAGTTTAGAAATATTAAGCAACTTGCATTTGAAAAGTAAATTTTACTAAAATTTCTTTAAAAAACTAGAACTTTTGATAAAGCATCATAGATGAACCACTGTAAATAATAAAAGAGACCTGTCATTGTGTTGCATAACTTTTTCTTTAATTAGCCAGTACATTCTTGATAACTACTTAGTTATTCTGTGGAAAGTTTTGACTTACTTTCTCAACCATGGATTCCCCAGTAATGAATACATGCTCTATACCACTGACCAGAAGATGGACATCTACAATAATAGGCATTTGTGTATACAAAAAAATAGATTTGAAATACCATTGTTAGCTTTGCAAGTTGATTATCATCTATTGCATTATGCATCTTACATGTAGTCCTTTGTGACAAATTTGTTCTGATACTTTATTGCTGTGGTACTTGGTTGGTAATGGCACAGTGTTAACGATTCCCATAGCTTTACTAAACCAAGATAAAATACCTTTCCACATATGCTGCAACTCCATCTGAGATTTATTTCTCCTTCCCATCTGCGAAGGTGGATAAGAGAAGTTTGGATCATATGATGTCTTCTGTTGAGGTAGACTGGTGACATCATTTAATTTCTTTGGATACCCTTTCCGAATCAGAGGGCAGCAGCTCTGCTTACATCGTGCTGGTTGACTATCATTCATCTCACTTCAGATCAAGAACTTGAATACGTAGCAGCTGTACCTTATGTCTTCAACATACTTGTTAGGTAGAGGAGTTCAGTCTTGCTGGAGATTTCTTTCAAAACTTAGAAGCAGTCCTAAATGGGCTAGCAAAGAAAAATGAATGGAAAAAACCTTGTACTTCACACGATATTAAAAAGTAAGAGAATTATTTAAAACAAAACCAACTAAAAACCCCAACCCAAAGTAAAAAACCCCAAACAACTTCTGTGAATATTAGCATACATACTGATCTGTCTTTCTGAGCCTAATGTGGGTTACACTTTGTCCTTCCCTGCCATTTCATCTGCTGTTCAGTTTAGCCCCTCAGTCACTGTCCCTGTCTTTTCTAAGACGCAGCTTTTAAGCTTTTTCCAAATTACTTACAGGAAAGCTCTCAGATTTTACGACCTCATCTCACCTCTTCCTGTAAAACCACCTTGATTATTACATTCACCTGCATTGTTCTTTCCATAAGCACTTGGGGATGTTCCTAGAAATAACAAAAGATACGTTTTCATGTAGAATCTATTTTACACCAAGGCAAATGTATTCTCAATTGTACTGTAATTTCTTTTTTGTACCTTAAAAAAATGTTAAACTTTGGAATATATGTGTAAGGTTACAGCCACACACATGCTGTGAACTGCTTTGCACATAGTCATCTGAGACAATTCAGACAGCTCTACTTCTTGTGGTCTCTCATATAAAATAGTCTTGCATTTTATCAATACCTACAGGAGGAAATATTAACCAACCCTATGAGAAAGTTCTATGCACTTAGCCTCGTACAATTTTGTGAATAAAATGGGTAATGTTCTTTTTTTGGTGAGGTGTTTATAAATTTTCATATTTCTGTAGGTCTGCTCAGGCTTTGCTAACTGAATTCTGACTTTATGGTCAATTATAATTAGAGCTTTTCAGGATGATTTTTTTTTTTTAAAGTGAAAAATGGGTTGTATTTTTTTATAATTCTTCAGACAACAGATTACCTAAAAGTGTGTAGCAGGATGGTCTTATATCCACCTCTGCTTCCAAGCATGCAGAAAGGTGCTGCGAAGAAAAGTCAGCAAAATTAAATATCAAAATAAAAATAAGGATTTTGAGATTAATTGAGAAAAAAGCATTTGTAAGTGTATAATAGTTTGGGGGAATTATTAAAAACTTCAGTATAGCTTTTAAAACCAGTTTTCACACTGTTAAAAAGCACAGAATTTTGATCTGAATTTTACCAAACTTTCCACAAAAACAATGCTTTTGTCTCGCAAAAGTATTTTAGAGGGAACTCATCATTGTGCTGGTGATATGTGCTTTTACTCCTATTAATCACTACATTCTGCTTCTGTTGAATTAGAACTCTGTTTTACTGGCAGAAAGTCACAGTGAACTTCAGTCTTGGTTAATTCTGTGCTCCAATAACCTAGAAGTGAGTTTAAGAGGAAATTCTCTCTCCAGAATGGACGTAAGTCTTAGGCCGTCTACGTATTTCTTTTCCAGAGCTTTCCACTCTTCCTATCACAATTGGGAATGCTCTTGAGATTACATTAAGCATGCATAGACTGCCCCCAAGACACTGAAAGGGATGTGTTTCTTCCTTCACCTTGTGCATGGCCAGATTAGTCATTGAGGGAGGAAAGCTAAAGAGGAATTAGTGAGCAATTAGAATTTTTTCCTTCTTGGCTTGTTATGGTATAATCTTATGCCAGGAATAGGTGTGTCAGGCTAAATAGTAAAAATCATAGTCCAATCCTATGGAAAGTAAAAGACACTGATGCACAGATTCCTCTGCTCCAGCACTACAAAGTGCATATGTGAAAAGAGTCTTTCTGTCTTCTTGTCACTATTAACTGTCAATATTTAATACAAATAATGGTTCTGTCAACTTTTTGATTAACCACAACAATTGTGTATTCAAACCTTAACCTTTATCAAATAAATATAGACGGTACAGAATATGACCACATGTGAAAAAAGCCTGTTTAGAGATGCTTGTTCATACCACTTAAAAAAAAAAAAAAAAAAAAAAAAAAAAAGCCTGGAAGGATTTAACTTGGGTTTGGAGCTTTTTTCCTTTGTGACTCCTGTTCTAGCCTGACATACATACCTCAGCCTTCTCCACATCTTAATTTCCCCTACTTCTGCTACTCCAAGGAAAAAAATTTCTTTCATGCATGTAATATTTTGTTTCTGTAGAGAGTTTTGATTTAAAACAAAATCCACTTTTTTTTTAAAAACAATATCCACTTTTTTTTTTTTTTAAAAAAAAGATGCACACCCACATTTTTAGCTCTGTGAAGTTTGTTGGGCTACTTTGATTTATAGACATGACAGAAATCCTAAATCCCTTGCTTTCGAAGATTTCTCTGAGGAGCTGAGCTATGGCTGCTGATGGCTCCATCCTCAGGGTTGAGAGATTTAGAGGTGACTGGCTGTGGCTTGTGGGATGGAAGCCCTGTACATATAGTTAATGTTTTGAAATCAAAATAACACGAGGGCCATCATCTTAATCCAAGTGTTTCAGTTCGGCTTTGTTTTATCTATTGTTATTCCAACAATCCGTTCAGTACAAGTAAGAGGCTCTGTGATTAGACTGTGAAATTGCCATGTTTTTGAAAGGCATCAATGTGATATGCATTTTTGTGCTCAAAATTGTATATTTCTTCTGATGTAGATAGCGATCAAGAAATCTTGAAAGCTCAAGTAAGTAAAATAATGAGGCAATGGAGTCAGAAGATCAAATAAAACAAGTTTCCCTAATTCTAGATGTATCTCAATATTCTTGTCTCATTACTCAAAATGTGAAGAATGATAGTTAGGGAAATGAATGAAATATAGAAAGTGCATTCATTTTCCAAAAGAGAATTGCAGTATGGCTGCCAGAAGCATCCTGGTTTTCTGTGTAGCACATTTTCCTAGGTTGTAGAATTAGGAACTCTCATTACAACCATGTGTCACCTAAGTAAGGGCACAATACACAAATCCAAGGGGCCTACTGCTATAAAAATGTTAATGAACTGAAAGGCATGAAAGTACTGCAAGATACTTGTCTAGGTGTATACCAGTCACTTGGATGCAGGTGTTGATAGAGGAATTAACTGACAAATTTTAAAGCTAAGATCTGGCGCTCTCATGTTTTCCACTTTACTCACTGACCTTGAAGTGTTTTCATTGGAGCTATAGAAATGAGTGTCCCAATGTGAAGAACTGATGTCTTACCTTTAAATATCACTTAAAGTTACTGCTTTAAAAAATTATTGCTCTGTCTTTGTGCCCTTGATTCAAGTTATGATGCTCGCATGCTAAAAACCATGCAATTAATAGTTAACATTGAATCTGTAGTAGATAAAGGATTGTAAAGGAAAGATATTGGGGAGGAAACAGAAAATCAATCAGGAAGCAAATTCCAAATGGGGATATGTTTGGATAGTATGTTGAAAATCTAACATAGTCTAGATGGAAGAATGAAAGGACATAAATTAGGATTTCAAGGAGGTTTTGTGGGTTTGGGAAGTTTGGTTTGGTTTTTTTTTCAGTGCTCTTATGGATGCTACTATGAAGCATTGCCTAGCAGGCAAAAACTGTGAATTTTCTTTTTGTTTCTGATAGATTATAAATGAAGTGACCATCTAAAGCTCAGTGCTAACTGAGTGCAGTCACTATGGGAATACTGATGATCTTTACAGGGCTGCATGTTTTGTTTAGGCTCACAGCTAAAGCTTAAAGTCTCTTTCAAAAAAAGAGGTACAACTCCAGTTTAAGCAAACATTTACTAATGTATTTGGAGGTAGACTAAGGATAAAAGGATTGTCATTAATCTGTAAAAATGAACTTTAAAGGAATTTAACTTGCTAGAAAATTTAATATGCTCTTTTTTTAATTAAATAAGCATTGCTGGTTTTAGCAGGCATCATTATAGCTACAGAGAAGATGAGAAAATGCAAAAAGAAGCAAAATGATTTAGAAGCAAAATGATTTAGAATCAGAAGGCTGATAGAGAAAAGACGAGGAAAAACACTAAATACCTAAAATTTGTAGAAGAATGATATTATGCTGATGTGTCTGGTCTGTCAGTGTACTGACTGAAGTTTAAAAAAAAAAAAAAAGTTGGTCTATTACCAATTTGAGTTGCAGTGTAAAGCAGTTTTGAAGAAGACTTTTAAATTGTTAGCATCTTTAAATATCTTCAGAGAAAAGAGGAAGCCTTACAAAATGCAGGCTTTCCAGCAGTCACCATTTGTATTTATGAGCTATTGCCTGAATCTATTAGCTATTGGCTGTGAGGCCACCTGTTTGCCCAGTGTAAGTAGCTTAGAATTTCCTGTAAGGAAATTACATGAAGCATCAATAAAGAATGATACTACATTTTTAGGTCAATATGACTATCATTACTTGGCATTTATCTTTTCTTACTGATGTCATGCTTGACAGCCAGTATCATACAAGACTGAGAGATTGTTGCTCTGTATTTTGTTTTCATTGGTGTTAAATTAGCCTGTTCAGTAATGGCAGTCATCCATTCTGCTTAGTTTAGTGGATGCTTGGTATTTTGTTTCTCTTAGTGTGCACTGTAAAGAGAACAACGTGTAAAGGTAAACTAGGATTGTGATGGTTCCAGAGGCATTAGGCTGTCAGTGTCTTTGCATGTAAATGTTGTTGTGCATACTTCAGAAGGGTGCAGAATGAACTTCACCTTTTCTCTCTGCTATGGATATGTCTGGCTGTGCCATTAAAAGAGAAAAAGAAGGGAAGATTCCTAAAGCCCTGTCCCTCAATGCTTTAGCTTTCTTTGGTTATGTGATAAATAAGGCCTAGACTTAAGAAGAAACCTTAGCTGAGAGTAGGTACCTATGTTTGGGTTTAGTCAGAGTGGATTGCTGGCTTTGTGCTCCTGGGATAGAGAGTTTGAACAGAATACTTGTTCTATGATTTCTCAGCCTTTTCTGTAGTCATTGCTGCCTTTGAAACCTAACTGTCTATTAATAATCACTTGTATTTCTAAACTATATTATTTAGAAGCTGAATATTCAAGTATCTGTTCGAGCAGCTAACATGGATATCTGTTCCCTCTGTTTAGCAATAACTGATATTTCAGATGTGTTTACAGATGCTGACTTTATAATGTTCTCTTTACTTCATTTCAGTTTTAAGTAAGATAAATAGCATGCCTAGATAAATATTTTATATCTTCTTAGTTCCTGAGTAATCGGTAGTTCTTACCCCCACATTTGAAAACATTTACTCTTTCTCAATAGTATTTTTCATGAAAGTCTGCATGCTGTCATCATACTCAGAAAAATCCCTTCTACAGGGACTTGGGATATATATGAATAAACGATTTATTTCCAGAGTTCTTAGACATATAAATAGAAACTTTAAAAATATTTTTTAATTCATCTTTTTATCTTTCAGATTTAAATCACTGAAAATTACATACCAATTTTATTTACTGTGTGCAAGACAAATTTGAAATTTATGTTGGTGTATAAAATGCAAAACTCATTTAAATAATTACTGTCAAATGGTTTGATCAGGAATGCATTAGAAATGAATGTTCAAGACCTTGCAACATAACTGTTTTTCATTCAGTTATAGGTGCCCAGCGCAGGAGAAGTCCCAGTGCCCTTGCCATTGAAGTATTTGAATCACATTTGGGAAGTCATATTTTACAGGTAAAAATAAAATGGCTTTTCCAAGAATAATCAAAATAACTAGCTAGTCATATTTCTGCCAATGATTGGAGTAGTATCGTTGTCAGCACTTCTGTTAATGAGATTGTTGCGCTTGTTGGTTGTTTGTTGGGATTTCTTTAAGCTCATGTTTCCTTATTTTTGGAAAGCCCATGATTGGAAGAATGCTAATGAAATGGAGGGCAAGTATTATTTAGCTGAATCACAACACTGTTTAGAACTGTGCAGTTGGCATTTGCTTGTAGAATACCTTTATGTATTTGTATGTGTGTGTTGGTGAATGTATGTGTTCACAAACCAGTATTTTGTGGGGGTGATTGGATTTGCCTTATATGTGATATATATATTTCAGGGATTTCCCCCCACCCCTCCCCACTTTGGTTTATGAGCAGTGCTTTCCTCCCTGATATCCCAGTCATCACAATCACATATCACAAATTGACAACAATCTACAAAGAGAAGAGAATGAACAGTAGCATGCCTCTTAGGCCCCCTCAACTATGAGATAAAAACTAATTTGGTATTTGTCAAAGAATTTAGTCACAGTGTATAGGTCATTGTACTCCAGGAAGACTAAACTCACAAAAAATGACGTGACAGAAACACAACAGTTTGTTTGGTTTTGTCAGGGCTACTACAGCTTTCCTAGGTTGCAGTAGTCAGATGTGAAGCAAAAGAATTTAAGAACAAAATATGATCTCAGCATTTTGTCAGCAGGGCAAAACTCCAGCATTAGGGAAATAAAAGCCACACAGATCTCTGTCTCTCTCAAACTGGGGAGGCCAGAACTGGACACAGTATTCCAGGTGTGGTCTTACCAGGGCAGAGTAGGAGGGGAGGAGAACCCTAGACCAAGCGTGGCACTGAATAACTGCTCTTACTTAGCAATGTACACAGCTTGTCAATGCAACTGTATTGCTTGGTGTATTATCTTTTGAGAGGTACAGAAGAGGTAAATTAGGATATTATAATGAGAAATATTCCACTTAATTTGAAATGATTGAGAGCTAACTCTCTGTACTAACTCATCCGTGGCATTCAAAAGCACTATGGGTAATGTGAGGTTTTTCAGATCTCTATTTAGTAACTAAATACTGAATAGAAACAAAGGTAATTTTAGGAAAACATGAAATTACCTGGCAGAACGAATTTCTCTTTATAACAAAACCTGTGAATGAAGTGATTTACTTAGTGGTACTCTCTTGGCAGAGGTCTAGAAAAAGTTTTTTTTATTCTGAAAGCAAATGTATGTGTTACAGTTACTGTATCAAAGGTACCCCAACCAGTATCTATAGTACCATGTCTGGATATTGTGAGAAGCACAGTTCTGCCATCTCATAA
Source organism: Indicator indicator (assembly GCF_027791375.1). NCBI lineage: Eukaryota > Metazoa > Chordata > Aves > Piciformes > Indicatoridae > Indicator > Indicator indicator. Next base: position 43,728,518 of record NC_072013.1, read on the forward strand.
GTGGAGAAAAAACTAAGAACTAGCAGTTTTGTAATATTTCAGTTTTTGTTATTAGCCAGTATGTTGTTTTGCATATGTAACTGTTCACACTATAACCCCTAAAGAAATGTTGGGTGGACATGGACTATAACAAATATCTACATAAAACCTCATTGAAACTTGTTTATATACATTCCTTAGGTATTAGACATGACTATGAAATTGAAAAAAAAAACCAAACCACCCAAAAAAAACCCCAAACCCCAAAAAACCCAAACAGCTTAGGATGGCTTCTTTGCAAACTAATTGACATTTGAGTTTTTCATTTATTTCACATTAAAACAATTAGTGATTTTATTACTACTTTATCTAGATTCCCTTTTGTTTTTTTACTTTTTTATACTTACATGTGATAAATTAAGGTGGTTCCATGCTGTAACTTTTATCATAGTAAGAGTGAAAAAAAAAAATATAGAGAGAGAGCTTGTACCTGTGGATTTTCAGTCAAAATTACCATGAGCATCATATTGAATATCTGTTGAGGTGTGGCCTTTTCAGAGAGGGTGGTGCTTTTAGCAAATTACTCCCATTAATCTCTCACTTGATAATAGAAAGTTCCACCCTGACATTTAAAAGAGGATAGACTGTTGATGATGGATAAAGGACAAGATGAATTAATAATGATGTCAAGTTTATCACGATACATTAAAATCTTGTCTTATTTTAGCAGAGTAATCAACACTTGGAAGCAAAGTCTAGGTCATGCATTTGAATGCATCACTTCTGTCAGATCTGAATGAACTTCTAAGCGCTGCCTGTGATCTTATAGGCAGAAAGATCTTCTCCAGAAGACAACATTATTTTAAAAACAACAATCAGATTGTACTGTGGAATACAGTTCTAAGAGTTCTCATTTGGTTCTGTGCTCCCAGAAATTACTTTCAAAGCAGTATTGTTTGCAAGTGAAGCAAACAGCACTGCTTATACCTTGGGAATACCTGTGTTTGATTTCAGAGTTTACTCTGAGGAAGTTGAAGCGACAGTTTGTTTTATCTTTTTTACTATTAATAGTTTGAAGACTAGGTTAAGTGTAAGCTCAGTCTTCTGGGCTAACCCAGCCTACTCTTACAAGCCTCCCTTTCCTCCCCACACAGATGGGAGGAAAAGTAACACACGCACAAAAAACCTCAACTGTGGGTTAAGATGAAGAGTTTAGAAAAAGAGTTTTACTGGAAATGATACACTGCACAATTACCTTAGCCTGTGTGCAGAAAAGAGCAGCAAAATGCAGAAGTGGCAGTGATAAAATGGTTCTCCCCTCCCAAGCATGCAGTGGAAATGACCAAAACCCCACAACCAGCGACCTCAAAAGGAAGCATCTCATGTTGCAATATGAACTTCAAGCCCCATGATACTGTGCTCCAGCCAGTGATTTGATTTTGAAACTGGCATGGTGGCAGCATGGTATTGAATATCAGCAGCGGATTCATCTCAGATCATGACACTCAGAAATGAAGGAGCCTCTCTAATCTTTCTAATATTTTGATACTTCAGAGTTTATTGACAGTTAAGAAGCATAATACAGCATCTTTTTAAAAAGTGATGTTGTGAAAACAGAAAGGGAGGTGCATCTTATTTTACATCTTGATTTTACAACCAGATAGCCTCAGTCAGTCATACCAAAAACTTTCAAAGCCAAACCTGATTTCTGTATATCATGCCAAAGAGACTCCCATGGTAGGCTTGAAGCAGAAGACCCTATCCACAAAACATGAATGTCCAGAATCTTTATATGAAAGCAAAAAGTCATATTTTCCAAGTAAAATCACCTAAATCAAGAACAGGAGAAATGCTTGTAACAGAAGAGAAAAATAGATAATATCAATATGTTAATTATATTTTACAAGACATTTTTATTTACCAAATTTTGTGCTTTGTTGTTTTCTGCATTCTTCGTCTGAAAAGTGATGTTATAATGAGGATAGACTTCAGTAAAGAAATCTTCAGTTTTAAATTTCTTTATATGTATTTTATATTTAAATATTAAATCCAGTGAAGAGTGTTATTTCTCATACCTGCTATTAAAAATTTGGCTGAAACTGGTTGTAAGAATTAGCAACAAGATTATTCTATTTTCAGGGCCTTTAATTTTTTTCTGTAAATCCACTGCTGTTGAGAAGGTATGGAAAAGGGTCAGTAACCCCATATTCTTCATATAATCAAGAATGATCAGGAAATGTAAGAACTAAATATAGAGAAAAAGGAAAGTTAGTGAATATATTTGCATATGCAAATTAGCTTAATTGATACTGCTTGCCTCTACAGGGATTTTTCATTACAAACTGGAGTGCTACATTGTTCAGCTCATATTGAGTAATTTAGTAACTAATGAGACCAGTTTGCACTAATTTGCATATGATAAATGAGCTTAATTGCAGTAAATAACTTGGAGGCATAATTACTTAATTTTCCTGTGTTGCATGGCTTTTAAGTTCACGTATGAACAACTCAAGATAATTTTGCATATTTAAATTAGTTGCTTTTAAAATTCTTGAACAAAAAAAGAACACACCTTACAATTTGAACTGTAAAACAATTGGAAGTAGAAGGTACCATATTTTCAAATAATATTTTAAATATTTTTCCAAAATAAATATTTCTTTCTTTCCAAAACACCAGTGCCTTCTTAGGGAATACATGCTTGGGATTAAACACGTTGGGATAGTTTTAAAGTCAGCCTAGAATGGAAATTAGTATTAGTAATTACAAAGGAACTGTGTGTCTGAACTGTGGTGAGCAGTACACATTTTGTATTCCTGCACACAAGAGTGATAACTTTCACAGTTGCACTCTTTGCTTCAGGAGTGCCTATTCAACTGTTAAGAAACTGTAACACTTTCATACAGCATTATATTACCTTGCAAAATTACTTAAAGTCTAGTTTTCTTAAGTTGTTTATACTGCCTTAGTTTTACCTAGCTTTGTGTGAGGAAATCAGAGATACTGAACAGTTTCAGCGCAACAAATGTCTCTTGGTTTGGTTTGGTTTGGTTTGTAAACTTAGGGATAAGTGCTGTCATGAATAACCATTATTACAATAGAGATTTCTGCTCTCACTTCCCAGAAACCCAATCCATACCCCAAGTCAAGATAGAGTAGATCCCATTTCGTTTCTGCTACATCCCTAAAGTTATTGCCCATTAGATACTTTTGATATAAGCAATAAAAATCAACTCCTTAACTAGACAGGGGAAAAATGCTCAAACACCCTAGCTACAATCTCATAAACTGTTCAGTCTCATAGTGATATCTGTTTGTGCACCTGTGATTTACAAGTGGATGACAATGACTAAATTCTTTCTCTGATATAATTGGGCCCACCTACCTTGCTAGAAGCTTTTCCTAAGTCTTGTTGAATATTATCTTGGAAATTTTATGAGACTTCCATATCCTTTTTACTTTATATTGCACCTTTTTTCTCCCGTTAAGAAAGAGTATTGTGGTAAACAAAGGTCTTTGTAAACACAGTGTCAGATTCAATAAGAGAAATAAAGCCCCACAGTTTCCTACTAAGATTGAAGGAAATGTTTGTGCCTTATAAGCTGTATTCTTTGTCATCAAGTCAAGAATCACAAGGCACAAACCACTGAAGTGGGAAGGCAGATAGGAAAGCATTGGACTGCTATAAAATATTAGGGAGAAAATTTATCTTCTCATTTGCTCTTTTCAGTCTAAGTATTACATAATGAGGCTATCTTTGTATAACTCTAGTCAACACCGAAACAGTGATGCTAGACTAAAGGTGAGGAAGCAGCAGATGGTAGTGCTAATGGAGGATTTTTCCAGGCTGTAAAAAGGTGTTAGCAGAAAAGACTTCTACTGGCTTGGAGATTTGTGAAGGGCAGTTGCTAATGATGATGTCAGTGGTACACTTTGTGAGGATGAAAGAGTGTGACTGTTGAGTTTAATGCAGTCTCCATTGGGTTAGAGTGGTAATTACCAACTGCCCTCTGTTAGCATGTGTAAGAGGCAGGCAAAAAGAAGAAAGTGTGAAAACATCATTAGAACTTAGAATATGTTGGAGAACATAGATCTGTGTTGTCTGATTGTAAAGATTTTGGGGATAAAATAGAAGTTATGCATCAGTAGCCAAAAATGAAGTGGAAGTTAAGAGATTAACTAACAGGAAATGTTGAATCTGATCCTCATAACTGTCATGTACAGCCTATTATCAATTTTGTTCTTGAGATTCAGTTGACATCCAGAGCATTCAGGTATAAAAACCAAAGGGGGCACCAATTGCTCTCTGCAAAGTACAGTCTAGAAAATGAACAAAATAAGGGAGAGAAACAGACACTTAACCTACATCTGCATCCAAAGTCAAAAGTGTTCTGTACACAACTGCCTTTTATCTAGAAAAGCCAACAAGTGTATAAAGTTTGAATTAGATATTCGGAAACACTGAGATAAAGGAAACATGTGAGATGCTTTAATGCCTTAATATAAACTGCACAAAAATGACAGGTTTATCATGTCAGAGATAGCAGTGTATACACAGAGGGGAGAACAACCATATGAAAAAAGATACAATTTTTAAGTACAGGATCAAAGAAAATCTGGATTATTTTAAGAACATTAAATTGGCAATAAAAACTGGGGGGGGGGGGGGGAGAACAATGCAGGAGTATGTCAGGATATAAAGTGTTTTGTTGAGAAAAAGATAGACACACAGTTTACTTTGAAACAGTAATTTCGGGGTGACATGAAATGTCCACAGTTTAAAGGCTGGAAAACAGTGAGAATGCTGATATGTGTGAAAAGAGACACAGGGCTCTGGTAAGAAAAGATTAGTATCTTGCTTTGCTGTGTGCCTTTCCAGGGAAAAGACATCTCTAGTAGCAGTTTCCTCTTTATGATTTGAGGATAGATGATGTTTCATATTTCTACAGCTAAGTGTATAGTCTACATAGGAATCTGTTCAGATTTGATCACCAGTCTCTTCTCAGATTGATAGCTTTGTCACAAGATTGTCCTCTTGTAATAGAAGGCTAAACTTGTATACTTGATCTTAATTTATTTAGAAATCTAATTGTGCGTTTTATACTGGTGTAAGGGATTTGGAGTAATGATAAGTATTTGAAGGTGAAAGGAGATAGAAAAACCTCTTCTCTGTTTACTGTTTGTCCTGGGTTATCACAGCCCACTCTCGCAAGCCTCTCTCCCCTCACACAGTTGGAAGGGAAAGTAACACATGCAAAAAAAAAAAAAAAAACCAAACAAAACAAACCCACAAAAAAAACAACTCTAGGTTGAGATAGTAAGTTTTACTGGCATTGAGATAATACACTGCACAATTACATTAGCCTATTTGCAGAAAACAGCAGCAAAATGCAGAAGCAGCAGAAACCAGCAACCTCAACCCTCCCCTTAGCCAGCCCAGAGGAGAAGACCAGCACTATAAGAACCAGAAAGCAGAACGGGAAGCCTCTCATGTTACAATCTGTGCTTCAAGCTCTATGATAGCTTGCTCCAGCCAGCACTTTCCTTTTGAAGCTGGCGTGATATCAGGTAGGGATAGGACTAGAGGGAATGGAATGGATCCAAGCTAGAGGAGGGTAGATTTAGATTAGACCTCAGGAAGAAGTTCTTCATAAGGGTGGTGAGACACGGGAACAGGTTGCCCAAAGAGGTACTGAAAGCCTCCTCCCTGGAAGTTTTTAAGGCCAGTCTGCATGTGGCTCTGGACAACCTGATCTAGTGGAGGGTGTCTCTGCCCATGGCAGGGGGTTGAAACTAGATGATCCTTGAGGTTCCTTCCAACCCTGACAATTCTGTGATTCTATGATGGGAGCATTGAATATCATCAGCAGGTTTGACTCATGATGCTGTTGGATGCCCTTCTGTACTTTAAGGTGTAAGTAGTGGTCGTGGTAGTTGGGTTATGGTTGGATTTGATCTTAAAGGTCTTTTCCAGCCTTAGTGAACCTATGATTCTATGGCATAGCTCTGGTTTTGCACTGGTTTAAATTCCAACAGAGGTTATCCTGATATACCGCACATTTCTAAAAAAGGCCAGGAACAAAGGATAGATCAGAATCCAAAAAAGTTACTGGAGTTGCATAGACAGCGCTGTTACAGGGGATGTCTCAGATCCATTAGTTGGAACACTGTAACAAGAAGATTTCCTGTGTTCGGGAGGCTGGCAAGGTGCTAATTTGCATACTCCAATTTGTCCAGATTGCAGTAAGCATGTCAGATTGACTCAATAAAGGCAGGGCTTTCAGTCTGGAGCTAGGACAAAGGAACAGCATCCTGGAGTTATATTCTAAAAGGAGACTTAGGGGAGGAGTGGGAAATAGCAAATTATTTTGCAGTGGGAGCTTGAAGCAGTGTACTTAAACCTGCTTTTTTGATGGCAACCATATATAAAAGCATACAGTTTTATTTAATAAAGAAATATTTGATCTGAGCAGGACACAGCATACTGTACTGTGTCATTTAATTCCTGAGAAAATTTTTGAGCAAAATGACATATCTCAGCACTCTTGACCGTTTTGTTGTCACCTGCTGAGTGTTGTCATTTCCATAGCCAGTGGGCTGTATTGAATCAGACAGAGGGAATAGGTCATTAAAAGAAATGGAGGACTTTCTGCAGCCTGTAGATGATGGAAGAGAAATTTTTCTTCAGATGTATCAACAAAATCTAATTTAATGGAGTCTCCATTCAACTGTGATTTGGGGTTTAGCCCTATTTTGCTCTGAAGGACTTGAAAAGTATAGACAGCGTAAACCAATCTGTTGGTTCACCAGAACGAATTATACCTTCTATGGTGCTTGTAAAGATATAGTTTAGGACAATAAGTGTCCTGTTTTCAGAATGCCTTGTTTGTTTCTTTTCAATCACAGCATTCATCCAGAAAGGAAAAGGTTGTCGATTTTATATAAATAAATAAAAATGGGGAAAAGTGTATCTCATGGACATGCTGTGCAAGTTAAAAGTGATATTTTTCTTCACTTTCTTGAAAGCACTGATGACTGTGCTCCTCATTTCAGGCCTTAGGAAAACAAAAAGCACTTAGAAATAGGCTTTACACATCCTTTGTACTCTTCTACAATAGAAGTGAAGGGCAGCATTATGTGCCCTCTGTTTCCATGTGAGCTGCCAAAGGGTAATGTTGGAGCCTGCATACAAAGAACTCTTAAATGAAGCACAGACAGTTGAGGTTCATGTGAATGCTATTGTTTAAGGCTGCTATTAATTCTGAGTTATTTAATCATATCAGCTATCTACTAATCACTTTTTCTTTTTTTTTTTTTTTTCAACTATGAGGTCTAAATAAATATAAAATATTGTCATGGAAGCTGTGCGTTCAACCTTCTCTACTGCTATGGAAGTAGGAACCCCAGATGCTGTTGCACATCTCCTAGATTTTACTTGGGAAGTGCAAGCACCTTTTAAATGGACTTGAAAGCACATAACATTTAAGGGAGTACAAATATTGTTGAAATAAATGAGTCAAGCTTGTAGAGCACACTCTCTGTTCTCAAGTATATTATCTTGAAAGTTGATTAAAAGAAGTTGTTTCCATCAGTTGCTTCTAAAATGTCTTGCATTCTAAAATTTCTACCTGTAAGGAAAGTGGAAAAGGGAGTATGGAAAGAAATGTTAACATTTTGAGAAGTGAATTGTGTGTAATTACATTATATCACATTTTCTTGGGGGGACATTTAATAAGGTCACATAATATATGAATCAATCCTGAGTTCAGTTCATTAATTATGCACAGCACCTAGTTGTCTTCTTTCACATTTTTTCCACTTTAAGAATATTATTTAGATACAATCTTACAGCAATGTAAATTGATAAATCTCTTTGATAGTCTCTCACTGAATTAAAATTTTATTTAATTAAATACTGTCCTACATAATCCAGATAGTGACTTAAACTGTGTACCATTGGTTTTGCACTTAGTATTTGTTATTCTGTTCTTGCCTTCAGTTGTATCTTCTGCTCAACACAAAGATTTTAATCTTTGTGACTTTAGTCATGGTTTTGTAGCACCTAGTTATAGGCTTCTGAAAACTATGCCTGTGAAAGGTCAAACCTGCAGCTGGCTAGCAGAAGGTACTACATCTTCCTGCTCTTGCAATAGTGTTGGCACTAAGGGCATTGTAGGGGTTTTTGTTTGTGTCTCCTTAGGTTCCTACATATTTCCATTTTAGGATGCAGTTTTCCACGTTAGACTGGGCACATGTTGTGGGAGAGGAAAGGAGTTGCTTTACGTCTGGTCTTGCACATACAGGCTACTGAGGTTTTCTTGCTGCCCACCACATTTCTAGCGTTTGCCAACAGCTAATTATCAGTATTCGGCATTCGTTCTACAAAAGCTTCCCCAACTCCCCAAAAGATTATTCTTGATGAGGGTATGAATTTAGGAGTGTGTATACTCTTAAGTCTCGCTCCAGAATAGCATTCAGTGACTTCCCTCAGGGAGAGGCTGTGATTCTGGGATACTCTAAGTGTGAATGAGAGGTGGCCTTTCCCATTTCAAGGGTGTCATGTGCAAATTTCTAAGTAGATGTTGATATATTGGCAAATCTTTACAGGTTGTTTTTGTTGTTGATTTTTTTTTTTACCAATATAGAGCATTTCCATGTGGTGAGTTTCCCTCTTTAGGAAAATTTCTTTGTGGTGTCATCCAAATCATAGGCTTGAAGTTCCTGGCAGTTGTATCTAGGAGTAAAAAATTGTTCAGGATTAAAAAGTAATGGGTGGTATCAGCAGAACTCCCTAGCCACTAGACGGGGAATTAACATTTTATGCATTTTACAGATTCACTGCACCTGCAAGATTTCATCTTCTGTGCCTAAATCACCAGGAACAGTAGAAATACTGGAATTAGGTGTGTAGTGGCATATGAAACCATTGAGGGATGCATACATTACTCAGTACCCCTTAAGAGAGAGGAGCCACACACTAATCCAAGAAATGAGACCATGGGGTGGCACCAGGCTGCCCTGCCTCAGACAAACAATCGGGTTTATCAGCAAAGCCAGCAGTAGCACCAGGAACGGAAAGCTGACATCCAGATGCTGATGAAATGGGCATCCTACCCAGGCATGGCCATATGGGTCCTACATCTGTCAGGGTTACACCAGCAGTTGGCTCCCAACCTTGAGCAGAATCTGTATTCCCAGTGAATTTGAGATCCTAAGCAGCACGGTCACTGAATGGATAAGCCAAGTCTTCTGAAGCAGTGCTGTTATGTTTGAAAGGCCAGTTTGGGTCAAAAGATGTCCTGTGAGATTGTATGAGGGTTCTTCCCATTCATGTCAAGACTGTGGTGCATATGTTCTGCTTATGCAGGCACATAAAAAGCAGAGACACAGTGAGGAAAGGACAGCATTTTTTAAATGCCAAAAGAAAAAGAATTCATCTGCAAAGACTGGAATTTACAAGTGTTTTTTCTCATGTGGAAGAGAAACTTCAGTAATACTTACTTGTTCATTCTCCTGAGAGAATCGATGTGGATTCTTAAGTCAGCCTTCATCTTCAGAAACCCTGAAATAACTCCTGTTTAATAAAGAAGTTCTCTTGCTATCCTGTCCCAGTTTCAAAACACTGTGAAGACCAAATCCATGCCACACAGAAGAAGCTCAGAGAGTGAGAAAATCCTGTGACAGGAAGGTCTTCTGCTTCCTCTCTTCCCCAGTATTTTCTCATTCAGTGAAGTTCTTTATCTAATACTAGTTTTCCCTTGTGTTTGCTAACAGGAAGGCTGTCTTTCAAAGAGTTTGAAATACAAGCATACGTTTAAGAATTAATGCTTGGTACCAAGATACATCAAGGATGGTCTAGGACTGAGTAACTCATCACCTTGGCTTCCTTTACAGGATGAAGGTATAAAAGAACTTGGAAAGGAACCTTAAACCATTTTTTTTAATTGCCTGTAATCTCCTTCAGATGTAACTATATACATCAATAGAGCATTTACTTCTTGCCTGGCTTAGATCCTTAAACTAGATTCATTGTGATTATCAAGTGACCAAAATGCCAGAGCTGAATTTACTCTTAGTTAGACTAGGTAGTTGTTCAGAGGGAGGAGGGGAATGTGAACATGAATGCAAGCTACTTTTAGGAACTCTCCCCCACAAAAAAAAAAAAACTTCTGGTCATCTCTTTCTAACATAGAATCCATATGTTACAGGGATTTTTGGAGCTGGTAAGTGCAGAGGGCTGTAGAAGTCTCTGTTCTAAAAGAGAGTGGTACTGGAAGGATTACTGATAGCACAGCACGTACTTCACAGCTCTTTAACTAAAAAGAGGCAATCCTTTAAAATAAGTATTCCATAATTATTAATTCATTTAGCTACTACTATAAAAATATTAGTCATTTGGAACTAATATGTCTTACCATGTTTTCACCTTGGAGATTTCGTTGTGTTTTAGCAATTATGTACTTTTATTTTTAAGTGTTGTTAATAACAACAGCAATAACACTTAAAGGTGTGATTTTATGAAGTGTGTTTTTAATTTTAACCAGTGCTTACACTGATTGGCAGAACAGAGATTTTGACTTTGCTTTAAAAGGGAAATGCTTTGAAATAAAAAAAAAAAAATCAGAACTGTAAGGGGAAGTGAAGGTATAATGTCCACCTTTTACTATTTTAGCCCACTAAGACCACAGGTAATTTAGGTCTTTATAAACTTACCTGAGATGAAAGTAGAAAGAAAAATATTCTCTGCTCAGTTTGCTTTTTCTGTATGATAATAGAGCTCCTTTGTATTTCATTTAGTTTGTCATTAATATAGCTAGTACTTTGAATATTAGTTATTTGGTTGTCCTGCTGTGATTGGTGACATGTAATTTTAGAGATGTCACAGGTGTCTGCTGCCATAATCTTATTTCTTATAAAGTATTTTGCACATTACACAAGAAATGAGGACTTCATATTAAAAAGGAAAGAAAATAAACCCATGAAGATAATTCCCCGAAAAATGTCTTGTTGGAAAGTATTGAAACCTTTAAAAATATTTTGCATTATTATTGTACTGACTGTGCTGTTTCATTAAACTGTATTCATTCCTGTTTTTTCTTACTATAGACAAATTGTCTCTTTTCTGGCAGACATATTTTGTTTAAACCAAAGCACCTATGTGATCCTGCAGGTACCCCAAGGAAAAGCAGACCTGAATGCCTGTGTGTTTTGCTCTGTCCTATCAGGCTGAAGGTTCAGATGTGAATCTTCTTGGTTGTCACTCTTCAGAATAGGAATATTAACAGGAAAGCAGTAGTAAACAACAATGCAGACTGTATGAATAGTAGATTAAAAGAACTGGCAGGAATGCAGGGAAAAAGAAGATAGGGCTATGGAATTCAGCAGACATTGAAGATGGCTCCATAGAGATACAAGCATTCATTTATGACCAAAATTACAGATTTGTGTTCCATTTTTGTGACCTCAGCACCATTCATAATACAAAAGATCCTGAAGTAGAATAATGAGTAAGCCATGTGGCAGTTTTGATTTTTCCTCTCCTTTTCCCTAAATAGTTTGTAGTTTGAAATATAGCTGCAGAGCTAAACCTGTAGGTCAGTGATAAATTTCTAGCTAATCATCCAAAGTCAAAGTCATCCATGATCCTTATGCTGCAGGAGCCACAGGAAGTATTTAATGGTATTTTTTAAATTCTCTTGAAATAAAAGATGAGAACACCTAGCATAGTAGATTAAGGTATTTTAACGAACACTGAATACACAGATTTTCTACAAATAATTGCTTCTTTTACAATACAAAGACCAAAATTTTACAGTGAAGAGACTAGAAGTCAGAGTAACTGATAAACAAGCCTCCATTTCTCCTTGAAATAAATAAATAAATCATTTCCAACAAACACAAATGACAAAAGCCACCATGACACAATTTAGTTGGTCACACGAATATACCTAAATTTTTACTGAGAAAGTGAGAAGAGTTTTGCAACTGCATAAGAGAGTGGAAAGATGGAAACTCAGAGCACATTTGGAGCTAAGATATTTTCAGGCTATAGAACTGACTGGCAGAGGTCCTAAGATCTTGTCCTGCTGAAATTTATGACAGTGTCTAACTGGAATTTTACTTCTCTAATTTTTACTTCTTGCTAAAAAGAAAAAAATGTTGTTGACTGTGTGGACCTTGCAAATGCCAGTAATTCAGTCCTGTGGCTCCTCTCACTCTTTGAAACAGTTTAATCCACTGACTTGAGTGGATTTCTATCCGGATTTATATCACTGTTAATGAACTAAAGCTGAAAACTTTGCACTAGTGAGAGCACATATTGTCTCTCAAATGATAAACTCATTTGGAATTGTTTTCTGGGCTTCAGTTCAACCCTAATTTTAAGTTTCTGCTTAACTTAAAAAGGTACTTAAAGTGATTCTCTTAATAGACACGTAGAAGCAAGTGGGGGAAAAGTTGTGGTAAGAATGATTAAAGAAATTGTATCCAGGACTGAATGCCATGAGCAGCTGAGAGAAAATGAACTGAATATATTCTGGTACTGCAAAAGCTTTTGAGAAGAACGTAACAGCTTTCATTATAGGTAGAAATATTTTCTTCTTCTGATGAAGTACCTCTGTTAAGAACAAGATTATTAGTAGTTCCCTGTCAGTACAACAAAATCATTCATTACCATTCATTTATTGCCAGATAATTTCCTTGTTTTATTTTGTGCAAGCATATATTACTCTGATTTCAGCTTTCAAGGAGAGACTTACTTACTGTTCATCTCTTTTTTTTTTTTTTTTATCCTTTCCAGATTTTGTTGATGTTGTATTTTGACTTCTGTTCATGTGACAATCTTATCTTATACAGTCATTTGAGATAGGACTTTTTCTAATTACAACAGGTAAACACTTATAGACTGATTTGATTTGAAAAATATCAGCCTGTTTTCATGACTAGGTTGTTAGGGTTTTTTTTGTTTGTTTGTTTGTTTTTAATTGATAAAGAACCAATATCAGTACCTAACGTGGTTGTCATACAACTTTCTGATACCATTCCCTTCATATTGCTTTCTTTAAACAGCTTTGTAAACCTAGAATATATCTTTAGCAAATAAAATTTCCTTCACAATGGAATTATTCTGGAATGTTTCTTACTGATTTAATCATTTTCTTGGCTTCTGTATTTAAACCCTGGAATATCTCAACCTGGGGCACTTGAATAATTGTGCTGTTGAAAAAGATGGTTAAATGTTTAAGTTTGGCTACTGTCTTGTTCACAGATCTTTAGCTGGTCATATAGGTCTTAGGTCACCATCCTATAAAAAGCTTGAAATACACTGCTAAGTCAGTAATCACTTGTTTTAAAGTCCTTTGCTGGAATGTAGCCTTATCTTTTAGAAGATAACTATGAAAAGAATGAAATCTTCCAGTGTAGAGTTAAGAGTTAAGTTCTGGACCAAATATCTCCAAATTTCAAAATCTTGTCTTAATCATAGAATGGTTTGGGTTGGAAGGGACCTCCAAAGGTCATCTACTCCAACGCCCCTGCAGTGAACCCTCCATTAGATCAGGCTGTCCAGAGCCCTGCTGAGCCTGACCTTGAATATCTCTAAGGATGTCTCCACTACCTCCCCAGGCAACCTGTTCCAGTGTTCCACTACCCTCATGGTAAAGAACTTGTTCCTACCATGCAATCTAAATCTGCTCTTCTCTAATTTCAAACCGTTGTCCCTCGTCCTATCACTACAGGCCTTTGTAAACATTCCCTCTCCAGCCTTCTTGTAGGTCCCCTTCAGGGAAGGTCACTATTAGGTCTTCCTGGAGCCTTCTTTTCACCAGGCTGAACACCCCCAGCTCCCTCAGCTTGTCCTTGTAGCAGAGGTGCTCCAGCACCCCGATCATTTTCGTGGCCCTCCTCTGGACCTGCTCCATCAGGTCCATGTCCTTCCTGTGTTGAGGACTACAGAGCTGGACTCAGTACTCCAGGTGAGGTCTTACCAGAGCAAAGTGATGGAATCACCTCTCTTGACCTGCTGGCCACGCTTCTTTGATGCAGCCCAGGACGCAATTGGCCTTCTGGGCTGTAGGCTCATGTCCAGCTTCTCATCCACCAGAATCCTCAAGTCCTTTTCTGCAGGGCTGCTTTCTATCATCTCATCTCCCAGCCTGTACTGACAATGAGGATTGTTCTGACCTCATGAGGTTCACCTGGGCCCATGTGGCTTGTCTCCTATTAAAAACTTTCTAAACCTAAGTTCTAAAAGTAATGTTGACTTTCTTTTTGAGAAAGACACCCAGCTGAGAGTCTATTTCTGTTGAAACTATGAAGCTTCTATAGTTCCAGTGGTTTGTTGCCATGGCATTCTCCTTTGTGTTACTGCCTGCAACCAAACTATGATGCATTGATGGATTATTTTAATTCAGACTGTCCACAGTGTAAGTGATGCTTTAGTAAAGGAAGGAATATTACTAAATACAACTGAATACTGTAGAAAGCCATTCTTCATAAAACATTTAAAAATATTTTACAAATATTTTTAATAACAATTTTTGTTTGAAAAATTAAGTTTTGTTTTAGTATTTTGGGATTTTTAAGAAACAGTAAGCTTTCCTGTGGGAAAGGAGGTGTCTTTGTAGCAGTCTTGAGATACTTATTTATAGAACTTAAAATATTTAATGTTTTAATATATTGTAAAAATATAGTGACACAGTGAATATAAACTTTAAGCCTCATTGACAATGCTACTAGCACTAAAAGTATTCCCTGTAAGTAAGAAAAAGTCAATCTCAACAAATCATTGTATTAAACTTGCAAAATCATCAACTCATAGGGTTGGAAGGGACCTCAAGGATCATCCAGTTCCAACCCCCCTGCCATGGGCAGGGACACCTCACACTACATCAGGTTGCTTAGCGCCACATCCAACCTGGCCTTAAAAACCTCCAGAGATGGGGCCTCAAATACCTCCCTGGGCAACCTGTTCCAGTGTCTCACCACCTTCATGGTGTAAAACTTCCTAACATCCAATCTGAATCTAACCACTTCTAGTTGTGTCCTATTCCCCCCAGTCTTATCACTCACTACCTGACACCCTAAAAAGTCTCTCCCCAGCTTTCTTGTAGCCCCCTTCAGATACTGGAAGGCCACAATAAGGTCTCCTCGGAGCTTTCTCTTCTCCAGACTGAAAAGCCCCAACTCTTTCAGTCTGTCCTCATAGGAGAGGTGCTCCAGCCCTCTGATCATCCTCATGGCCATTCTCTGGACACATTCCAGCACCTCCAGATCCTTCTTGTAACTGGGGCTCCAGAACTGGATTGCAGTACTTCAGGTGGGGTCTCACCAGAGTGGAGTAGAGGGGGACCTGCTGGCTATGCTTCTCTTGATGCAGCCCAGGATGTGATTGGCTTTCCAGGCTGCAAGTGCACACTGGTGGCTCATGTTGAGCCACCAGCAATAAAACAAATAAAAGATCAGTAAAGGCTTTCTGGTGAAATGCCAAGACCAGAGTTCTTCATATTTGGGAAGAATCACTGCTTGTTTTATAACAACATTTACCAAGTTGCCATGTGTGTAATTTTAGCAATGGTAGGTAAAAATGTCCTATATAGGAACGCCTGTAGTTAGAATAATGTAGTTGTTGCTTGTACCTCTTCTCTAGAAACTCAGATCTTTCCATGACCCAGAGTCATGAATGTAAATCTGAATTATGTATATCTCTCTCCCATTGAAATATACAACTACAGTCATCTAGATCTGAACCAAGAGATAATTAAACTGCATTCAAACTAAAGGAAGTTTTTTGTGATGTGGAAATGTCTTGTTTATTTGGGTTGGCAGATCTAGAGTGATTTCTATTGGCATAAATGCATGACATCAATTCGTGATGAATTTAGGGTATCACTTTCAGCTTTGTGAGCTGGTGGGAACAAAAACTAGCCAGCCATTCCTGAGGCTCAAAGCTTGAATCTGTGGGACTTGAACTAAATATTGTGGCGTAGGAGCTGTAAGCCGTTTCTGCAGCGTTAGTGTTTCTGTTATCTGGTTACCTGGGTGAGAAAGCAAGCCATACTGAGAAGAAATTCTGAATGGGTTTGTAGAAACAGTTCCTCAATACTTGGTAAACGTGTGATGCCTTGCATTCATTACTAATTATGTGTTTAGGGTGGAAAATTGCAGTAGAAAGATACAATCTGCAATGTCTGCTTAGTCTTCATGACCAAGCTTGGTGAAAATTGGCTGTGTTCTTTGAGGATAATTAAAATCAGTACAAGGGGAAAAGGAGGGCTGAAGGGGGGAGGGTAAGAGTTCTCTACCAATTTTTAGGCCAGGATGTAGGTTATGTGAGACTAACTAAACATCACTTTTTTTTCTCTTGTTCTCTTTCTTTCTGTGAACCAAGATCAAATATAATGATAGTCCTTACCTCTCTGCATCATGAGCTTTTTTCCATTTCTCCTTTTAAAAATTTGGGGGTTGAAATCCTATTGATATCAGTCCAGTTTCCTCCTTTAACATCTGTGAAAGATCATGAAGAGCTAATAAAGATTTGAAAAATGTGATTGAGCTAATATGAGACCATCAGTGGAGTAGTTTGGGCTCATTCAGACACAGCAGATGTGAAGGACAGTTGCAGAAACACAGCCGGCAGTTAAAGATTTGCAAACATAGATTGGCTCATTTTGTTTGGCAGTAAAAACTACTGAGATTCTGAAGTGCAAAAGTGCTTTTTTGCCCCGAGTCCAGGGACATCATGTGACTGAGAAATGTGAGACTTACAGTGTTAGTGATATGCTTTCAGGTGAAAGAAAGTAGAATTACTTGCTGACAACAGTCTGTTGTACATGTGATAATAAGGGGAAATGTTTCTCTCTCTCCCCTTCCTCCCTCCCTTTCCCCTTCCTGCATGAGCTTTGCAAAAAAACTCTCTCTTATTTAGTGTTGTACAGCTACCTGGCTATTGTCTTTGCAGTGCATCTGGTATTGACTCTAATTCCTTTACCCTTTACTCAGAGGAAATCCCCCAGTGTTTCATAGTGGGAGAAAAGACGTCTTAAGCTTTGCCTCACTGAATGGAGACAATCTGCACGTTTCAGATATCATCTTTCTGTACCTTTTTTTTTTTTCTCCCTTTGTGTTAGCTTATTAGAACCTGGGGATAAGATTTTACTAGCTTTGCCATGTTGGGCTTGAAAAGAAAAGATCATTGTTTTGCTTTTTCTGATTAATGAAATCAATACTGTCATTAACAGTTGGACCAGTTAGGTACCTATGATTATAGTTAATGAGACGTAGGCATGAGAGTGCAAATGGAGCAGCAGACTTACAGTGATTTATGTCAGCTGTGATTCTGGCTTTTAAACTGTTTGTGACTTTTATTAACCTGTTGGGGACATCAGGAGGAGAAAGCTGAGTCCATTCCAACAGACTGTGTTTCTGCATGCTGTGCTTTTCAGGGTGGCATTAGATGCATACTTTTCAGTCTCCATTTACAGATGTTTATTTACTGATATCACAGACTCAAATGGAGTTAATTTTTGGGGGATTGCAGTTGAGTTATCGTGGATTAGACTGTTATACGTGGCAAAATAAGGGACCTTTGCCTGTGCAGTAATGTTGCTGGAGGCCTGAGGCTGTTGGCTCAGCTCATGATGTATTGTACTGCTAGTGTTTCAGCTCTCTCAGGGGATTGCCAGTCCTACTATAAGGTCAGGAGTTAACTACTTGTGTTTTAGCAGTGTACTGATATCAATACGGCTCCTATGGAAACATTACTTGACGTCATTTTCGAATCTTTGCTACTGTAGCCAAGCTTTAGTAAAAGTCAATAAGAACATTAGATTGTTGTCTGTATTATTACTTCCCATTTCCTGCCAGCAATCTACCAATTCATTAGCAGAGAGTTTTGGAAATCTCGCTTGATTATTTATGCAGTCAATAGCAAGGCTTGTCTGCATTCATAATTGTTTGATTTTATGGCCTCTTCTTTAAACAAACATTGTCTATGGTAATGTGATGCCCTGATGGATGGGAAAGGTTTTGTCTGTGAATATCATTTAGATAATTAAAAATGACAGATGAAATCGCCTGCTGTCTTGACCTGTACTTTGTTCCCTCAGTGATGCTGAAGAGATGCTGATTGCTGTCAATCAAAACCCATTGGAGGTTTGTAAATTCTGGCTGCTGTGAACTCTGACCTCCAGTGTTGATCTGAAATAGATAATAACCTTGAAATTCTATTAGAATTTAAAAACTGTTTCACCAAAGGAGCATACTATATATTTTTTTTTTCTCTATACCACAACTACTGAATGCCATTGTTTACTTCATACAACCTAGGACACAAAAAGAAATGTATTGTGTTTAACAAAATTTAATAGTACAAATCAGACCTAAAATCTTATAAAATAAAATCCCCTCTCCCTGTTGTATCTGTTCCAAGGCTGCAAATCCTCAACAGAAGAAATTCCATATATTCATACTGCATAATGGTGTCCAAATACTATTTTGATTCTGTTTATTCATCCTAAAGCTTCTGGTGTTGTTCTGACTTAATGATGTGTTCTGGCTGTTTATTTCATCTGCTCATTTCCTCTATCACTGGTCTTTGAGACTTTTTTTTTTTTTTTTTTTAACTCAAACAGTAGTTCTTTTCTTAAGAGCCACTGGGAAAAACACCAGGTAGAATACTTAAGATGCAGAAAGTCCAGGCAGAAATGCTCAAAGTTCTGAACCAACAACTGCCTTGAAACTTGGGTCAAGAGATCAGGTGCATAAAGGGCGGTCATTATGAGATGACTTTCTTTTTTTTCATTACCTACAAACTTCTGGGATAATAACAAGTGGTATTGTTTGTTTGGAGATTTGAGGTTAGATCTGTTTAGTTTTGGTGGAACAAGGGGTTAAAAGCATATTGAGATTATATTTTTAATCAGTGTTTCAAATCACTAGGAATAATAATTGTTGAACTGGGAAGTTAAGCACTCAGGTATTATATGTTTGTCTTAATAAGAAACACCAAATAAACATAGAATAAGTGCTTTAGGATTTTTTCATATTCCAATAAGAAATGATAACTGGGAGACTTCAGCTAGTTCTTAATTATATGTTCTTAATGGGATGGATTTACTTACTCAGTTTGGTACAGTAAGAGAAATGACTAAACATGATCTCTGAAAAAGCAGTTGAGAAAATTGCTTTCTTCTTTTGAATGTAATGTGAAATTCCAGTATGGTTGGCTTAATAACTAGAACTTTCATAACAGTTTTGGCTTTTGCAGAAAAAAAATAATGTAGACATTTTCTCATAGGTGAATAATAATAAAAAAAAGAAAAATCACATTTAAATATCGGGTCCAGAATGAATTGTAAGGGACGCAACTTTCGTCCACAAGCCTGTTTAGGAACAATTGCAATTTTGTCTTCAGTGGGCATATAATTTCTTCCCTGAGCCAGAAGCCAGTGAATATATGACTATTTTAATTTTCTAATTTAATTTCCGTTTGCTAAAGAAGGTCAGGGGAAAGTCAGTGTCTAGGTTAGTAAAAGATGAAATGCTTCCAACTCAGCTGAAGTAGATGTGTTTTGCAAGCTTTTTGCGTGTCTCAATTAAGGCAACTAAGTTTCAGTGCCTGCCAACCCTTCTGTAGTCGTCCCAGACTATTTTTTTAAAGTAAACGTGGTGTGTCAGACCAGACTGGCAAATGGATTTGTTATCAGGATGATTGTGAGCAACAATAGAAGCCCTGGGGGGTTTTCCTGCAACTTTCATTTTTTTCGAAGTGTTGAAGGTGTTCCTTTAATTAGTTACCTTTTTTTAACCTTTGTGTAGAAGCATCTCTTTTTAAATTTGTTTAAATGGATTGCTCGAATATGTTTGTAGTTTGTTAAAAATATTACTAGCATTATAGGATTCGCTGCAAATAAATTAAGAACAACATGGAGAGGGTGAAATGCAGAGAATGGAAAATAGTTCATTTCCAAAAATTTTAAGCACCCTGAATTTAGACACTTTGAACGTTAGGGTTGGATTTATTAGTATACTCCTAGAAAAGGTATCTGTTTGCAAGTAAGTTTATTTTATCAGCTGTGTCCTGGCTATGATTTACAATACCTGCTTGTCTATAAACACACCTGTGTTTTAAATAAGTGCTGATTTTGTAATATTTGTAGTAAAGGTGTAGTAGGGTATATCTGTAAAATATTACAAGTAATTTGTTACTGAATGTATCTCATCCATTTTCTGGAAATGGGACTTTATTACTGAGGTGTCTTTCCTAGATAACAAGAAAATATTGGCTGTTGATTTTGAGGAGGTTAAGGTGGTCTAAAATTACTGAATCTGATGTAAAGTGCACAGCCTGAGCATCTACAAGTGTAAAGTAAGTTATCTTTTAATTCAAAAGGGCTCCTGAGGTTATTATTTTGCTACAATATGAAAATGAATTGTGACAATACTGGCCTGATTACAAGCTTCCCAGGCTGTCCCACTGTGACAATTAGCTCCCAATTGTTAAACCATTTGTTTATTAGAACATTAAGGGCTGGTGCTGTCTTGACTCAGAACTGGAAATGAATTGCTACCAAAGTTGGTTGTGAACACAAAGAACTCTCAATGAAGTGTTTTATTGGACAATAATAACCATATATTTTAAGCTAATTTTAAGTGAGCCACCTCTAGTATTGTCCAAGACATCTATAATAGGTCGTTCACTTTGTCTAGCATGAATTTGTTTTGAATGTTAATAAGACTTTAAGGTATTCTTCAGGGACCATAAAATGGTAGACAATGTAGTAAAATGATCCAGGAATTAAAACGATGTTTGCTCACCCTGTATGACTTTTACTATGTGCACCAATATAAATCACACTCAAGCCCCCTGCAAAATAAATACAGGTGTTCTGTGCATAGGTGTCCACATCCATATCTACTTGGTTCAAAAGCTGCAGCTAGTGTTTTTTGGGAATGGTTGTTGGTTTTTTGTTTTGTTTTGTTTTTAATATACAATATTCCCTGGGAAAAAATTTTGATCACAAACACTTCCTATGAAATCCCACAAGTTTCTACTTGTGGAAGCAATTATCAATCTCAGAGTGGAAATTCTTTTCAGAAAAAGGGAATGCTCCATTTTTCTGGACATTGAAGTGTGCTGCTGCTTCAAAACATAGTTGGCTGCTTTGTGCTGGTTGTACCCAGAAACCTTGTGTTCCCCTTGAGAGAGAGAGTGTGAGATGTAGATGCTGAGATCCTTGTGGAATGCCCTGCGGAAAGAGCACACATAAGCACTAGTCATGCATTTGAAAGGGGGTCATCAGCCTCAGCAGATACTAAAAGGAACATCCTCTATCCAATATTCACTCATGGGAAAACAGGCAGAATAGTCACATACACCACTAGCCCATGTGCATGTCTGTGTCTCTGTATACTCTTCTATTCTAGATGTTGCTCTCTGCCCCCATGTCATCTCTGGAGCAGTATTCCTGCTGCACTGGACTCTATGCCAATACAGGAATGTGAGGAGGGATTTTTAAATAAGACAGCAGAAAATATTTGCACAAAAATAATTTTTTCCCTGAGTAGACGGCACGGGACTAAGAGGGAAGGTGAGCACAGTTTTTTTTCACCTTTCTGTCTAAAAGAAAGACAAAGGTAGAGGTTTTATTTGCTTTCTTGAAATTTTCCACAGAAAATGTGATTTGAAAAAAAAAAAAGAAATAAAAAATCCAAATCTAAACATTGCTGAACCAAAAAACTGTCATTTTTTTCAGACAGGTTTCCATAGAGTAGTTTGGATGTGTTGCACTATATGCCAGATTTTGTAACAGGTATTCAGTGCTTGCAACACCCTCAAAATTGCATCACCATCAAAATGTTATGTCTTGCAACATCCTCAATCTGTGAAGAGATAGCAGCAAATAAATTAATTGGGTGTACCTGGAAATGAAGAGAAGACTTTAGGGTGACCTTAGAGCTGCCTTCCAGTACCTGAAATGATCCTACAGGAAGGCTGGAGAGGGACTTTTCATAAGGTGTCTAGCAATAGGACCAGGGGGAGTGGTTTGAGTAGGCTGCCCAGGGAGGTTGTGGATGCATCCTCCATGGGGGTGTTCAAAGCCAGATCAGATGAGGCCTTGAGCAGCTTGGTCTAGTTAAGAGATATCCCTGTCCATGGTGGAAAGGTTGGAGTCGATGGTCTCTTAAGGTCCCTTCCAATCTAAGCCATTCTGTGGTTCTCTCTCATTGATGATGCTTTTGGTGGGGAAATTTTTGACTCTGTATGCATAGCTATAGTGTGTTGTTCTTACTGGCTTCTTACAAATCAAAGACTTAGCTTTTAATTCTTCCTTGCTCTGTAGTGCCTTTTAGTGTCAAACGTGTCATGCAAGACTAAGGGGCAGCAAAAGGAAATAGCATTTTTGATGTTAGGTAGAATAACAATAGAGTGAACACTATCAAAATACAGTTAAGGGCAAATATGGTGAAGAGGTATGATAAGCAAAGATTGGAGAGAACCTAGAACATATTTAATTTAATAAGCAGACATAGAGGTCACAGCAGTGAATGTACTTGTGGAAGGTAAAGACTGAATTATGAAATTTAAAGTCAGCTTTCTCCTTTTTGAAGAAAATATTTTGCATTGCTTGTGCTTGGAGATGAATTCACTAAACAAATTGAAATCAGACAGACAAAAATCAGTGACAGACATTCGTTTCCAAATCTGCTCTGTTCTCCAGCTAACAGAATGTTCAAGTTTAGCCCCACTTACAGCTTTACTGTTTGTTGCATTATCACCTAATTTTACTTCACTCATTCTTTTTCCATAAATGGTCCTACTGGATTTTTTTTCTTTTCTAGATACAAAACATTAAATGAAACAGATCTGATGATTTTTCTTTTACTTTCTATGAATATGTACATTTTCCATCTCTCCACAGTATATGTATATACCTGTGGCTCCACTGGTGTAAGAGACAGCAATATAGAGAACCCCCCAACTTTGATGAACTGCTAATAACTAAAAAGCTTTCCGAGACATGGAAACAAACATTTTAAAATATATTTTATTAATTTGGTAATTTTTTTAAACAATTGTATGCTGCTAAATTATAAACCAAGGAATAAAATAAAAGATTGTAAGGTATACTGCTATAAACTATGGCCTTTGAAGGAAATAATCTGCAAACAGGTGGCATAGTGGGTGAAAAGAACATGATTATCTTTGCTACTAAAAGTAGCATTAATCTGGATGTAAAGAGAGAGATCTGAAACTTTATGAAGATAGAAATGCTCTTGTATGTGCTGCTTGGTGATGAATGCATCAAAAGAACATGAATAATATAATTTTACCATATATTACTTAAGTGCTTATATTTTGTCTACAAGTTTTTAAAATAAATTTTAAAAAGGAAGTTTAAAAAGAAAAAAAAAAGGAAGTAAGGATCTACTAGAAATGTTTCCAAATACATTTTAGTATTTAGGAGCATTCAAAACTATATGAAAGCTGCAGTGGTTTAAAACATATAGATAGGCTGAACAGGGCTCTGGGCAACCTGATCTAGTCGAGGATGTCCCTGCTTACTTTAGAAGGGGTTGGACTAGATGACCTTCAGAGGTTCCTTCCAACCCAGACCATTCTATGATTCTATCACAGATGGGTTTGAATTACTTTGTTACTTCCACGTTGTTCTTTCTTCTTCTTGGAAGTCCATGAGAAGTTATTTCTGTTCATGGTTTAATACAGACAGTGTGCTGTACTTTAAAGTTTAAAGTACATTTAAAGGGAAACAGCGTATCTCTCTGGAGTGACTGAATTCATCTTCCCTTAAACGAAGAATTAATAGCTTACAGTACCTGAGGTAATAGCATTGCTGGTTGATTCTAAGCTGGTGTATTGTGAATTTATTTCATAACTTTGGCCCTGGAAAGTACAGCAACACAATGCATCACTGATACAAGAGCGATAGATTGAGAAAATGTTTAGTGAGAGTATTCCGCCTAGACCAGTAGGAACACCTGCTTCTATTATTCAGTCACTGATAAAATGGTAAATAGCTTATGTCAGTCATGCAGCTTGCATAAAGCTTCATAGTTTGCCTGTAGGTTTGGCCTTTTTTTTATTATTATTTTTTATTTTTCATTTCTACATGTTTTGTATTCGATTTCTTTGTTAACTGACACCTTAGAATTATAGTATCAAAAATGGACACAGACACTATTTTTATCTTTGCTCATGTTATCTAGTCTTGCAAATGCAGCTCTGCATGTCACACCTGGAAGAGGAAAAGGGTGCTAAAGCAGTAAACTGTTGCTTTTAAATAATAGGGTAGAATCCACCTAGTCTGTTTGGTCCTAGGGTTGTTTTCTTTTTAACCTAATAAGCTGGCTGTGCTTCTGGCAAATCTGTGAGAATGGGAACTTTGGGGTTGGCATCCTCCCACGCACTTCTTACTCCCAATTTCATGAACTGTTATGCAAACAGGAGAAGTAATGACACTGCAATCTTATTTATATTGTATGACATCGTGGTGATTAAATTCATTTCACTGTACTATGCAAAATAATCTTCTGGGAAAAGATGACTTATCTTGACTCAGAGAATAAACTTTTTTTGGTAAAGACTACAGCTTCTAAAAAATGGGAATATTGTCCACAAAACAACTTGTTCCTGGGTATTGTAGGTCTTTTCTGGTCCCACTGTACCACTGCTTTTTGCAGGATGGCAAGGGTATTTCGTTTCAGCTGAGTACTATTAATTAAATGATCCTTAGGTGATATTAGATAATCTCCATGATGGCTGACTGCCATCATGTGTGTGCCATGGCTTCCAGCCTGGCAATATCATATTGCACTATTTCATATTTTTTTTTTTGAGGCGGCAGGGGCAACTGCACTTCTAAACCAGACACTGACTCAATTGCTTTCAAAACCTGCTTGTAATAGCTAGGTAGTAAATACCTACTGCTGCCTGTACTTAGGGGGCCTAACATTCTTTGTTATAGGACTTGCTTCTGCTTCACTCATCATTTTTTAAAGAGCTGTTAAAGTTTGTCATTCTCAGGTATATTCTGCAGGGCTAAAACCCCATAGCTGAAGAATTGTCTTTTTTTCTTACTGAAATTCCATTCACTTTGTCCAAAATATATATTTTTGGAGGAAAAAATGGTCTATTACTTTCTGCTACCCATCCTGCTGGCAGTTAGTGGCAAGTTGTCAAAATACCGATTGAACAGATACATAAATTCTGAGTAGAACTGGTGGAGGGAAGTACCTACATTTCATCAAGTGTTTATCACTAATTTGTTCCAGAACAATTCAAAATATTTCTCAGCTCTCTTTCTAATAAAAGACTAAACCTGTAACACTATTAAAGTGACAGAAGCAACTGAACATGCTACACTGGGAACCCTGACAACAATCTGTCTGGGTGAAGGACAAAGAGAAATGTGAGAAGTAGACTATAGCCAACAGCTTTCCATCTCCTCTTCCACAGAGTGGGAGCTATCTCCTGTTGTCAGCAGTGTAGTTAATCCTTCAGCACAAGACATGATCCCAAGTTCAAGTGTCAAGATTTCAGCCCCTTCTGGTATGGAAGTTTGACTTGCATGTTATTGCATTCAGTTGAATTTAGTTTATTTTCTTCCTACTAAAAGTTGGGAAGAAACGTTAAAAGCTACTATTAGCAGCTGAGTTATAAAGTCAATTACCAGCAGCTGAAGCAATGCTGGATTTGTGGGTTTGTGCACAACCTGAATTTGTTCCTCTTACATTTATATTTTATGACCAAGTCTTCATCCACGTGATCACACATTGGTTTGTACTCAAGTTTTCTGCATTATTCAATATGCACAAAAGATGAGTTGAGGCTGTGTAGATGGTAACACGTTTAGAGATTTTTTTTTTTAATTATTGTTATTTTCTTTAGTAACAGAATTACATACTGAGGGAAAAAGAAAAAAAAAAAACCAACAAACAAACCAAAACAAAGATGATGGAGTTTCAGGGAGGAAAAGGTTGATCTTATGAGTGATAGAAGTTCACAGTGCACCAGAGACCTTAGTTTGATCCATGTTTCTGCCAGATTTTTATACAATGCTGAGTTGTTTAAACTAAATTGTTGGCAGGAGGCCACTAATTGTGCTTTCCTCAATTCCTTGAGATCAGTTCAAGGTCATAGAGGCAGGTATGGAAAAGATCAGAGTAGACACAGCTGCACTATGTTAGAGTTCATCCTAGGAAGTACTAGTAGAACAACACTGCAGACCAGACACTTAGAAGTAATGCAGCTCTGTGTTCCAGTGCTGGCTGAGCCACCTATTAACTTTTTGACCTCTGGTTAGTCTCTTTGTCTTGATTTTTCCACCTGTAAAATGGAGATAATAACACTCTCATCTCATAGTGGAGATGAATTTATTAATGTTTACGAGGCATGAAGATTCTGTGGTGATGAGCACTCTAGAAACACCATGAGGAAATAAGCAATTCTGCATTCACTACAGGCATTTGATGGTTTGCAGTAAATAAAAGGGAGCCAATAACAGTGTGTTAAGAATAGAAATATTGAAGAGCTGTCTCTTTCTCTGAGCAGTATTTATCTTGGGGCTTCAAGCAAGGCAGAGGACTGCTGCAGAAAAATTATTATATCACCTGTAATTTAAATTTGTGTCATTAAGTTTATGCATGGGAGGAGGGGAAAGGTTAACTTTTTCCCAAGTGATGTTAATTCTGACAGTTTGTAGCTTTTGTGGTCTCAAGTTTTTCACTTAAGTTACTTTAATTCTTTTGTTGAGTCTATTGACTCATTGTGTACAGGTGAGAAGAAAAAACATTAGTATAGTCCATACTTGATAAAGAAGCACAACCAGATCTGAAGCCCTGAGTGTAGACAGCTACTCAGTTTTGTGGGATTTTTTTAAAGCCCCTTAAGACTCTTAGTATCTTACAGTGCATGTGTTACTCAGCATACAACCAACACCCTCAACTTTTTCTTCTGGGCCTTTCTTGCAGTTGCATTCCATCTTTCTCTCTTTAAATCAATACCAGACTATATTTAATTCTCTCAGACCATAGTTCCTTCCTGCACTTGCTGTAGCCTAGTCTTCAGAGGCTGATTGGAAATCAGCTCAATCTGAAATCAGGAAGGGTTGAGTCATAGTTCACTTGGTTCCAGCTCCAAATGTCACTCGGTGATCACTTTTCCCGTCTCAGTGGTAGAAAATGAAATATGTAGAGACTCACCTCACTTCCACTTGCTTGTAGAGATGAGATAGGAAAAAAATGCTGTCAGTGTTTCCTGCCTGCCCCTGGCAGAGACTTACATTTCAAAATGTAATTGCAATCAACCACAGCTTTAGTTTTTTCTAAAACATTTAATTCAGGGAATTTGGGTCAGCAATATGTTCGTGTTCTATTGTGTATCTGCAATGATTTTCAGCACACAAAATGATACATCCTCTAGTCCTGACAAATAATGGCTGATATTGACATATAAATGTATGTCATCTGGTTATTAAGCATCTAGTTGATGAGGAAGCGTTGCTTTCTTCATTCAGTAGTGGCTGCCAGGATTACAAGTGAGTAAATTCCAAAGGAGGGGAGGAAATGCATAATCTGTAAAGAAACTCATTCCAGGTCCTGTCTGTGAAAAATGTGTTTGGTATGCAGTGGCCCAAACCCCTTGTTTATAAGTGTCCAAATAACTTTTATTTGTCTCTTTGTCAGTGTTTCATAATTTTAATAATCATACTTGAACTAAAACAGCTGGAATGAAGAGGAGAGTTTTGTGGTAACATCTGAAAGGACATTGTAGAGAGGCTGCTGCTGGTCTCTTCTCACAAGTAATTAGTGATAGAAGACGAGCAAATGGTCTCCAGCTACGACTGGGTAGGTTTAGACTGGACAGTAGGAAAAAAAATTTTCACAGCAAGAGTGGTCAGGCATTGGAATGTGCTGCCCAGGGAGGTGGTTGAGTCACCAACCCTGGATGTGTTTAGAGGTGGTTTGGATGTGGTGCTTGGGGATATGGGTTAGGGGTGAACTTTGTAGAGTAGGGTTATAGGTTGGACTTGGTGATCCTGAGGGTCTTTTCCAACTTGAATATTTCTGTGATTCTGTGAGGTACTAACAGAACTATAGTCCTGTCTGAAGATCTGCAAGTTAATTGTCCATCTTTCTGATGATGCTTTTAATACTTCCTAATGGCTATTGTGTGATGAGGGCACAGGGATGCCTTGTAAATACTCTTCTGAAAGAGTAGTAACAAAAGCCCTTCTTCTTTCTAGAGCTTACACACATTCTTATAATTGATTTGTAGTATGGATAAGAGAGAGTGAGAACACTGCTGATCTCTGTCTTATTACTGTAGAGGCTATCAGCAGAAATGTGATTGTTGTTAGGTACTATGGGATACTGACATTCTAGGTTCCAGACATATACAAGTATTAAATTGGCTTTTAATTATTTTTAGTCAAGCTGTCTAATAAAGACATAGTTCTTACTATTTACCATATTTAGGGTAAATTGCTATTGTCAAACTTTCAAAGTGTTTTTTTCAACTCTTAACACAATCTAGACTTCAAATTGGATGGACACTAATTCTGGTAGTCTGTCAGTGGAACTCTACCCCCTGCTTCTTTTGCAGCTAATGTCAAAGCCTAAAGCAGGTTCTGAAAGTAATCATGGAAACAAAATGGTGTTTTGCATTGAGAGTAGCCATCCTAATTTCAAGTTAAGCCATTTGTGTTGATGGCCCCAAGTTTCTTAAATTGTTTTTTGTAAGTGATGATCCTGTATTATTGACAGCATTAGTTACTGTCTTCAGAAGCCAGCATTTTGAAGCCATAACACTAAAAGTGAGAGCGAACATCAACCACTTGATTACAAATTCCAGGCACTTGCTTAGTCCTGAAAGATATATTGAGGATCAAACAGTTTAGGACAAAAACTCTTTATAATTTAATCACTGTTCCTGATTCTACTGTCTGCCTGTTAATTGCTACACACCTCCTGTTTTGTCTGACCAAAAGGCCACCCTGTGATCCTTTAAGAATTTCACCTTATAGAACAAGCTTCTCAAAATATGACTCATTTCATTATATTGTATTATCTGGCAACCCATAGGCAAAGAAATTAGTCTCCAGAATGTATTCCCCTTGATAAGAACATCACATTCTGTACAATTTTGTGAGTTGTGCCTTGCCTTTGGCCTGTGGAATGCATGTGAAGTGCTCCGGAAAGAACATCCAAACTGATGTCCTTGTTCCTTTTAATGGCTTGCAACTCTTGTGAAATGACACAATTCCATACCCTGATCTGCAGAAGCCTTTGAATTGCAAGCAAATTGAATCCACTGGAAAACATCCTGAAAACAGCCTTAAATAGCTTGACACTAACTGCATCTGTGGTTCCTTGAACTCTCTTATTTCTGTCAACTCCTCTCTGATATTTAGAAGTCTATTTGAAATCAGATGGGACTTCATTCTCAAAGTCCAGATCATCAGTTAAAGAGCACATTTGAATCTTCTGTTTTATCCTCTGCCAAGATCGTTTCAATTTCCCTGAGGCATGCATCAAATGCAGTTATCTAAGTAATGGCAGATGAGATCATGTCATTCCTGATCTCAGGTTTCTAGACAACACCCACACTCTGGGACAGCAAAAGCTCACTATAGCAAAACCCTCAACCAAATATTTACACAGAATGTTTACATACGCATGGGAGCTTTGAAGCTGTTCGGGTATTCTCCTATCCAGGGAATCACCTTGTTTTTATAAGCTGACACTATTTACATGACTCTCAAGTCAGCTCAAATTCCTGATACTTCGATGTTTGCTTGAAACATTTCATGAAGGGTTGTGATTCTCCCCCTCTTTACATTACTTCACCTACTACTCTGTGACACTGTGCACAGAGAGAGTTTACAGACACAGAGAAATCATTACCTTCGCTTTTGTAAATTTCCTGGATCAGGCTGGCTGTTCATCAAATGCTACAGAGACAGTTGTCTCTGAGTTATTGATAACCTGATGTTCTCAGACAGCCCTAGGAATGCATGCCTTCTCTGTGTCCACAGCTGAGTTTAGGTAAGCACACTTTTTCTCATATGCATTATGTAAATAAAATGAACACCTAGAGTTTCAAAATATTGAGTAATCCTACACTGTTAGAACTAAGTCTAGGGGATTTATTTGGCAATAGCTCTTAATAAATCCATATAATCTGAGGTCCAAGTGTATTATCACTGTTGGTACTATATTTAATTTTTAGTCTGTTTCCTAGTTCAGAGTGACCTCTGTACATCTTTTCTAAAACACACCCCCCCCGAATCAGTAGCTAAATCTCTTGTATTTCTTCATGAAGTCATTGTGTCAGATTTTTACTCTGAAAGTCTGTTTTCAGTGCACACCAAACAATAGGAACCTTCAGAATCTTGCAGCTTCTTATGCAGAAATGAGCATGATTTTTGCCTTGTTTGCTGTTGCCTGTGAATTTTGTGATTGATGTCATTCCAGCTCATATGTACTCATTTCTGTGACATTTCAGGTTTGTATATAGACTTGTTCTACAAAGTGAAAAAGATGGAGGGAAAGGTCTGTGTGCCTGTTTGGTCCTATTTGTAAAGTGCCTGGAAGGTTTCATCATGTCAGAGAAAGACTTTCCATGTTCTCACCTTGTGTTGTTCACAAAGCTCAACTGCCCATCACTTTGCTTGTTATGTTTTGTGGGATGTAATTGACCATAGGTCTTTCTGAATTTATGCTTAGCACTTTTTTGAGCTCAGACTTGAGTGACTGTCTCTGCTTACATAGACTTCAGTTTAATCAGAAAATAATTTTACATTTGTGCAGCTGAAAAATAAGCTTGTGGTAATTTCTGTAGGGAGATTTCCAGCCTTTGTGAGCCTTTTCTTGTTTGCCACATTGCTGGCACATATGGGATTTTGTTGTTTGCATTCACACTCTTATCAAACGGTCAGCCAATGTCACTTCTAAGGCATTGGGAACTATGTTTTTCCCACCCACAACTTCTTCACGGAGTTCTAAGAGTCTTCCAGTGTACTGCTGCTCTTCTGGGGTATCTCAGCCAGACATGTCCCCACTAAGGCATATTTTAGGAATGATAATTTCTCACACAGAGTTGACATAGCTTTCTGAAACTTCCCTGTACTTTAAATGGTGTTTTATAAGCTCTTGTGGCTCTGGATGAAAGATGGCTGTTAGAAGGTTTCCCTGGCTGATTCTGAAATTTTCTAGTTTCAAATCAAGTGTCTTAGCTCTCTTTCATGCTTAACAACTTCTCTGATACAGGACTTATTCCTGAATTTCTTTCCTTTTTTTTTTTTTCCTCCAATGTATCTGCACGGTCTTTACCCAACGCTGTGTGGTGTGGTGATGATATAATGACAGCCTGATAAAATGTTTAGTCCAGATGCTATTGGAGACGCTTAGGCTTGGCTTTTCTGTCTGCATTCAGACCTCTTAGCTTTCATAAATACCTAGTCAGTAGAAAATACTAGGGGCAGGTAGGCTATCTAAATGTGGTTCTGTATGCTTAACCTAACCATAAAATCCAAAGATCCGGGAAATCTTTAACAATTGTGAAGAACAGCAAAGGCACAATGTTGAAAGTGTAAAGACAGAAGACAATTCTTAGAAATATTTAAAACTTGCACAGATCATAACGACAAGTGATTTGAATACATGTGAAAAGAGCATTGAATACACATGAAAAGAGAAGAACTATCCTTAGTTACTCCAAAGGAAGCTGATCTGTACTTTTCTGAAAGGGTATAGAATTTTTTTTTTAAACCTGAAGAAGAAGGAAAAAAGTAGAGGGAAGGACAGGAGACCGATGAGAAAGAGCTTAAGAATATCTGTGAATTAGTAATTAATGTAAAAGTGCTTTAAATTTTTCAATGCTCATTGCCCTTCTCAGTGAGTAAAATAAATCATGTAGATGGAAGAAAAAAATAAAATCCAAAGACTCTTACAGGGTTATGCTATTGAGATTTCATTCCAGCTCTTCACAAGTAGAGTGTAAGATTTCTAATATGCAGTACTTAACTGATTGAGGAGTTTGAGAAGTATTGTACTGTCAGACAGTAAGTGCAACCTCTCCTGCAGTATGCAAGAATGAAATACTAGAGCTGCTCTCTGGCTTAGCTTGAAATAATGAGTGCTCCCTTCAGAAAAGAACATGCTTGACTCTGATATAGGAGACCATTGGAAGACCTCACAGAAATGAGGAAGGGTAGAGGGGTGTGCAGAGAGTGGGAGAATATAGCCACTTGGAGTACACTACAGATGAAGTTGGATGCTTCTGCACTCTGTAGATCTCACAGAATGCTAGGAGTTGGAAGGGACCTCTGGAGATCATTGAGTCCAATCCCCTGCCGAGGCAGGTTCACCTAGCTCTCAGTCAGATGCAATACAAAACCCACCACTGCTAGAGAAAGAAAAACAGAACAAAATAGCTTAGATAACATCAAATAGTTTGAAGTGCTTTGTTATGTAGTTCATATTAATTGACTGGAGAATAGATCAAGTTGTGAAGTGCAGGTCCCTTTTTCTGCTACTGGTGCAGGCAAACATCTTTACAGAGAACCAAAACTTTAAAAAAAGGCAATAACCTGTTCATGCATATTGATGAAGTTATTAACCCATTACTGCTTTTATTTGTTTCGGAAGACTCTGCAAGTCTAAGCATTTAAAAAAATAAATACATTCCTGTGTACTATTTTCTGTTATTAAAATATAACAAATGTGACCAAACTCCTGTGGGTTTCCAATCTGTGCTTGCTGGAGCAGCTCACTAGTGTGATGCAGCCCTAAATGTTGCAGAAAAAGATTTCTTTTTCTCCTGTGATCTTACATTGCTTGTCTGCACATGGATATGTTCCATATTAATTGCTCCTGCTTGTCTCCATGTGTGAACACTCTTATTATAGAATAAGGGTTCCAACTTTCAAACCTTACAGGAATGGAATTCCCTTGATGAGATACAAGAGTGGCCAAGCATGCAATTAATTGGGAACAGCTACTGAATTATGGAGAGATGAACTAAGTCTGAAAAACCCATGAACTCCCATTAAGACTGTATGAAAGGACACAGAACAAAGGTGTTTATGGCCTGGAGAATGGCATAGGCCATTTAATTGACAGCAGTGTACTAGTTACATCACTTGTGGCTAAGGATAAACTAAACCTATCTGATTAATCCAAACGTATTCCAGAAGAAACTGAAGCAAGGGATTGCCTGACACAAGAGAAACAAAGAGACATAAGATTGATATGTTTCTATCCTATCCAGTGTTCAGGAATTTGAAATGCAATTTGAGTCTTGATATTTTATGCTGTGTGGCCAGCAAAAATATAGTTCCTTGTTAGTTAGGGTACTCTTAGTTTCACTTTCATTTTAATCAAGAGTGCTATACATGATGTTACTACAAGGGAGTTCTTAATCAGTACGTGGAGATTTATTTAATTTGTATTTCTTTCCACTTCCTCAGCTTTTCTGTCAGTTTAAACACAGTTTTTCCTTTTAACTGTCCTTGCACAAAAATGACAAACTGCTTTCTTCCCAGTTTTTAAGTCTGTTGTGGTCTTTCTCTTGAGTACAGTTCACTAGTGGCTCATGTGGTATCAGGAAGGAAAAACAAAGAATGCAAGGGCATTTCTGTAAATAGAAAATATGAAAGTGATTGTTCACGTCTCCTGTCCATGGCACAGAGAGGCTGCTTCTGTTAAAGATTAGATACAGTTTTATGGCTCTCTGTAGTATAATCTTGTGCAATTACCTCAGTGTGGTTCAGAAGAATAACCCTGTAAATATGGTCATGTAGGGTTCCATGGCTGTTTCTCATTTATTTTGTTGAAACTTTTTTCCTTTTCTAAGTTACATAAAAGTTTTGTCAACACAGCTGAACCACAGAATATGTGGGTCAAGGGATTATTTGTCTCATTGTCTATTAAAAGCACTCATATATATTTTACTGTTGGGAATGATTTGTATTGAAAACAGGCCAAGTGCTACTCAGTCCAACCAATCCAAGGTTTGCCCCTTTCTCTTTTCTCCTGCCCCAGCTTTGGGATTTATTGTGTTAATAGGAGAAAAAGCTGTGACAATGCGTTCACATTTCCTGATTCATGACATGAAGTTTATGCCTAACTGTTCAGCATGTGTGATATCCCACCAATTTGTGCTTAGAAAACTGGATCAAGATTCAGCAATTTGGGTTGTTCTTTTTGGCTTTGTGTCAGACTTGTGTTTCCTGAGCAATTCAAGTCTCTGGCTGCATAGTTTTTGCAGTGTATTTCCATTTAGTGTATGTGCTTTGTGAAGGTGAACAGCTTCTGTAAGGTGTAAGTGAAGGGCAGGGAGCTGTTATCGCTTTGAACTTTGTATAAAATCTGACCAAGATTAGAAAATCCAGTGATTGAACCACTGATGGCAAAACTAAGCTGGAGCTCCCCTTTCAACTCACACCTCTGGATCTGCTAGAGTGTGAAATTTTAAAGAAGAAAAATAGTAGGTTTCCAAGTGAAAACATCTAAAAGTGAAGGTTGATTTTTGGAAGTTGAAACTTGGTAGTTATCCACAGACCTAGAATAAAAACAGGTGAACAGGAGCAGCAGTGAGTGCTAAGCACCTTATGAATGGTGATCTGCCATCAGATCCTTGAGTTAATGGCATGATTCCTTGAAACCTGTTCATGGGAAACTGTTGTTGCTGTCTGCTGCACATTGTTTCGATTCTCAATATGACTTGTTTGTCTGCTTTCTTGCAATACAAATAGTTCCATTGAAGTAAATGGAAATCCTGCCTTTGACCACAGCAGAACCCACATTTCACCAACGATTTGAGGTTTGAATTGCTTTTTTTAATACTGAAAGCAAAATGTTCTTTGTCATGGCACTCATTTAATTATTAATGCTTAAGTGAATCAGTTAGTTAAATAAGTCATTATCAAATAATGTAATTATGAAATGAGTTTCATGGGATATCTGTTATGGAACTGCACAGAAGAATTTTCTATTGGCTGTCATAAAAAAAAGTCTGCAAACGTATCTGTAAAGCTGTTTTCAAAATACAAGTACTTAGAGAAATGACTTATCACTTCAATAATATAATAAAATAAATATCTAGTTTTAAGTTTTCTGTACATATCTCAGATGAAAAGTTTATTGTTTCTCTTTACAGCATAAATTTTTGGATGTACTATTTTATGCTGTATGAAAGAGACTCTCTTTATTATTATTAATTAGTTACTTTATGCTACAACTGCAAAAATTATGACGAAACTTCATTTGAAATACTTCAGGAACAGAGACTGCATTTTGTGCATTGGGCTTTAAAAGTGCTTGATGCTTTTCAGGGTGAACTTCTGTATGATAAGGAAATAGTCTTTAAAATGTTCATATTTATCAACGTTATCAGAAAAACATGACTGGATGTGAATATTCCAACAGATTTGTTTTCTTGCTATTAAACTAAACTGACATTCTGAAAGGACATTCTCAAACCAACTTCTTCAGATGCTGCTAAGTTGTATTTATAATTAGTTCCTAATTTAGCTATGTAAGCAGAAGGGAGGAGGGGTTCTTATGTTTTGCCAGATATGTGTTTTTTTTCCCTCTGAAATGTAATTATAGGAGGGGTTTTGCATTTAGACCATCTTAACAGACATCCTCTCCTCGGCTACCAGTGTGTAGTTATTGCATTTATGCATTCAACTTCTTACTCAAGTGATGCTATTTTTTTTTTCTGCTGCTGCCTGACAGCCACTAATAATAACACATGAGGACAGTCAGACAAAATGAAGACAAATGCTGCTTGTCGCAGCAGAATCATAATGTCTCCAGACTCAGTAAAGACAGTCTAACTGTATGTGGATGCTCCTTATAGCTTATTTAGGCCTGTGGTTTTTCTAGGGGGGGTTGTTCTTGTTTTGTGGTTTTCTTTCCTTCTTTTTTTTTTTTCTCCTTTTTTAAGATTTTTTTTTTTTTTCCAAAAGCACAAACATTGTGCAGAAATACATTAAGGCAACATATGGGTCTGTTAGTTAGCCAAAACAATGTGGAGCCATGGAGAATAGAGATTGCAATGCACAGATGGATATTGTAAAAAATTCATGAGTGGCATAGCAGATCTAAAAGGTAAATTTTAGTCAAAATTCAAGTGGAAAGCACAGAAAAATGGTTAAGAATAGGGATTTACAGGATTTTAAAATCACCTGATAGGAAATATTGTACAGATGTGTTTATTCCATTATTCAGTAATCATGTTTCATCACTGCAATAATTATGTCTATATAGATATATGCCGTCAGCAGTGATAAACAATAGCACTTTTCCTCTACTTGGTGTAAACTCTGCAGTATTAAATATCCATATTATTTCCAGTTCAATATTAGAAAGTGTCAGTCATTGTGACAAGCCTGGCAAGAGCGGTGCATTGAACAGCCCTCTGTGTAGTGAAGTGCTGGTTTAAATAATTGCACTTCCATGTTACATTACTTTGTTGGTAAAATCAGACTCCATACAGAAAACGAGCCAATGGTGCCTCTCACCTCTAAATTAATTTCTTCGTAACAAAACTAAACAGCTCACTGAAACAGAAGGGAATTACTTTTGCAATGGGCAGTGCTTACCTGCAACTAAAATCTTACCTGATTTTGCCTGGATGTAATTGAGGGCAGAGTTTGGTATTTAAAATAACATTTATATTATCTCTAGAACTTGTGTATGTTTCTAGCTTTTATGTGTTTTTCATTTTATTAAAGGATTATATGCCATGGAAGTTTTTTTACGTCATGCTTTTTTTGTTGTTGTTGTTCTATTCTATTATGTTAGTTGTGCTTTGAAAAGTTAATGTTAGGAGGAGTCCTTTTTTCTGTATTAAAAGAAAGTTAAAAATCTGACATAGCTGTTTAGTGTTATTTAGGAAAGAGACTATGTGTTCATACTGATGTATCCTTAAGCTTCATTCCCACACTAGCTCATCTTGCTGTAAAATCATAGCATCTGCTAGTTTTCGTAGGGGCAATAACCAGACTACTAGTGCAGAAGGAGAATCCAGAAGGGCAGGGACGTTAGGAGCCTTGCATGATGTAAATCTGCTGTATGTGGTAGTAGTTATCAAGAGCTGTGGAAGGAGGGTAGGAATATGTCTAAGATGAATGTCTCTTTATTTCTGTGCTTTTCAAACTAGAAGCCTTGCTACTTGCCTGTAGTGGAGAGAACACCAGAAAAGAAAAGACGCTTTTCTAGATTTTTTTTTTCGTTGTTTAGAAGTTTTATGCTATTGTAACAGCCGTGACTATAGAAGCCAGATATGCAGACCTTGTCAATCAAAAGATGATGCCTTAAATCAAAAGGTGTAGCTCTGTTATGTGCATAAAAGTTCTGAAAGCATGGATAGCTTACAACTTTTCTTCCACCAAAGAGGACAAAAAAAAAAAAGAGAGA
Source organism: Indicator indicator (assembly GCF_027791375.1). Classification (NCBI taxonomy): domain Eukaryota; kingdom Metazoa; phylum Chordata; class Aves; order Piciformes; family Indicatoridae; genus Indicator; species Indicator indicator. Next base: position 43,765,943 of record NC_072013.1, read on the forward strand.
GAAAAAAAAAAGCTAGGATATGAAAGGAAAATGAGTGTAGTTCCGTTGCAAATTTATATCTCCTTTATGACTACAGAATTTGTACAAAGGTAAGAAATGTACTGCTTGGAATCATGCACCCATAGCAAACAGTTTCCTCAGTTTTCCATAAGTTTAACAGGACTACTCCCTAGAATCTCTTAAGACCATCCCATCTGAATGATCATAAGCATATGTGTCTATTGCAGGAATCACTTCTCTGTTGATTTCAGTGAAACATTCAACTTTTCCATCTGTTGTGGATCTTATTCTAATTTCATTAGTAGAGGACACTTTCAAATAGACATTTGAAGTAAAGATGGAAAAATGGCTTTGTGGGTGCTTGGGGAAAGCAGTTTTACATTAAGTGCAAAAAGCAAAATGGCATAGCATTCTACCTGGGTAATTTTAATATATCAGAAGTGCTACAAATTGTGGAACAGGAGCAGAAGATCAATATTGTAATATATGGGGTAAGAGAGAGCAAATAGGCAAGATACTACCAGTACTAAATTCAGTAGGAAAAGGGTAACAAAGTGGCAGTAATCATGACTTTAGAAAGTACTGACCCAAAAAGTTTAATAACATTTTTGAATAAATAGACAAGGTAGATGTTGTTTGCAGGATGACAGAAGTCAAGACACATGCTAATGGAAGCCTTGACAAAGTTCTGCTTGGGTAGATGAAGAAAGGCAGGATAACAGGAATGTTATACAGGGAGACTTGGCGATGTTGTGCCCAAATTAGAAGTGAGGAGATAATGCAAATATTTCCATCAGAACCATTTGTGCATCTGCTTCTCATGCAGAAATAAAGTTGATGATGTTAGCCAAATGTTTGTATCAAGGACAGATACCTATTCCCCTCATAAAGCAGCGCTGGCATTTCAAGGAACTCTTCCCAAACGAAATGTCAGAACTGTTCCACGTTGTTGGAAAAGAACACAAAAATAGAGCACATTTGCATATTGGAATCACATTTGCATATTCAGGTGAATATTTGAAAGGAAAAACTTATTTTCAAAACAATGACATTATTATATTTTATTTTTAAAATAAAATTGTCCAAATAAAAATCTATAAAGCTAATCAGGCTTGAAATACAGATGTCAAACAAATCTAACCCTAAAAAAATGTGGTAACTACAAACCAGACAGTTATGGCTTTATTTTAAGGACCATGCCTTTGTTGATATAACTGTACAAAGTAAGAGGCAACTTTCACTATGACAGTAAAACAACAGAACTAACAATCTGCCCCTGTTCTGATGTCATTACAGTGGCATAACTTTGGAGGTGGGATTTAAACCTGTTTGCTTGCTATTTTAAGATGAGAGGATTCAGGAGGTGCTAGCAATTCACCTCCTAGCTCTATGTCAAGATTCTCCCTGTAAATTAAATTATTAATTGCCTTGTATATCTGCTCATTTAATGAGGAGCGTGACAGCCTTTACTGGCGCATATGTGAGAACAAAAACATCACAGTAGGAGCTTCTAAACTGCCCGGCAAGCCAAGGGGTTAAGCAGTTTGATGTGTTGTATTAAAAGTAGCTGTTATTAGCAAATGTTGTCTGGCTAGCTGCAACATAAATACCAGAATGTGATATTCATATGGAAAAAAATATAGCATGTTTTATGCAATTTCGAAGTCTGTAGTAAAGACAAAAGTTTATTTTCCACGTTCTTGCAGTGTCGCTTATTCACGTGAAGCCCATATTACAGTACAGTTGTTTTGTAAGTTTTACAAAATTATACCTAATTTCTCAGAGCTCAACTCCAGTTTTGTCTGTGTGAGGCAGGGCTGTCAAGGGACACACATGAGAGCAGACGCAAGAATGTGCACAGGGCAAAATACGTAGAGATCAGCAGCATGGCCAAATTCTCTCCCTGCTACCTGGGTTCCTGAAAGCCAAGTAGCAACCTCTTCAATCTTATTAGCCATTCTGCAGTAGCAACATGGATAGGAAAGTTTTCCATTTCGAGGTTCTGTGGGTCCAGAAAATATGTATCTGCACAGTGTTCACCCTTATTCTGTCTGCAGTAAACTTTGTAGCAGATTGCTTGTGGTCTTTACTTTCATAGTAACTTGAGTACTTAAACGATACAGAATTTTGGAATTCTCCATGGAAAATACTTTAGGGTCCTGATCCTCCGTTGTTGAAGTCATGGGAAACTTTTATCACTGACAGTGATTCAAGCTGTACCAGTCCTATCAGCACATATTCAAAAGACAAGAGAATCATGCAGTGTTTTGACTTCTCTTTTGTACTTCCAATGGATGAAATAGCTGAATGGAATAGGAGGCATATTCAGCTGTAGCATGTATATGGATCTTCTTTAGGATCTCCCTCATAACCTTGCCTTTACTCACCTCTAGGTATATATGTGATGGAACTTAAGAAATAGTGAGAATGTTACATAATATTAAAAAAAAGGCAGGCTTGTATTTTTAAGGTTCATCATCATGTGGCCTTCTTTAACACTTGAATATTCTGATTACCTGATGGAACTTTGGAAGCATAATTGTCCAAACTAATTTCGTTCTCTTTGTATTTTTCTCATGTATCACTACAAAGTTTGGGCAAAAATTGCAGAGGAAAAAAAAAGAGATTGTGTATATTTGTTGGAGGCATTTCAACTATATATATAACAGGACTTTAATCTTCTAATAATATGAAAGATCAGATTAACTTTCTCTTCCCAGTGGCTTCTCGTTTTCTTTATAGCTAAAAACGTTGTTATCTACCTTGGGAATGCCCAAGGAATAAGTTAAAGTGAGCAGAAATGACAAAATATAAACCAGAAAAAAAGAAAAAAAAATATACAGACCACTTTTAATGTCACAGTGGCGTTTTATAGTTCTGGAAGGCAAATTAAAAGGTTTTTTCAGGCAAGCACTATCAGTAAATTATCACAAAATGGAAGCTGATTATGAGTGGATTCTAAAATATGATTGTATGGGGCAGAAGGAAATAGGATAATCTGTGTTGCCTTCCAGTTCTCCCTTTCTATATTTTTCATGAAGGAAAACCAGAAAAAAAAAAAAAAACAACCAACAAACAAACCCAAACATGTTAAATGCCATTTCTCTTTGACTGTAGTATTATGTATGTAAGTGCCTGATCAATAATTAGATAGTGTTTTTGATCTTGCTTTATAGAGATGTTTACTGAAATTCAAAATACAGTTAGGCTGATTACTCTTAATAAGACCCAAAGCCTTAATGAAGGAAAAATGTGGAGATTGGAATGGTGTTTAAAGCAGATTCACCATGCACCATTTGTATGTTGGTGATTTGCTAAAATAATTGGTGGCTCTCAGCGTACATATTGCTTGTGTGATCTCTGTGTTTTCTATACATTGAAAGGGTTTGCCTGCATTTTCACATTCTGTTTCAAAGGAGCCCTCTGCTGGACAGCCTGGCTTGATATATAGTACTTTTGTGTCTGTGAATGCATGCACACATGCACCACAAATGAACCTCTGTAGAAATATATAGGATCGATTTGCTATTACTCAGAAGTTTCTTTGCCATTAAAGAAAGCATAAGCCACTTGGACTAAAAAATTGCAAAGGATGCTTTGCTTTCTTACACTTACAATGTCACTTGTTTAAAATGAAGCATGTTCTGAAGAATATCAGCATATTGTGAAACTTAAAGGTTTTGATAAATTGGTATTATAGCTAATTTAAGAAGTTAATCTTTCCAAAGATAAATAATCTATTCAGAAAAGAGTGTAAGCATTATACGTGGAATGCAGCATATTCTGTGCCATTATTATGTTTCTTTATTACAGGTACTGTCTAAAATTACTTAAATCTTTGTTAATTCCTCTTTGCTATTCAAAACTAGCTTTAATGAGTTCTTTGTTGCCACATGGTGATATTATTAGTAGGGCTGTAAATTTCATTATGAGCAATGTGTAAAGACTGCAGGAAAAAACCAAACCAAACAGCCATATAATAATAGAGTTAAAGAAAATTTTAACTCACCAAAGTAACATATTAGCAGATTAATTAGGAAGTTCCTTATTAGTTTGCAAAGTACATTACTAGTTGTCTGTTTGTTTCAGAAAATAAGTAAATACTTTGAATTTTTTTGTAGGACTTGCTGATGTATCTAAAGGTGCAGCATTTCCAGCAGTACTGTACTGTAGGGTATAAAGCTTTTTTTTTTTTTTTTCCCTTCTGACTTAGCACTTCAGTCTCTGTTACATGTTGGCAGACTAGCACTGAAAAGTACTTGAGCTTTTTCAAACATCAGTGGTAAATTGAGCATGTAAAAGGAGAGGAAGTCTTTAGGAGTGCTGCAATAGGCTGCCAAGCACGATCTGAACACCTAGAAGTGTTATTTGTAGGTCCCAGCTTCTCAGTAGGAATGTAAAGTTACTGCAAGATTCCTCTCTCTCTTTTTCTTTGCAGAAAGTGTCAGTGGGGCTCAGACTGTGGCCAGAGATAGCTAATCGGTAATAAAGGCCAAAAATTACAAGACTTGGGGAAGTTCAGTGTGTGCTTGTGGTATTTTGTCAGAGAAATTTAAAAGACCATCTTCTCTACTTCTCATGTCCACCAGAAATATGTTCCCAGTATATCCCTAACAACAAATTTAACAAATTCTTCAGAATATGAAGTGATTTTGCTTTATGTAAGCCTACATTAAAAATAACAAAAGTCCACAAAACTATAAACTGGAATCTAGTTTCTAACATTTTCTGTTGCACACTCACAACCTGATAATCTAAGCATCCACAAAACCCAGTGTGCTGCCCCCTACAACAGCCCCTTCCAGTGACAAGAGAGTTTAGTGATCCACTTGCTATTATGCTGATTGAGATCACCACCTAAATTCTCTGAAGTCACTGCAGCCGCTTTGCAAAAGGTAATGGCAGCCCAAAGTACCTCAAATTAGAAATAATTCAACACTGAACTGTTTCAAAGCAATCTCATTACATAGAATATTTCTTTTTTGATTGAGGTTTTGGGAAGTGTCTTTTACAATGATGCCCTGGTGTGTTTCAGACATTTGTATCTAAAATTGAAAGAGAATCCTCTTTGCCAAGTTGTTTGGTTAACTGCCAGATGAGTCAACTTAAAAACACACTGTTCTTCCATGATTTCTTGGTAAAAAATGTTTTTGGTTAGCAGTTACAAACTTGCATGCACACTACCACCACTGCTACTGCCTTTTGCCTGCCAACAATATTGCAAGCATTACAGTAATTTTTCTTCAGTTAAGAAATGAGAATGGATTTCATTAAGAATTTGCCAGTGTGGCTCTTAGAGTGGTCAGAAAGTTGATGTTGAGTGACATTAAAAGCAGTCACTTCACAAGGCTTAAGGGTCTGATCCAAACCCATTGAAAGTAATGAAAATACTCTGCTGACCTCAACTAGCTTTGGATTAAAGGTTGTGATTGTACTTCTGCTTCTTGGGACTTTCAGACCACTAAACCAGGGACGGAATCCAGAAGTAATATCCATATTTCCTGCTTTCTAGTGCAGAGCACATGATCTCACACTGACTTCCTTTTTCTTTCTTCTCTTCTTTTCTCTGTGTCATTAGACCTTCACTCTGTCTTCCAGTACACACTTCATGAGTTCTAGAAGTAGTGGAATGCAGACAATATTTTTTTTCTTTTATTTATACATGGACAAGCATGAGCTTCAAATAATCTGCTTTCTTACAACCAGCAAATGTAATATTAAACAAGTTAAAAAGGAATTGTCCATCCATCAGAAATTGAATGTCAAGTTAGAATAATCAAATAAAACATGTCATGGCATACTACAACATAAGAGTTTCTGTGTAACAGTATATACATGTGTAAAGAAAGAAGTTTAAATGAGCAATAGTTTATATCATGTAGGAGATTTCCTTTGATCTTTAAATTAACTTTGGGGAATTATGGCATAAATTCTCTCACAGGGTTAGCAAATTATTTATGATCAGTTTCTGGCGTGTGAACATGGGTAACCTTTTGTATCCAAACCCAGTCAACTTTGCTACACACAGAGCTACTGAGGGTCCAAGTTTGTGACAAGGCAGATGAGTGGCCTTGCTGGGTAAGACAAAAGATTCACCTACCCTAGTGTGCCATCTTTGGCAATGACCACTAGGAGATCCATGAGGAAAGATACTAGGGTAAGGCAAGCATGTAATAGCATTTTCCTCCTGGCTTTGTCTGTCTGCACTTTTAAGGATTTTCTGAGCCAAAGAGGGCACCTATACTTTTATGAGTCTTTAAATTTCTCTGCTGAGTGTAAGAATTGATTTCAATTTTGTCTAGGGCTTTGGCCTCTCCATCTTGTATGTCAGCAAGTGATTGGAACTGTGCACAATGTGAAAAAATACTTCCTTTCATTTAAACCTGCTTCCATTTGACTACAGTGGATGCCTCCAAGAGTTGGGGGAGTAGGAAAGGGGGAGGCAGTGAAAAAATGAAGCAAGGAACATGTCTGCTTACCTTTATCTTCTCCAGATCTCCTGTGACTTTGCACAGTCCTGCCATGTTCCCACTTCACCCTCTTCTTCAAAGTTCAAGAGATCTGGTGTGTTCAATCATACCTCACATAGAAGCCACTCCATTATTTTGAGTCCTGTAATTACAATTTTTTTAAACATACATGTTCAAGCCTAGTTGATTATACACGTATTAAAACATTTTAGGAAAAAGCTCTTTGGAATTAGGGTACTGGAACAGGTTGCCCAAAGAGGTGGTTGAGGCCCCATCCTTGGAGATCCTCAAGGTGAGGCTCAACAGGGCTCTGGGCAACCTGATCTAGTTGAGGATGTCCCTGCTCACTGCAGGGAGATTGGACTAGGTAGGTAACTTCCCACCCAGGTGATTCTATTATTCTATGGTTCTATAATTTTTAAGGGAAAATAAACACTAGATTACAGTAAAGAAGCATGCTGTAATCTGGCAGGACCTAGGAGGAAGAACTCCCATTCATTTAGACTTAATTGCACTCCTATGCCTCACTGATCACTTTTTTTCCCCCCAAGTCCTACTTCAAGCACTAGCATATCACAGATTGTTCCGTGGAAATCACAGTCCATGTGATTCTGCTCATAAATCCTTCATCAGGGAGACACCATTGCCAGCCCATCTCTACAGAGGAAGAAGTCTGTTCTGAATATGGTGAGCACTAAAAGAGTGCAGAGGTCAGAGATTTAAATAAATAAATAAATAATCAGTGCCGTGCTCTGCCTTCCTGAGTGTCTGCTCTCATGGGAATAGCAATGTGTGATCCGAGGAGCTCTCGCTTACTTATTGGCAGCAGAGAGATTCCAACTGAAAGACGATAAATGAGAGAACTAATCTGGGTAGCAACCTCACATTACACTAGTCAGGGTGTATGAGCAAGGAAGCTGGCAGTCCATCTTGTTCACAGAAAGAAGGACAGGGAGTTAAAGTTTATTGATTTTGTTGTTCTGTATACTCCATCCAGAACAGAAGCAAGAAGATTAGATTTTTTTTTTTTTAATTTTTTCCTTTAATATAGTTAACTTCATCAGGATTGTGACTGTTAGCATAATTGTAAGGCAACCAGGAACTGGAAAAAAACTATGATTTAACCATTCAAGCATTGTCCTTGCATCAGCTAATTGAAAACAAATTGATTTCCAGTGCTATTTTTTACATTTTTAGCTGTTCCTTGCTGATGATAGTAACTGTTTTCAAAGAGTGCAGAAGCCATCTCTAACTCAGGGAATACTTGAGCCACAGATTGTTGGGAGAGTATTTGAAGAATCAGTAACTATGCCATCTTCTCTGTGAATCTGCTTTTCCCCACTGAGGCAGAAATAGTAAAGACAAGCCTATGGCTTAACCTGGTGGCTCTTCTGACACTACAAAACCTTTCACATTTATCAGCATCATAGTTTTAGCAGAGTGAAGTAACTTTTCACAGAATCACAGAAAAATTCAGTTTGGAAAACACCCTCAGGATCACCAAGTTCAAGCGAGAACCCTACTCTACAAGGTTCACCTCTAAACCGTATCCCCAAGCTCCCCATCCAAATGTCCTTTAAACACATCCAGGCTTGGTGACTCAACCACCTCTCTGAGCAGCGCATTCCAATGCCTGACCATTCTTGCTGGGAAAATTTTTTTCCTACTGTCTACACCTACCCAGTCATAGCTTGAGGCCATTCCCTCTTGTTCTATCACTAATTACTTGTGAGAAGAGACCAGCAGCAGCCTCTCCACAATGTCCTTTCAGGTAGTTGTAAAGAGCAATGAGGTCCCCCCCTGAGCCTCCTCTTTTCCAAACTAGACAGCCCCAGCTCCTTTAGTCACTCCTCATAAGACTTATTTTCCAGGCCCTTCACTCCATTTTCATTTAAGCTTCAAAGCAGGTAGACAGATTTTTCAGTAGAGCTCAGTATGAGCTCTTCAAAAAAATGCATTTCACAATGAACTGGTAAGAGTTGCAGGAAGAGACAGGGAATTTATTGTGTAATCTAATTATCATTTCACAGGGTTTGTGTACACATCATCATATTTCATGTGATGTATGTATGTTATCATGTTGTGTGCTTTATTCCTTTCTTGCAACTTAAATCTTGGAAATCTGCTAATCCTTCTGATTTTAGGCAACAGTCTCTTCCTTTCCCATGCACCTTTTAAAGTTTTGGAGCCTAGGTCAGATGTTTGTAAGTATGGGTGCTGAATCTCTCCGTAACTGGCATAAAAGCAGTCTTAGCAATATCTCTGTGAGTTGAGTTATTTGATATGGTTGCCTGTCCATCAGAGCAGTAGAGATTGTTCAGGAATTCCCTCAACACTTTTCCTTTACTCTCCCAGGAGAACCAGAACTTGTCATTGCAAACTTCTCTTTCTTCCTAACGGGAAAACCAGTGGGCTTTCAAAAGGGAGATGGTCAAGGAACCATGTGACTTTGAACCTAAATGTCATACATATAGATTATGGGGGGAAACTAATTTAAACCAAAGCCATAATGATTACAACGACCATGATACAGTTTCACAGCATGTTTCTAAAATATGACTAATTTCTCTGATCTGCACGCTACTCATAAGGAAACAGAGATCTGGAGTATCTATACCTGAGGTTCTAAGCACACAAAAAGATGTTATTTGTGAGGTAGCAATGTTTCAGCTTCACTATTACAGACAGAACATACAAGGATTCTGTGAATTATGAGTGTGTGAGTTTAAATCGAGAAAAAAAGATTAAGCACGTTGTTTTAATTTTGATCTGGGTCCTTACTGCAGACCCCCTAAGTACCACCTTCATGAAGGAAAGCTCCTCATCTTGATCCTCTTTAGAGAGCAAGACTTCTAGAACTTTCTGGTTTCCTTGACAAAAAACATGATGAAAAAGAGAAAGAAGGAGAGTAAGAAAATCAGAGGGAAACCAGACACAAAATATATCTCTATTTTGAGTAACCTTTTTTCCCTTCATGCACAGCTAGTGCTGCTTAGATCCTGTGTCCCTGTCATTTCAGCAAATGCTTATCAATCTGTGAGAATGTGGACGTTGCACTGTGTAATGTCCCTTCTCTATCAAGACCTAGCAACCTAGATGGTACAGTGATGGATACCTAAGTACTCCTGAGTTAGTCAAGAGGTTCATCTAACCTCTGTGTCTAGTTTTCTTGAACGCTTTCTGTATCAAAGGCTTTCAGTAGACAGAACAACCTATTCTACTTGGTTCTTCAGTAAAAGGGTCAATAAACCAAATTCTTTTTCCCATGTCAATAACCTTTTCCTGTTTTGTAGCAAAGTGCCTAGAAGTGCTGTGGGTTACGTGACATCAGACCAGTACGGAACCACTTGTTAGGTAATTAGCAAAAATATCGTTGTTGATGTTGAAGAGAAGAATTAGTATTTTCCTGATGCCAGGAAAACTTTTAGGCCAGTTTCCTATCTCCATATGTTGCCATAACTGTACCCTTTGGTATTTCTTACATTTTTGCAAGCTGCTGTAGAGTGCAGTATATCTGACCCTGTAATTATTACTGAGATGCTCGGAGTTAAAAATGTTTTTTGTTGAGAGCAGGCTGACATGCTGATAAAAATGAACTACGTTCCAGACCATATTTCAGTGTAGTAGCTATTTCAAGGCCACTTGATGCTTTTATATCACAAAAGCAAAGGTCTTCTGTGAGTGCAAGCTTACTATCTCTAGCTTCTGGGAATTTTTTTTTCACCAGAGTTAGTTCCAAAGACAGAATTTTATCTAAAAATCTGTTCTTCTTATCTTAATGATAGTGTTGTCCTTTTACCCCCTCTGTTTGGCTTCAGGTGTAGCAGAGATCTATATTAGTTTAATGTCTTCTCATTCAATTAGAGCTGTTCAACACTCGTGCCGTACCGTGCAGTCAGCAGCATAGCTTAGAAAATGTTCCTTTGAGTGGTACAAATGTGTAATATTGAGCTGTACAGTTTAACATATTCTTCTGAAGGAGGATCTCTGCTTTTTAGAACACTACTACTAGCTTTTATTTTAACCGCTGAGGCAAACTGAGTTCATTAGTGAGCATAATAGGATTAGACATGAAAAAATGGACCCAAACTTTCTAATCTCATTTGAAAGCAGCCTCTCCAAAAGCAGACAAATGCTTTCTTTTTGCTGCGTTTTTGAAGCACCATTTCACTGAAGCTGACTCAGATTGATAGAGTAAGTAAAAAGACGAGTCACATTCTGCAGAGTGACATTATGTCTGACTAAGGCAGTAAGAAGCACTTGCCTTCAATAAAAGGAAATGTATTCCACTTCCTATTAAGTTTCCCCTTTGCTTCTTGTTAAGTTCAGGTAGGTGTAGTTCCTTGATATATAAAAACATGTATCCAACATTGACTTTCTCCTCTAGTTGAGGACACTAAACTAAATGATCTTCAACAGTGGTAGTTGCTTATTATCTTTCAAACACCTAAGTGTAGCAGGTTGCCTTTGAATGAAGTGGTATGGTGCTGCAGCACAGCTAACCTTGCCCAGGTGTGTGCCCGCATGAAAACTTCTGCTACTTTCCCAGCTGAAGTGTACTTGATCTCTTCTCCATCTCCACAGTTAGGGGTCTATTGTTCCTCTCTCACCTGAAAGTGTCTTGCAAATGATGTTTGGATGTGATCGACTTCTAATGGAACACTACAGTCCTGTGGATCAAAGGCAACCATGCACTGTAAAGGGACTCTTAAGAATGTTAAAGGTTTAGCATAAAGAAGATAATTATACAGTCTGATTCAGAATTGTTTCTGTACTTGTCACTCCTACTTTTAGGAACCAAACTTGTACTATCACTGCACATGCCAGGAGTGCTTTTGTATAAGAAATGTATTTGGAGCTCACAAAGTTTTTCAAGATTTCACTTATATGACATTGGGTACATAGGAAGAAAATCTTTTCTACCTAAAGATCTTCCATATCCATTTGGTTTAAGACTTCTAACAGTTTCCTTAGATTTTTCCCATGTGAGCCTTCACCCATACTGTTGTAAGATTTGGAGTGTTTTTGTTTTGTGCTTTGATTAATAAGTTGGCCTTTTTTCAGACCAAGGACTGTAGAGTTCAGAAGTTCAACAGTAAAAGTAATATAGGATAGTCTGCTGTTTGAATGCTGCCAGTGGTGCAACATAGGTAACTGGCTACAACTTCAGGTTATTCTGCATGGTTCGCAGATGACTTTAAAATATTGCTCTACATTTGAGAGCTGTCTCTGAGAAATTACCTTACAAGAAAAGCTAAGATTTCTAAAATCCTCTGCATCCATCTGTTAGCCAGGTGATTTCTAACGGTTCCTGAATAGTAGAGAATAGCTGCAGCCTTGTCTAACACTGACCTTACCACTTCACATGACTGATTTTGTAAGGATCTACATGTAGGTGTTTAGATATTTCACTGCTTCTGTCTGACATAAACTAATGATGTAGACTGGCTAAACATGGTGAGATGATTAAACAGTGATGTTAATTAGTGGCTTCTATGAGAGACTTGATCCCTTTTTTTTTTCCTTAGCAGCATTTATTATGCAGGTACAGAAGTTAAAGGGGCAGAAGTGGATGTTTTCTTTATAGCATCTGTTAATAGCCTTAAGAGTTCAGGAAAAAACATTTAAACTATCTGGTAAAACACACAAGGTCCATCTTCATGCTCCATGGTTGTGCAAAAACAATATCTTCGTGTGAAGGGAAAAGGCAATTTTCTGCAGGCAGTAAGCATCTGTACTATTACTTAGATGTCATGTATTGATGATACTATTTCAATCAAACATATCTCATTCAGAGAGCTTTTGATGGGAGGAATTTTTGGAAGGGTTTAGGAAGGTTAAATCTGTGAGACATGGCTTCCATCTGGAATGCATTAGCTACAAAGATTTATTAGCTAGAGTGCCTCTGCATAATGTTCCATGGAAAGCAAAGCCCTGCATCTAATTTTCAGCATGATGTCTATATGAGGAGTGATCTTTGAAATATCATAGGTGACAATCAAGTTTGTTATAAAAATAGTAAATGCATAGGATTTTCATGGCGGCTATTTTAAATCCCTCATGAGGGCTGCTAAGCAGGTAGTTGATTTGTTGACAAATGATAAAACTGTAGGAATAGCAACATGCATGACATTTTTAAACAGGATAGACTCTTTAAGCAGTAGGAATCACATCAGGAAAATTACCAACATTTAGTGGTTGCTTAACTCTGTGAAGGATGGCATTAGGAAATAATAAGAGGCAATATTTAACTTTCTGTTTCAGTATTTTCTGATTAAATCTGTTTCAAGAAGTGCTGCTTCTGATCAGCAAGCAGGAGGGAAAGAGCTTTACAGATTCTATTACATTAACAAAGATGACTGTCTTCAACTCTAAACCATCATGTGTCTGATGGTGATTAAAAATTACTTGTAAAAGGACAGTACACAGTGAGCCAAAGGGGAGGAAAATTTTTTTTGTGTTTTTTTCAATAAAAATGTTCAACTACAGAAAAAAAAAAATCGGTGATGTGCCTGCTAGAGAATGTTTCAACACAAAACTGACAGGGTAGGGTGATTGAATTTCAATCAATGATGAGAGAAAGGTGTCTAGGATGCTTGGAAAATATGACACAGGACAGTGAATTAGTAAATATTAACTGGTACCTTGAGGAGAATACTGTTTCTAAAAGACAGAGACAGCAATTTCTTTTCTGTAAACTCGGTTGCAATATATAAAGTGTGAAGTTGCCAGCACTCTCCAAAATTCTGAATAAAAATAATTAAAAATAAATAATTCATGCATTATGATCTATTCCATTTCTGTCTTCTTTGTGGCCTCTAAATCATGGCTGGTTCTGTGCCTGTAGAATAGGTATGGGTAGAAGAATTTTATGTATAAAATGCATTTTAGAAGGTTATGAAAGATAGAGGAAAAATAAAACCTGATACTTTTTAAAGGAGTATAAATGTAGAATTAGAGTTGTGAGCAAGGAGTCTGGGTATCTGTAATTTCAACTCTATTTCAGAGAGAAAATGTTTGTGAACCTGGGTGAATCTTAAAATTTCTGTGCTATGCTTTTTCTGTTTGTGAAGTTAAGTGGATAATGTTAGCTGCCTTGGCATAGGAACCCTGCTTCAGTTGTGTAATGATTATTAAACCCTTTACAAAAGAACTAAAAGAAGTAACATGTAGATTACTTTCTGTACTAGTAGAAAAATCTACTGCTGAAATACACCAAACATTCCCTCTTCCAGAAGAGTTGGCTGAGATAGAGAATCAAAGCGAATAGCTTTAGCAAATGGTTTCTAGTTCAAGTTTTGTCCCATACGTAGGTGTTTGTGTGCACATATTTCTGCACACATGTATATTTAAAAATACCAGAAAATACATTGGCTTTCATCTTTTCTTTATAGTATGTTAACTGAAAAGCACATATTATCTAATACAGATACTTTTAGGCAATTTTTAATCTCGTTTCTTCAGAAGTCTGAAACAATGTGTAATACCTGGAACATGCTAGTGAAGAAAGAGCCCAGAAATTTGCTGATTGCATCCAACAGTGCCACTTGTTGACTCATTAGTAAGTGTTAAAACGCAAAGATGGCAAAATGTGAAGGACAACAATAACTATCCAGCTTTGCCATCTGTGTGTTTTGGGGCTAGATCAAGGTTTGCAGTTTTTAAATTGCTAATTCCTTTGGCAAAGGGTTGGGGTTAAAAAAAACCCCAACCAAACAAACATCAATAGTACTTTAATCTTCTTAGGGAGTTTGGTGGGTTCAGAAAAGGATATTAGTGTATTTATTCCTCTCTGGAATGAGGAAGGTAAGAAAAATCTAAGAGCTTCCACTGTGTCAAGAGCACTGAAAGAATGATTCACAGCAGCACTTTCTCCACCTCTTTCCCCTCTTCTGTTTCCCATTCAGGTAGAATGTGAGGTCCAGGGAATTGTTTACCTCAAAGAACTTCTCACTGTACAACAGGATTGGAGAGTTATCAAGATGTTACTGCTTGTGATTCATTTTACAATTAAGATGGCACTGAGCTGCATTTCATTTTAGTATCTTTGACTGTTGTACTTTGTTGCTTAAGGAGTTCTAAGTTTATTTCTAAGAGGTTGCTTTTTGATACTTGAGCTCATTACTTCCTGCTCATTACTGCTATGTGATCCCTGAGAGAGCAAATAGCAAAGCAAGACAAATGTGCAGGCTCATGGTTGTTACAAAGGCATGGAGCCTTTAGCTGGGTAGATGCAGTCATGACAAAGAGCTGCATGTTTAGATGAGAGGTAAGGTTGCATTATGTCATCAGGAATGAGCATTTTGTTCAAGTTGTGCAAGCTCCAAGGCAAGCCTGAAAGAGAGAAGTTGGGCAGTTTGTTGACGAGTTAACCTTTAAAAAGGATAAGCTTCCACTTGCTTCAGAAAGATACCATATTGTCCTGATGGGATGAGGGGAGGGAAGCCGGCGGAAATGGGGCGAGTCGTTTGAGTTAAAATGAAGAATTGTTAATTGTTAGTGTAAGTTTCTATTGCAACCAGTAAACTTCTCGAAGGCAAACAACAGTGGTAGGTAGTCACTTTCCAGTAGACACTTCTTTAAAAGGTATTATTTGTGCATGTTTCTTTCACTTGTTTACTATGGTAAGTGCATGGGAATGGTTCTCTTGGAAACAAGTGATTGATGTACCGTAAATGTTGTATTTTCAGTTGCATATCCTATTGTCAGTATTTTTTTTTCTTTAAATAAATATTTGTTTGGACAAATACTAAAAGAACTTGTCCCCATTGTGTCAGTATAGTTGCGTTTGTCCTAGAAGAGGCAACTGTAGGAGGCCACTGGCAGAAAAGAGAAACATAATATTTATGAAACATTTACAGGATAGATTCTCAGCTGTGGAGACTGCCTGGCCATTCAGTCTTTCTTCCCCATCCACTTCACATTGTTTCTGCCACCACTTCAGCTCCTGGTTTTCAGTGTGGTATCTCCTCTCAGTAGAAAACATAGCAAAGAGCTGAATCATCATAATGTTTCATCACATTTTAGCTATTGAGCTTTTAGGTAGTCTCTGTTGCTATTGTGACTACTTCTTTTCCCTCCAGAATGCTCAAGAGAAGGCAGGAGTGCATCTTGAAATTATTGACCTCCTCATAAGGTCAGAGGTGAAACTGACTGTGGAGGGAGTCCATAGCAGAAACATGGACTAAGTTAGCCAACATCAGCCTTCTTATAAATAGAAGCCTTTATAGAAGTCAGACCAGCTTTCACTGGTTGTATGTAATGAGCTGCGTTTAAAATTTGCTTTGCTAAGCATACTCTCATTTGTAATTCACTCTAAAGGGAATGTTGCATGTTGCTAACACAAAGATCTCAGGTTTTGAAACATTTGGGTTTTGATACATTGCAAAATCTGTCAAATGCAAAAGCTGTTGTTCACTTTTGGAATACTAGAGTCTACAGTTCAGTTAAGGTTGCATATGATGTGGAGCTAAGAGAGAAATTTGGCTCTTTCTGCCTGTTATTCGTTCAGAGTACTGAGTAGCACTTACACTGAAGCGTGGAAAATGTCCTTTGTAAGTTAGAACAGTGATTGTGTTAATATAAGCAAACCTAAAGCATGTTTTGAATGCTTATCAGGCATTGGAATCAATAAGTAGTCTTTACATTTAAAATTAATGATTTTCTGTGTTCTCCAAAAGTCAAAATCTCTCAAAGTTGTCTTTGTTGCTTCTGATTTCTCCCAAGAGGATAAGCAGGGTGTGATAAATCATCATACCCACAAAATAAAGTGCCAGACAAAAAAAGACCTGAATTAGACTTCAAAGAGGAAATCCCTGCCTTAAACATCTTCAATATTTTGAAACTGTAGTTGTGGAAATATAAGATTAAAAGATGACCTGGTACAGCTCTAACCTAGCAGTATTGCAGAGATGTTAGAAATGAGTTTTAACAGCATCTTGACCTGGGAATGAGGTTATGTTGTTGGGTTAAGTCATCTAACTGTGTCTCTGTTTATTTGAGGAGTCTTTTATTGGTTTACTTGATAATGCCAAGTGATGTAGAAAATTTAAATATGTAAAAATATAAGCAGAATAGCTGACTAAAAGCAAAGAGCCTTTACAAAATCTTTTCTAAAAATAGCAGAATGCACTTTATTTATGAAAGATTTTAAAATGAACTAATAAGTAGGGACATAAACATGTATCTGTGCATAAAGGAAAAGTAGGAGAAAAACCTAGTAAATAAGAATGAAACATTGTAAAAGACACTATTGTGAAGGTGTAAAAACTCTCTAAATGCACATAGAAAAACACATTTTGAAATATGTAAGTTTAGATATAAACCCATAAAAGACTAAAGTTCTGGTTACTAGCAGTAGCAGTATTTTGTTCTTCAAACATCCTTTGTTCAGGTAGCAATGCAAATGAAAGCCAGGCCATCTCTGGATAATGCTGCAAACCTAACACGTGTGGAAAAATCATTGCTAATGAAAAGTGTGTATCATTCTGCAGCTAATTTTTCATGTAATGATTCATCCTTTTTCATGTTGTAGCAGAATTCTTATTTTCTTCACTTGCAGTCAGGTTTGTCACAAAATTGGAAGTTTCTATCCAATGACTTTCTTTTTTTGAGCATGTCAGGCTCATAGAGGTATTATCCTATATTTTTGTAAAACCTGTCACTGACAAGAAATATGCCACACACTAAAGCATCATTTGCACATGAAATATAAAAATTCACCCAGGAAAGCCTCTGTGGAACAAAACAAACGTCTGCCAGTAAGTAGTAAAATTCTGAAACTATGACCTGTACCTACTAAGAATAACTGAATAGTAAATTAACTGTGATGTGTACTCTTATTTTAGGAATTTATTGTCTTATTCTGTTAAGAAAAGAGAAATATGAAACTAAAATGTATTGTCAAGAATCTGTGAAGACAGAAGAGAAAATCCACTTGTGTAAACTATGAGGTGAGCTGTGAGGTTAGAAGATGAGGAAATGAACTGTCTCTTTCCAGTCTGAAATAAATATGTTCAGCCCTGAGATGGCAAACTACTACAGGATTCATAAAGGATGTTTGGACTCAGGGAACAGTTTTCCCAAAAGTTAAATTCTTTTGAATAATCTGACAGAACATGCTTTGCTGCTTTTTTTTTTTTTTTTTTTTTTTGAGTCAGTGGTAGCCCTTTTAAAGCCATAGAGCAGAAGGTGCTATGCTAAGTAAAGCCCTTGGAATGTTTGGATGAACTTCTTGCCTTCTCTTGAAGAAGATTTGACGTGTTGACACGCCTTCTAAAATTTTGATCTATGATAATCCACGTAAATCCCACCTAGTCAGTTAGTTGGTGTGTGATTCTCTCTCAAGTGTAGTACCTGATCAACCTTTCTTTTCAAGTGCCAGTGACCTCTGAGCAGGTCAGTTTGCACCTTGCTAGTCTCATCTTGGCATACCTCCAAGAGGCAAATAGGTCAGACTTCTGTTAGTGAGCCAAAAAGGAAAGTTCAGTCTGAATGCTTAACAAGAGAATAGAGCGTTCTGCAGTAAATGTTATTCTGAGGCGTAGTAGAAAGTGCCAGAACATTGTCTGGGAACTTCCTAGACCACAGATAACGAATTTCATTCAAGCCCATCATATTCACCAGTAGCTGATGTGTCATCTTTACCAAGATCTGTCAGCTCTGAGCAAGTTTCTCAACTTACCACAGAAATTCACAAAGTTCTGTTGTGCAGTAGTAACTTGCAGATAATTCTGACGGATATTAATGGGAGCTTCTGGTGTATGCTATTGAGCATCGCTACAAGGCCTGACAGTGATTTGATCTCTACTTAAAGCTGTATCTAAATCTCAGCTTTTAGTTGTGTATGGGAATCCATATTACTCTTTTGGAATACGTGCAAAGCACACAATTCTGAGCGAGTTCATTAAGGGCATTTCTTTTGGGTTTAACCCAGAATAGCACCTGGTGGTACTGGTGTACTGCAAGATTGGGCCTATGGGGCTCAGCAGTTCTATTTATTATAATGATAGAGTCATAGAATCATAGAATGGTCTGGGCTGGAAGGGACCTCCAAAGCTCATCTAGTCCAACCCCCTCTGCAGTCAGCAGGGGCATCTTCAACTAGATCAGGCTGCCCAGAGTCCTGTTGAGCCTCACTTTGAATATCTCCAGGGATGGGCCCCCAACCACCTTCATGTTCCACCACCCTCATTGTAAAGAACCTGTTCCTAACATCCAATCTAAATCTGCTCTTCCCTAGTTTGAAGCCATTGCCCCTTGTGCTATCACCACAGGCCTTTGTAAACAGTCTCTCTCCGTCCTTGTAGGCACACTCCAGGGACCTCCAAGATAACTTGAAAATATATCCAAATCGATCTTTGTTACATTGATAACAGCGATAGAACTCCCTGTAAGAATTACAAGACTCATTAGAAAAGAATTTCTCAATGATACAAATAGCTTTTTAAAGCCAGCCAAGCCAAAATGGTCTTTGATCATTGAAAGGGGATTTCTGAAGAGAGCTGTTATATGGTGTCAGATTCAAACCTGTGCTTTCTATCTGTGCTCTCTTCACAGATAGAATGTAAAATGTAATCTTTTTCATATTCACACGTTTCTTAGTGTCTTTTGTCATCATGTGTCCTGAAAATTAAGAGATACTGCATGAAGGAACATGACCAAGATTAGCAAAGTCTGGAGCTTCATAAGTTAGTGTTGGAGCTTTGCTTCTCAGCAAAATATATTTCTGAGAAAGAAATACATTTACGTATAGAAATCATTTACTGATAAGCTGCTACTGAGAAAAAAACCCCAATATTAAGGAAATAAATAATTCCAGGAGCAATGAAGCTAATGAAGTCTGATATATTTACAGGCTACTCCCACACAGTCTGGAGACTGCAGCATTCCAAAACATGGTTGAGCTTTTTTTGCTTTGTAAGCATTTCCTTCAGAATTTAGATCATTCTCCTGTGCACAGACACTTATTAAGGTCCAATGAGGTTCACAAAATATGTGAGACATCTTTCCTTTTCTGAAAGTTAGTTTAAATAGGTCAGTAAATGCGGTGTAATGGTGAGGCAGCTCTACAGACAAACAGAACAATACGACAGGGCTTGCTTTCTTAGGAAAAAAAATATATTCTCCTAAATTGGAGAATTTCAAAGCAACTTTTATGAATGTGTTATTGTGTTCTCTTTATATTCTGTGTGTTGCATGCTCACAGAATGCTTCCCCCCCCCCCCCCTTCTTTCTCACTGTTGTGTAGCTGGATGTTAGTGATAAAGGAGGAGAAAGTGCTGTGAATAGAAAGACTCCATGAAGAGTATTAGCTTTTTGATGCCTCTATACTACTTCTTATGAAGCCAAATGTTGCAAAATGTGTGTACAATGATTTGGTGAGTTAGATTAGTGTTGATGCTTAAACTGAAGTACAAATTAGTTATCTAAAAAGCATATACTTAACATGGATTTAGACCAGAAAATAAAGGAAGTAATCATGTTACTGAGAATGACCATGAAGCATGAAGTTTGCATGTTACATAAAAACATTTTTGACACACCAAAATACATTCAGTCTGTATTCATTTTAATTCACTTTATGAGTTTCTTAATAGCAGATTATATATCATTTATACTGCTATCCTTCGTGCTTTTAAACTGTAATATCCTTTCCTGAATGACTGCTTGTCAGTTTCTCTGATCTAAAGTTGATTTTTTTTTTATATTAACTAGGCCAATTAAGTAGAGAGTTATGATTAGAAGAAGAGAAAGCAAATAAATATTAATCTACCTCCCTGAATTTCTTCTTTCTAAGATCGTAGCTTCTAGAATACTTTAGAGTTGCCTTTTGTGGGTTCATCCTCACTGTAGATAATTTAATCAATGTGGTATTTTATGGCTCAAGCTGAGGCTTTATGTGATGTCATCTGTGTGAACAATGCCATATATGCACTGCAGCCCAAACCCTATGCATGCTTCCATATTGCCCAGTTACCACCCTTCTCATCTGTCAATCCTTTTGTGCTTGCACAAAGGCATTGTGTTTTTTCACCTATTTGAATTACGCATATAAGCCATTCTTTTGAACTGCTTTGATTACTCTTATGCTTGGAAATTAGCCTGTCCACAATTTTTTTTTCCCCCTCATTTTATGTTCTTAGGCAGTACATCATATGTTGAGATTGGAAGTTACGTCATACATCGTTGATTGATACATTTCCAGGAGATTTTCTTTATGTGAATATTTATTCTCCCAGCCCTTTCTTAGTCCTTTTATTACACACAGTACCATGAGCCAATAAACAATATTAATTATAGATGCAAGGTTATTGCTAGAGAGCCTGGGTATTGATCTCACATAAGTTAGAAATGGTTGAAGGAATGAACTTATTTGTTGGCAGGTGTCCATATCATGAAGCAATCACCATAAATATCTTCAGCCTGGCCTTTTCTTGACTCATATTAAAAATGTTAGGAGCTGAAATATCAGAATGAAGTAGTATTGCATGCAGAGTTAGAAAACATTAGATAGTCAACCTGTGAGAAAAATTATCCTATCTCTGTATAAAAATTGAGGGCTTTAAAATGTAGGACTGCCAGTTTGGTCCTCTGCAAAAGAAAGATCTAAAATAATGGATTTCTTTCAAAGGAAAAGACATTTCATCATTAGTGTAATCATCTTTCTTACGGTTTCACAATCAAAAGTTAAAGTATTTGCTTGTAAAGATGCTGAATGTCAAGCAACATAGGACAACACTTCTATTTGTTATATTTTCTTTGATAAAGACAGGAAGAACTTTCTGGGTTTGCCATGGATTGTCTGGAGTTTTTTATATTGATTATTTGGTCTCAAAAATATTCAGAATGGAATAAAAATTCTACACTACCTAAAGCTTGTTGTTACTTTGAGACCAGATTTAATGAGGGATTGCAATTGAGCCAACCTCAATTGCTCAGTTGCAGCTTGGGCGAGTAGAAAAACCCTGATGATTGATCTATGTGGGTGAGTTGGCATCAGTTTGCAAGCCTTCTGGGTAGAGGCAGAACATCCAGCAGGAAGAATTAAAAAGGAAAAGGGAGAAGAAGCATTTATCACCCTTTCACTAACATTTTATGGCAGTGTTATGGTAAACTGAGAGATGAATGCCTGCATTCATGTGTTTTGCACTATTCTGAGGCACTAATAATATTAAATCAGACGTAATACTTCACACCAAATGTTCAGTAGAATAGGGAATGATGTATTTGTTGATGCTATATGCTATGGGTTACAGCATCAAAAGTAGTGCTTGAAAGACATAAAGTGCTGCAAAATAGAGGTCAGAATTATGCTAATATCCTGATAATATAAAAATATTAAGTCACCAAATGACAGGATTACAACCCAAGTATCTTCAGTCCCTGGGAGCCTTTCAGCTAAGCTCATGGTAAATAAAACAGTCGGTCCTGCACAGGAGTCTGATCACACATTTACACACTTGTATTATTCCAACTGCACAAAGCATTCACCTCTTGATACTGGGGTTAAAATCTGATTTAGGTTACTGGTGAATATTAGTGCAGTTGTCCCAGCCTAGTAGACATTTCGCTATATAATAAAATCTCCTCTCAATCCTAAAATCAATTGGTATGATTAATATCTTCTCTTTTGAACAGGTTAGGATTGGCATAGCCAGTGAGGTATAGAGCAAGATGAAAATTAATTGACAGGCTTGCATGGGAAAAAAAAAAAAACTCATTAATTATCAATATACATATATATCTCTGCCAGCTTCTCTACAAAAGTGAGAATTTAAAACATTTGAGGGAGGGACTGAAGGATATGATGAACTCAAACCCTAGATTGGAGATCTCATTTCACAATATTTGACGGTCTCATATTATCAGACTTTGCTATTCTTTTTTGTTTGTTTGTTTGTTTTCCTCCAGTCATACAGTAAAATTCAGTATTTGGAGTATTTTTAGCATTTCTGTGCAGGTACAAACACTGTGTGGTTTATTCCATTATTGCAGTCAGTTGAAAAGCTCTTTTTCAGTAACTGCCTTGCTTCTGCTATTGATCCTGTTTTCCTATTCATTTCATATTCTGTAATTGCATAAAATAGTTTATATTGCAAGTATTTAATGACAATCTCTGTCTATCTAAATACTATGAAGGTAATAAAGTCTTTGCTTGTCGATATTATCAATTTTTTTTTTAATCTTATCATATTCCCTTTCCTCTTATTAGATTTTTAGGGAGGCATTTTAAATTCCAGAAGACATAAACTACATAGAGGCAAGCCACTGTAAAGGCCTAACACATCAGTAAATGTCACTAAAGTGTCAACTCTTTGCATCATAACTGCAGTTCATTTCTCAGCATTGACAGTGATGCTTATGCTGGATAAGGATTGGAATGGGCATATATCCAGATCTTAATTACATCAGGCATAGGGATGAGGAACGGTCTTTTTCCTCATGGGGAAGGGAGAGTAGAGCTAAATTTGGCCATCTAGAGCCTGATGCATCCCTGTTTATCTGGAGATAATAGGATTAAGTTAAGCTATGGGACTTCCTTAGCTGGAACTGCCTTGCTGCCTTCAGCAGGGGTCTAATAAGGATAGATATAATTGGGTAAATGGTGAATAAGAATAAAAAAAACTACACAGTATAAGCAGTATGCTTGTGAATAAATGATGACAAATTGGATTTCATCCAATCCCTGCAGAGCTGGTTAAAATACAGCAATGCATGTGGAATTACAGGGAGAAACGTATATTTTTCTTTTATCCTGACTTTTGCCACCTTGTCTCAAATCTCGCATGTGAAGTCTCTTAAAGTTAAAGGAGAATATAGAGAAGGGGAGTTACAGCATTTGTATAATATTAATCAGAGGCTTTTTAATGCTATTCCTATAAGGTTAAAGATGCACAAAATCTAAGTAACTACAAATACATGCTGCACAAATGAGATTGTGGTTTTCTGACCCATATCCACTTACTGAATTTAGTCTGTTAACCATTTACCGTTTATTTTCCCTTTTTTTCCGACTCTCAAAGAGAAGAACAAACATGGAGATGTAGCCCTAATGGAATAATTAATTAGATCATTCACCGGTAGATATTTCTCTAATTTATCTAAATACAGTTCTCTTTTTTCTCTTTTCTCCTTTCTTTTCTCTTTTCTCCTTTCTTTTCTCTTTTCTCCTTTCTTTTCTCTTTTCTCCTTTCTTTTCTCTTTTCTCCTTTCTTTTCTCTTTTCTCCTTTCTTTTCTCTTTTCTCCTTTCTTTTCTCTTTTCTCCTTTCTTTTCTCTTTTCTCCTTTCTTTTCTCTTTTCTCCTTTCTTTTCTCCTCTCTTTTCTCTTTTCTCCTCTCTTTTCTCTTTTCTCCTCTCTTTTCTCTTTTCTCCTCTCTTTTCTCTTTTCTCCTCTCTTTTCTCTTTTCTCCTCTCTTTTCTCTTTTCTCCTCTCTTTTCTCTTTTCTCCTCTCTTTTCTCTTTTCTCCTCTCTTTTCTCTTTTCTCCTCTCTTTTCTCTTTTCTCCTCTCTTTTCTCTTTTCTCCTCTCTTTTCTCTTTTCTCCTCTCTTTTCTCTTTTCTCCTCTCTTTTCTCTTTTCTCCTCTCTTTTCTCTCCTCTCTTTTCTCTTTTCTCCTCTCTTTTCTCTTTTCTCCTCTCTTTTCTCTTTTCTCCTCTCTTTTCTCTTTTCTCCTCTCTTTTCTCTTTTCTCCTCTCTTTTCTCTTTTCTCCTCTCTTTTCTCTTTTCTCCTCTCTTTTCTCTTTTCTCCTCTCTTTTCTCTTTTCTCCTCTCTTTTCTCCTCTCTTTTCTCCTCTCTTTTCTCCTCTCTTTTCTCCTCTCTTTTCTCCTCTCTTTTCTCCTCTCTTTTCTCCTCTCTTTTCTCCTCTCTTTTCTCCTCTCTTTTCTCCTCTCTTTTCTCCTCTCTTTTCTCCTCTCTTTTCTCCTCTCTTTTCTCCTCTCTTTTCTCCTCTCTTTTCTCCTCTCTTTTCTCCTCTCTTTTCTCCTCTCTTTTCTCCTCTCTTTTCTCCTCTCTTTTCTCTTCTCTTTTCTCTTCTCTTTTCTCCTCTCTTTTCTCTTTTCTCCTCTCTTTTCTCTTTTCTCCTCTCTTTTCTCCTCTCTTTTCTCCTCTCTTTTCTCCTCTCTTTTCTCCTCTCTTTTCTCCTCTCTTTTCTCCTCTCTTTTCTCCTCTCTTTTCTCCTCTCTTTTCTCCTCTCTTTTCTCCTCTCTTTTCTCCTCTCTTTTCTCCTCTCTTTTCTCCTCTCTTTTCTCCTCTCTTTTCTCTTTTCTCCTCTCTTTTCTCTTTTCTCCTCTCTTTTCTCTTTTCTCCTCTCTTTTCTCTTTTCTCCTCTCTTTTCTCTTTTCTCCTCTCTTTTCTCTTTTCTCTTTTCTCCTCTCTTTTCTCTTTTCTCTTTTCTCCTCTCTTTTCTCTTTTCTCTTTTCTCCTCTCTTTTCTCCTCTCTTTTCTCCTCTCTTTTCTCCTCTCTTTTCTCCTCTCTTTTCTCCTCTCTTTTCTCCTCTCTTTTCTCCTCTCTTTTCTCCTCTCTTTTCTCCTCTCTTTTCTCCTCTCTTTTCTCCTCTCTTTTCTCCTCTCTTTTCTCCTTTCTCTTTCCTTGCCTTTTCCTTTCCCTTTCCTTTTCTGTTTTGAGGGTGTTTTAAAATACATTAGAATACAATTAGAGTGACTTTAAGAAAAAATTACAGCAGGGAAGTAGTAACTAATGATCAAAAGGTGTCTATATCTCAATTTTCTTTTTGTCAAAAATACACAAAATCTTTTGCCTGGTATACAAGACATAGTCATTTTACTGTAATTTCTTTTCATGCTTGTGACCTGCAGTTTTCAGTTGTGACTATGAAATAACATAAGTTGGTGGAGTTTATTTGCTTCCTGATCTAGTGTGAGGTCTTCCTGCCACGGAGTTGGAACTAGATGATCCGTGAGGTCCCTTCCAGCCCTGACAATTCTGTGATTCAGGTGCATATGCAGAGTAATTATATCCATGACATTTGCAAAGGCTACTCCAGAGATGTGGAACAAGGTTCAAAATGCTCTTGTAGACTAAAAGGTGTGATCCACCTTCATTTGATCCATTTTATGAAAGAATCAAGTCAATCTGATGCTAGCATAGCTTGGGAGTGACTCTGTAAATCATTAGGATGCTGTGATAGGTAGAGCTAGTTTTAGAACAGATTTGTCCATGCCATTTGCTCCCCTTTCCTTTGTTTTCTGAAGGTGGCCCAAAGTTTGAACTGTTGGAGCTAATAGTTGAACTGTCAGATTGCTCCATCCATATGCACATTATTACTTACCTACCAAAAGGTTTGCATATGCTAATGCATCTCTTATCTCATAAATCTGACCTGTGTTAAAAAGCCACAGCACCCTATCTGACTATTAAACAAAGATCAGCGTTAGTATATGTACAAGCAAGGTCATATATTTATTAATAACATTGCAGACAGAATGACAGAAACCTTAAAGGAAGAAATCATACAAAGACACAGAGGCCAATCTTTTTAAGTCAGGAATGGCAACATAGAGATTATTATGAGCAAGAAACTGAAGACTTCTAAAGAAATGCAAACATTCTGTTTAGGAAAGTACCAGATCTATAAGCCTAAGCAAGAGTGAGGTAAAAGGATAATTAGAAGAGCTAAGAGAAATACCAAATGTTGCATTGTGCAATATATCAAAAAACAACAAAAGATCTTTCAAATATATTTGCAAAAGACAGAAAGTAAAAGAGAAAATTAGTTTAGCAGAAATGAGTGTTGGGAATTGGAGACATGATGATATGGAAATAGAGTTTTGTTTTCCTTTTCTTTTTACTAGCTTTTGTCAGAGCTTTTAGAATATGGATCCTGTAGCATATATTGGTACCAAAGCAATGTGTAAAGCCTAAATTTGCAAAGTAGGTGAAGTACTAAGCACAAATCACAGAATCACAGAAAACAGATGGTTGGAAGAGACCTCAAATTTCATCCAACCCTCCAACCCCAGCACTGAAGAGTCAACACTAAACCATGTCCCTAAGCACCAGGCCCACCAGCTGCTTTAACACCTTCAGGGACAGTGACTCCACCACTGCCCTGGGCAAACCATTCCCATGTTTGATAACCCTCTCTGTGAAGAAGCACTTCCTAGCATTCAGCCTGAACTTCCCCTAGTGCAGTTTGAAGCCGTTTCCTCTAGTCTTGTCGCTTGCCACCAAGGCTGGCCCCCTCCTCAAATCAGTGCTACTACAGTTATATGTATAGTGGAAATTAGATAATGTTACATGCAGCTGATTTTATCAAGCAGACATGAAAGTTCACAGATTAAAGAATGTAAGAATAAACACACTAGTTTCAAAAATACATTTATGTGTTGGGTCATAGATTTTTTGAGAAACAGGATACCCCTATAACAACATGACCTTTTTTAAAGAAATCAGGTAAACAGTATCTACCTGTTAATCAATCATACATCAAGTAGCTTCATTTCAAGTCTAGAGTTACAGTCCTGCATTTCTGTGTGTTCATATTTGAAATTGAAGGGCATGCGTGGCCCTGCTCAAGTTCTCAAGCCTGTAGAGATACTGCTGTTAAAGGATGTAGAAGCTGGTGATTGTTTTATATCGTGCCTGGATTTGCAGGTAACTTAGTGATGAAGAGATTTAAGCAAGGAGTCAGGGAAGAGAATGAATTTGTCATGTGCATTAGCTCAGTTGCTCTTATGGTAAAGGCTGTTGGAGAAGTGTTACAAGTGGTTTGCTTAGAAACGTTTACAAAGTACTGATATGTGCAGAAGGGAAAAGAAAACAAATTAGTAGAGCTTATCACCTGGAAAGCCTTTGTCCTTAGGGATTAAATCCTGATTCCATTGAAATCGGTAGGAGTTCTGCTAGTGGCTAGACTGGAGCCACAATCATATCCATAGTTGCTTGCTTTTTTTTTTAAATTAATATTATGGAAAATATTTTCAAAATAATTTTTATTCTGGATTTTATTGATTAACATGAATTGTCTTGGAAAACTTTACCTGTGAAGTGTTAGAAAATTCCTTACTATCTTTATTCGAGGCGGTGCAACAATAATGTCAGGATAATAATGCAAGAAACTCACTTGATTAATAATAGTATAGCAACCACCAGTTGAATGCACTGAGTTTATTAGAATTCTTGTCAAGTGATTTGCACCTGCATTCATCAGATCTGAAATCGTCCCAGACTTTTAACAGATCTGTCCCTTAACAACTTAATGAATCACGGTAACAAGAACTCCTGTATCTTCATTATGAATCCCTGTATAACAGAATCACATTCACTCTTTCACCAGCGTTTTATTATCTCCTTGGATTAGCTTCAAACTCAAAATTAGCAGAAAGACATTTCATTGGGATCAGTGGAGTTCCTGAGGTATAAACCTTGTGAAGGACGCCTGTGTCACTGGGGAAATTCTTGTACTTCATTGAGCTGTAGTTGAAATATCATTTACCCAGTTTAAAGTGATTTAAATTTATGCTAGCATCAGGGACTGCATCCAAAAATGACTCGGCAATTTCATTCATAGTGCTTCACTGAAAGTTGGGTTTTTTCCTCTTAAATTTCTGCTGAAGTTCTAGAGTCATTACGAAATTCTAAACTTCAAGAGAATCTCATCCAACTTCACCATTTGTTTTGATTCCATCCCAGTCTCCTTTGCCAAAACAACAGGCCTCTCTTGAACAGCAAGCTCGAATATGTAATGAAAATTGAAACTCAATTTTTATTACTTTGTCTAATTCTGAGATTGCTTAGAAAGGTTTCTCACAACTTCTTCAGCTCACAAAAAGGAACTTGTTTCCACAAATAGTTTTCCAAAGAGTATAACATTTAATAACAACATCAGAAACTAAGACAAGACCTAAATATTTCTTTCACCTTAGTAATACTCGCAAAAATCTGGACCCTGTATTCAGAAGTGTGTGCTGGGATTATACACAGTTTATATCTGCTGTTACTGTCAATATTATTAGAATTGAGGTGCTGGGAGTCATGGACATGAATGAGTATGGACTAGCAAATGGTTCTGAATGGTTCATTGCTTTAAAAAACAGTTAACACCATTGTGTCTCACCTCTCATGTCAATTTGCTGCTGAGTGCTGAGTCAAGGGGCTGAGAAGGCCACTTGACTTCCCAGTAAAGCCTTTACTCACATTTTCTGGAACCAACTTTTATCTATGTTTGAATGTTACATCTTTGGCTGTTGTTTGGCTGTTTGACCCAGCATCTCACTAAACCAACAGATAAATGTATCAGGAAACTAAAGAGCACTCCTATCACCCGTGCTAAATGTCCAGCTTAAATAACTATGCAAATGCACTTAGCATGGGGAATAAACAAGGAGTTAGAGGCATGTGCATACCTGCAGGCCTGTGATCTTATTGGCGTCACAGAGACCTAGTGGGATGGCTTCTATGACTATGGTTCTGGAATAGGCTTTTTAGGAAAGCCAGCCCAGGGAGACAAGGATAGGGTGTTGCCCTCTGTGTCAATGACCACCTGGAGTGTATGGAGCTTCGCCTAGGGATGGATGAATGGAGGGCAGGGGCAGCTGACATTATAGTGGGGGTCCTGCTTGAACAAGAAGACTGAGTGAATGAGGCCCTTTACAGACACATAGGAGCAGCCTCACATTCCCAAGCCCTGATCCTCAACAGGGACTTCAGCCACACCAATATCTGTTAGAGATATCCAGTATCAGAAGAGCATAGGCATTCCAGGAGGTTCCTGAAATGTGTTGGTGATGACTTCTTTCTCCAAGTGACAGGGGAGCCAATGAGGAGAGTTGCTTTGCTGAATCTTGTCCTCATCAACAAGGAGGGGCTGGTGGGGAATATGGTGGACTTGTGCAAAATATTTAACACTATACCACATGACATCCTTATTTCTAAATTGGAGAGACATAGATTTGACAGGTGGACCACTTAGTGGATAAGGAATCACCTGGATGGCTACACTTACAGAGTTGCAGTCAGTGGTTCAATTTCTAAATGGAGACCAGTAATGAGTGGTGCTCTTCAGAGGTTGGTTTTAGGACAGGTGCTGTTTAACATCTGTGCTGGCAACATGGACAGTGGGATTGAGTGCACCTTCAGCAAGTTTGCTTATGACACCAAGCTATGTGTTACAGTAAACATGCTGCAGGGAAGGGACGCCATCCAGAGGGACTTTGACAAGGCCAAGTGTGAAGTCCTGCATCTGGGTCATGTCAGTCCCAAATGTAAATACAGGATGAACAAAGAATGGGTTGAGAGCAGCCCTGCAGAGAACTCGGGGGTAATGATGGATAAAAAACTGAATATGAGCCAACAGCATGCAGCCCAGAAAGCCAATCGCATCCTGGGCTACATTGAAGCATGATGAGCAGGTCAAAGGAGATGATTCTCCCACTGTTTTGCTCTCATGATATCCCACCTGGAATACTGTGTTAATCTCTGAGCATGCCAGCATAAGAAAGACAGGGACCTGCTTGAGCAGATCCAGAGAACAGCCACAACAATGATGAAGGTGCTGGAGCACCTTCTTTATGAGGACAGGCTGAGAGAGTTGGGCTTGTTCAGCTTGGAGAAGAGAAGGCTTTTGGAAGATTTATAGCAGTCTTCCAGTGTTTGAAGGTAGCCTACAGG
Source organism: Indicator indicator (assembly GCF_027791375.1). NCBI lineage: Eukaryota > Metazoa > Chordata > Aves > Piciformes > Indicatoridae > Indicator > Indicator indicator. The sequence goes on from NC_072013.1 coordinate 43,796,043, forward strand.
AAAGATGGAGAGAGACTCTTTATCAGGGAGTGTAGTGATAAGATGAGGGGTAACAGTTTCAAACTGAAAGAGGGTAGATTAGATGTTAAGGAAGAAATTCTTTACAGTGAGGCACTGGAACAGGTTGCCCGGAGAAGCTGTGAATGCCTTCTCCGTGGATGTGTTTAAAGCCAGGTTGGATGAGGTTTTGAGCACCCTGATCTAGTAGGTGTCCCTGCCCATGGTCCTTTCCAACCCAAACCATTCTATGAGTCTATGGCAAATAATCAACGTTATTGTGATGAATTGGGAAATGTTTTAGCAGTTTTACCTTAGCTCACTGGTGGCACTTGGTGCCTATTACTTACAGACTTGAATGTGCACATGCAAGGAGAATAACTGTCTGAAGGGTTTAATGATACTTGTGAAGCAGTCAACCATTATTTCCCTCTGTCAGATTCTACTACCTGAAAGACTCAGGTTAATATAATGATTGAGTGCTTCCACTTTATGCCATATGCAATAGTGGTATTGCTCTGTATATCACATGTAGTATTATCTAGCAGTTGTAAAGTGTTTTGCATGTGCACTCTGCATTATGGCCATTAACTAATTAATCCTCACAATGGCTCAGTGAGGTAAACAACAAGATGCTATTGCCCATTATTATCACATGGCTATGCTGTCATGCTTCATTTATGAATTTATCAATTGACTTTGTAATGCTATATCTAAGGGTTCAATAAAAACAATTTAAAATAATAACAGAGAAAGGAAACTGGCTTTTAGAAGCACATAGGACGTATTTTTACACTGGCAGTGAGCTAATACAATTAGAAAGTACAATGAACTCTGAAAGGAAGAATATAAAATAAACTTCACCTCTTCTACTTAATAGGTGAGATTTTTCTAAGAGACAAAGACTAATTGCTTCTTGGTAAAAATAAAAAGGCTAAGTACAAATTCATCACAAATAGGGTCAAACCTCATTCTGAAAAATGACAACATTTGTTTGTGGGTAACCATACTAGAGTCAGAATCTTAAACATAGTATATGCAAATGGTTTCTTCTAAATGCAAATATTTAAATACTATTTAAAGCTGCATGAGAGAATAGGTCAAACCTAATAGAAGTTTGTCTGTGCTGGGGAAGATTTTTATGAACAATTTCAATATTCATAGAGCCACCCATATCTACTCAGTTGCCAGACAGTGAATCTGCATCAGTGTTTAACTTCAGGGGTGCAAATCTGAAGTGATGCTCATCATCCTCACATCATGTGTTTTGCTTCACGTCACGGAACAGTCCTGGAGCACTTGAAATAGGTTCCTTTCGGATGAAACGAAGGCACACAAATTCTTGCAGTGCCAACTGATGCACTCCAGCTGCTAATAGTTATTCAGTCCACAGGACCAGAGTAGGTCTCATGTGAAGTAAAGCCCTCTGAAATGCTGATAGTGTAAACACAAGGTCCTCAGCACCACCTGTTTTGTTCTACAGACCACTCCTATTGTTATAACTACCATTTTCAGAGGGCACCTAGGAAGTTTGATTATGAACTTCCATTAATGTTTAATAGTATTTTGGTTTTTAATTTTGCCTACCTTCATCTTATATATTCAGCTTTGAAAATATACCTTAGTTTTTCAGCTTGATCTTCAGAGAAATAAACATCTGATTTAGTGCAACTTGCTTAATTTTACCAATCAATATAATATTGACCATTTTTTATGATGCCAATTCATCTGCTGTGTAAATTCAGCTTTGATACAGGTAACATTTAGCATTAAAAAAAAAATCATCATAGGATTTGTCTGGCTTTTTATCATGGTTGTTTAATCTCTTTAAAATAGTTAGGTTGGAACTAATATAGTTTTCCTGTTGAGTACAGCAGCCAATATTTCCATAAGTTTTTGGTTGTTTAATTTTACAGGGCTATTGTTCTACAACATCAAAGCTAACTTCTATCAAATAGCAACTCCTTAAACATAAAACTCTCTGGAGTAGGAAGAGCAGGAAGAGGTTTACTGAGGGAACCACACTGGCTGATAGTGAAGGCTGTGGGAGTTGGTAGCCAATGACTGTGTTTTAGAAGAAACTTTAGAGGGTGAAAAACGTGGAGAACGAAGAAAATAAAAACTAGCACAAACTGTGAACATTAATAGTGTTTAAACTGCTGCAGATGGGAAGATATTACATTTCATGAAGTGTCCATTGGGGAGTATTGTATTAATGTCGTCGTCGTATTTCTCTGCAACAACATTCACAGCAGAATATAAGTCATGATTTTTCACTTTACGGTTTGGCAGTGGCTAAGTGAAAAATACTATTTTACTTTGGGCTCTGCCACACAAGAAAATACTACCATTTCAAGCTTAGAAAAGTAACCTCAAGAAGGTATTATAAATTGGTTGAGTTCAGAATAGGGGTGGATGATTAGATTCCAGTGTTTCCTGCTGAGTGGTACATGCTTGTTTTGCAATATGCTTTGGAGTCAGAGATTCAAACAGAACGTGCAAATGCTATTCAGTCTCTCAGTGTTGTTGGTCTGGGTTTTATTGATTTTTTTTTTTTTTTCATCTGTGCAAATCCAGTGCTCTCCATATATTTCAGAAACCTTAGAGCAGAATGCACAGAATAGGTGCTTTAATTAGAATTACATTCAGTTCACTGTTTCGTAGGGGGATGCAGCATTTTCCTGGTTTTACTGTATTCATATAGTCCCAGCAAAAGAAGTTTTCTTTCTATGAAACAGAGTAATAGGATATTAGAGCTTTTGTGTCCACCATTTGCCAAAACCAATGATTTACCCTGTGTACGTTTCTGCCTCATACAGGTAAACAATGTTCTATTAAATGTAGAGGATTTTTTATCAAGTTTCGGTAGTTTCCATATTTTATAGTATTAATAGAATTTAGGCACTTTCCTTTTGAGGAGATTTATAAGACTTGTTTATAGGCCTGAAATTGACTTTAGGAAAAAAACTCTGGTTTGACTTTTTCTGCCTATTAGCTTTCTCTCTGTTAATTTTTCTCCTCGCTCTTTTGAGTCATATGCAGTGACATTGTAAGTGGGATGTATTTCCTCACATCAGAGCCTTGTTAATGCTATTCATTAATCTAGAACCATGAGCTTGTTCAGAGGTGGTTAGATATTCCATATTTCCGTAGGGTTTGAGGGATGTCTGACAGCTTACTTACAGCATCAGAAACCAGATCTCTTTGCATTGTCATGTCATTTTTAATACTGATTAAATTGCAGTGGCTGCCTGTGGAGTCACTGCCTGTAAATGACACAGCAGCACAATCCAAAACACATTGTTCCATCCGATTCTAGTAAACTGTAGCTTTGATTGTTTTAAATAAGAACATTAATGAGTTACTGCATGAAAAACCTTTGAATTTTCTTATATAGCAGGTTGTGTTAAAGTTATAGGAGCTCACTTTTGGCGTAGTCTGCTAATTTTTATATTCAATTTTTAAGAAGAGCTTTATATTATTTGTGTATCAGTGACACCTTGAAAATGTGAAGTGACTGAAGTGGTGACTTCTTCACTATGAAGATCAGTATTCCATGGTGTTCATATAATGCACTGATCCATTATTCAGGCTGATAACATGTGCTAACATGTCAATCTATACCAAAGTTTACTATTAGACTTCATTTGCTTTAAGATCTATGTATACTTCTGAAGAGAACTAATCATCATAGATTGACCATTTTATTTGCTGTATTGAATTTGAAAGTTATTTTTAATATTTAGAAAATGTTAGTGGCATTACTTTACTCACATATATCATAAAGAAACACACAAGAAACATTATACACATTCTAAAGAAATTTGCATATACCAGTGTGTGTTTTTTTTAAGTCATGGTTTTCAATACAGAGTTTTTTTTTCAATATTTAGTTTTCAATATATAAAGCAATTGAATGTTTGCATTTTGTTTATTGTAGAAAATTCAAACACAGATATCCCATTCTTAAAAAAAAAAAAATTACTCTTCTACTTCAACCAAGTTGCGGAAACACTGACAGATAAATACTTGTCATTCTGTTTTCTGGCAGACTCAGGCATAACTTTTTATGATTGACTGCTCTACCAGTGAGAGCTGCTATGACTGGGCAGACCAGCACTCAGATCTCTGACAGGCCATAACTGTCAGACTTTTAGATATCAAAGGAACTACTAAAATTATAGATCTGGATGCTAGTACTCAT